>NC_033803.1:43014882-43075175 GCF_001876935.1 Asparagus officinalis
CCTCCAAGGTAGATTTGGGCCTTTAGCCCGTTTTAACCGCTCCGCAACCCCTCATGCCTATAAATACAAGCCTTAGGCCTCATTTTTTCAGATCTGGAATTCTCGTGCCTCGGCGAAGCCCTGTCGGATTGAAGACTTAAAGTGCACGGATTTCAAGAGAGGAGGAGGAGAGATCGGATCTAGTTCTTCAACGCAAGAGAGTTCTTCATCAGATCTACATCACCCGCACCCAATCCTTAGCATTACCCCTCGTCGGTAATCCTAAGAAGAGCAAATATCTCGCTTTTTCCGAGATAGGCGCTTCAATTTCTAGATCCCCTCGCGGATCGACGAAGCTCTGCCCAATTTTTCAGCAAGCCAACAGCCTCGCTGCCGAGGCTGTCGTGACGCAACCGGCATTCAAGATCCGGGTGAATGAAGAGATCGAGTATAAGTTCGATCAGCAGAAATGTGAAGAGTACCTCTCTTCCTCCTCCTCCAGATCCGCCTCTCCTGGCAAGTGCAGGAGTGCCTCCTCCTCCAGAAAGATCTGCTGGTCTTCAGATCTGAAGATCCAAGAAGACGATCTCTCCGCCGCTGTTGCTGTTGCACCTTGCAATGATCCACCGACGTTCAATGAAGCCAAATTTGCATATCTGAACTCCTTCACGATTAAGGAGTCGACTGCTGAAGGCGCGCCAACTCTATCAAAGAGAGCACGTCAAAGGAAACGACAACGCCTCGCGCGCCAATTCGCCAAGGCTTTGGATCAGATGGATGGTCTCCATTACCAAGCAGATTTGGGGCTCAGAAAGCGCCAAGTGGCTAATCTGTCGCCATGACCAGCATCAGAATCCTCCTCTCGATCTCCAATTAACGGATGAGTTCATGTCCAAAGAACCCGCTCTACTCTCGAGGAGCGAATCCAGAAGCGTCGCACCTTGCTTGCGGATGCCCGGACCCTTGTGCGAAAAGCACAAGAAATGCAAAAGGAAGAGGCAGTTAAGAGATCGCCGAGATCCAGACAAGTTTGGGTGCCAAAAGCTAAATCAGCGCCTAAGGCAAAAACAAACGGAAGTATCATTAAGCCTTCGAAAAGCAGGCGACGTTGCTCTCCGGCCTTCGTCAACTTTAGATCCCGAACCTCCGGTAAAGCCCTACCGCAGCGTGGATTTCCCCAAGTTTAGGATTCCTCTGAAGGATCGTATCGGTGCTCTACCCGAGAATCGAGGAAAAGCGCTTGTTAAGGAAAGCTGGAGATCGTTGAAGGAGCTTCGAGCCAACATCCGGACTGGGGGTCGTACGCGACCTCCTAACAAATTGATTTCTGCAACGGCCCGCTTGGCGGTGCGTGCAAAAAATCAGGAGCCCGTTAAGGTTTCACCCTCACAAAGGTGTGATTCCAAACGTGCGACTCTTGCAGACGCCAACAAGGCTATGTTTACTCAGAAGAAAACACGTCAGACAGACGAACGCGTTATACCTGAGAATCCATGTGAGCAGCCGATAGGTTACTCCGACCGCAACGTCGATGAGTTGTACTATAAGGCTGGGGGTACGAATAAATCTCGAAAGAGAAGCACCCAGAAAGCGGACTCTTACTGTCCGTGTATCAAAATTATCAGGGCAGTATTATCAACGTGTAGCTGCCCCAAGACCGCTCCGCAGAGGGTCTCGATATTCGAGAGAATCTCCGATGGAACGACGAAGCCCAAATCAAGGCGTTTCCACCAAAGAGGATCGGTTGCTCGAGATGATGAATTCCCAGAAGTTACCATCAACATGGTCAACAAGGAAAAATCTCCAATTGTTTCAAGTGATTCCGACCCTAATTTCTCTCCAGGAAGCAGAGTCAATTCGGGAATAGCTCAGCTTCAGCTAGAAGCCGTCGGATATAACGATTACCATGGGATCCATGAAGGAATCCATTCCGATGACGAACTCTCAGATTCTTATTCCGCACTCGCCTCCGATGATACAACGTCTAGCATAGGGCAAGCTCGAGAAGTGTTCATGGTCAACACCGAGCAAATAGCCAAAATCATTGAGGATGCTCTAGCCAAGCAGAAAGAAGCATTCAAAATCGAAATGGAAATGGCTATGCAGGAGATGAGACAAATGCACGACCAACAAATCCGAGCTTTGTCAAATCAGCTAGTTGAATCCAGCCGTCGCACCCAGGACGCCGCAGTTGACAGCGATCCGGAAGTTGACGAAATCATCATGGCCGACGCACCGCCCAAAAATACTGGGGGGGGCCCCACTAAAAATAACGACGCTGGGGGTGGACCCACCAATGATGATAACACTAGGGGTGGCCGTATTATTCCTCTCGAAAATTGTCCAAAACAGGATATAGATGAGGTCGAAAAGATGAAGGATCTCGAAAGAAAAATTGACACCCTGATGTCTGCTCGAGAGGTAAAGAAGACCGGCATCCCGTGTCCTTACCCGAAAGAGTGGGACTCGATCCCGTATCCAGCGAAGTTCAACCTGATCAACTTCACGCCGTTCGACGGGAAAGGTTCCCCCACTCAGCACCTGATCTATTTCAAGTCCCATTTGGGAGTGATCTCTGGCAACGAGCCTCTGATAAAGAGTGGGACTCGATCCCGTATCCAGCGAAGTTCAACCTGATCAACTTCACGCCGTTCGACGGGAAGGGCTCGCCCACTCAGCATCTAATCTACTTCAAGTCCCACTTGGGCACGATCTCCGGCAATGAAGCCTTGATGGTTCGGTCATTCGTCGGCACCCTTCGCGGGCCTGCCTCCGATTGGTATCGACGTCTTAAATTTGGATCCCGTCACGGAGGAGTTCATCTTGCAGACTTGTCATAACAATTTGTCTATTAACATCTTGGATGTTATGGGAGTAGAGCCGCTCAAGACATGGAAGGATTTGAAGGTCCGAGGAGAGCAAGCCGAACGATTCCTCAAAAGGAAGAAGGCCGAGAGGAGCCAACCGATGGCTAATTCTCCGACCTCGAACTTCGCCTCTCGTGATAGGGGCAAGGCACCTGCAGCGGCTGTCGATTAAACGTCAAAACAGCAGTCCCGAAGACAGCAGAAGACTTCGGATCAAAAGGCCCAGAAAGAGTACTCGTTCAAGGACGAAGACGTTCCCGCCATCTTCGAGTCTCTTCTCGAAAACAACAAAATCAAGCTCCCGCCCATCACGAATCAGGAGGAAGCTGAAAATACTACGGATCCAAAGTACTGCGCATACCACAGGAGGATCCTTCATCCCACCAAGGCTTGCTTTACTTTAAAGAATAGCATCCAGACCTTGGTTGAAGCCGGCGTCATAACGCTAGGATAAGCCAAATGAGAATGGAAACACTCCAAAGAGTATATGAGTATAAACTGCTTCTTAATCCTCCGACCGGTATAAGAGGTTAAACTGCTTCCTGACACTCCAACAGGTATATGAGTCTAAACTATACTCCAAAGAGTATACGAGTATAAACTGTTTCTCATTCCTCCTACCGGTATATGAGGTTAAACTGCTCCCTGATACTCCAATAGGTATATGAGTCTAAACTATTTCCTACCATTGACGGGAAGTTCCTGGAGGATATTACGCTAATATTCTTAAGGATAACCCGGTCAGACAACCAAGTCAAACCCAGTTCCAAGAGAGAAACTGGGGGTGGATAATCCAATGCATTGGGAAGTTCCCGAAAGAATACCACATGGGTATTCTTAGGGATAACCCAATCATTGTGGAATTGGTGAACAAGAAATTCACATTCGAACTCTAAAGGTCAGAATGTCCCTTCTTATTCCCTAACTCTTATGAGTTATTTTTGTGAGAAGAGATCCAATCTTCTGGTAGGTTAATCTTTCCTCACCAAACCATCCGCCGATCAAATCAAACGACAGTGGATCCACCAAGGTTTCCATTTGCCCATTGTTGGCATTTCTCAGACTTAACGTGCTAGGTCCTAAACGCCTAGCATTAAAGCCTCCTCTTGAGTGGTAATACGAGTTGGCATTTTCTTTGCTACCCGTATTCCACTTTCTGTGTTTTCTGGTCAAACCTGTAAAAGTTAGGGCCAAAGCCAAAGTCCCCTCTCGATTCCTCCAACGAATGAGAGGTCCACCTTCAAATCAGTGATCAAACCTTCCTACAGTTAGGGTCATCTCAAACTCCTGCTTGGTCAAACCTTCCTACAGTTAGGACCAAAACCACAATTCACTCTCGATAAACGAGAAATTTATCTTTAGTTCGGTAATCAAACCTTCCGACAGTTAGGGTTATCCGAATTGTTACGATTCTCGGAGTGGAGATCCCACTCTTAGTTTCATCCTTCCGGATTCTGGGGGTGGAGATCCCACCTCGAGTCTCCTTTCCAGCTGAAGATAGAATATAAAATTCTTCTTCCTCAGTGTCGGGAGATAGAATATAAAATTCTTCCTTTCCCATTTTGGGTTCGTCTTTGCCCCAAGAGAAGACACCACCTTTTTCAACTCCCAAAATCCATGCCTTTTATGCATGGGGAATTTTATCCCGAAGCCTAAGCAGGGATAAGCCAACGCCTAACACGCGTTGCCGGTTTAGTCTTTCACCGATTGAAGGAGACACTAGAATTCTAGTCTAGGAAGTTTATCCTGAATCCTAAGCAGAGATAAGTCTGCGCCTAACACGCGCTGTCGGTTTAGTTTTTCTCCGTAGAAAATGACACCAGAGTTCGATTCTGGGGTCTACGTATTCAGCATCGTAGCAACAAAAATCCATGCCTTTTATGCACGGGAAATTTTATACCGAAGCCTAAGCAGGGATAAGCCAACGCCTAACACGCGTTGCCGGTTTCGGGCACTCGATGCACGGGGAATTTTATCCCGAAGCCTGAGTAGGGATAAGTCAACGCCTAACACGCGTTGCCGGGTAGTCTATTCCCGTGAGAAAGACGAAGTCTATGTATTCAAAATCATAGCATTAAGTCTAAGAGAAGCAATTCTCTTAGCACAACGTTACATGTGAAACGGGTTTTAATAATTCACATGCTAGCCCGATTCAAACGGTAATCGGTAAAGGCACGTCAAATCCGTTGATGGCTGGGGGTTTGCCAAAAATCCCAAAGTCTATGTCTAACACGCATCGCCGGTTAGTCTTTGACCGTAAAAAAAGGACACAAGACCAAATATTCAACATTGTGGCAGGGTGGTATTAATAACACCATAATCCGTGCCTCACACGCACGGGGAATTTTATCCCGAAGCCTAAGCAGGGATAAGTCAACGCCTAACACGCGTTGTCGGTTTAGTCTTTTACCGATTGAAGAAGACACCAGAATCCGAGTCTGGGGATTTTTATCCTGAATCCTAAGTAAGGATAAGTCAGCGCCTAACACGCGTTGCCGGGTAGTCTATTCCCGTGAGAAAGACGAAGTCTACGTATTCAATATCGTAGCACTAAAAGGGTTAACTCTTTTAGCTTAACGTCACATGTGGAACGGACTTAAACAATCCGCATGCTAGCCCGACTCAAACGGTAGTCGGTAAAGGCTAATCAAATCCGTTGAAGGCTGGGGATTAGCCAAAAATCCTAAAGTCAACGCCTAACACGCGTCGCCGGGTAGTCTATTCCCGTGAGAAAGACGAAGTCTACGTATTCAATATCGTAGCACTAAAAGTTGGTCCTGCAGCCCCAACATTTGGGACCGCCGTGCTCCAATACCTTAAGAGCTTAAACTGTGTATACTCCAGTAAACATACGAGTATAAACTGTGTCAACGTGCGACGTTCGAAACCCCAGGGTCAACGCCGGTCAACGCGTAACCCTAGGTCAACGCCAATCAACGCGTTGCGACCAAAAGTCAACGTTCGACGATTCGAAACCCTAGGGTCAACGCCGATCAACGCGTAACCCTAGGTCAACGCCAGTCAACGCGTTACGACCAAAAGTCAACGGTCGACGATTCAAAACCCTAGGGTCAACGCCGGTCAACGTGTAACCCTAGGTCAACGCCAGTCAACGCGTATTCAAAACCCTAGGGTCAACGCCGGTCAACGTGTAACCCTAGGTCAACGCCAGTCAACGCGTTGCGACTAAAAGTCAACGTTCAACGATTCGAAACCCTAGGGTCAACGCCGGTTAACGCGTAACCCTAGGTCAACGCCAGTCGACGCGTTACGACAAAAAGTCAACATTCGACGTTCGAAACCCTAGGGTCAACACTGGTCAACGCGTAACCCTAGGTCAACGCCAGTCAACACGTTGTGACAAAGAGTCAACATTCGACGTCCGAAACCCTAGGGTCAACGCCGGTCAACGCGTAACCCTAGGTCAACGCCAGTCAACGCGTTGCGATGAGAAAGTCAACCCACGGCGATCTGAAACCCTAAGTCAACACAATGTGACGGAGGTAGTTCAAAGTCAACTCAATGACACGAGCCAAACTCAATTCATCAGCTGTAGACTCGAGACTCCGACGACGGCCACGGCCAGGCGATAAACGCAGCGCCGGAAGGACTTCGGCTATTCGTCAAAGCATTGAATAGACCGAAAATCGAAGGAGTCAAGAGTTGAAGCTAACTACAGGTCCTTTACGCCGACTGAAGGCTAGACCAATCACATCCAAAGTATTCCAGCCTCTTCTATAAAAGAAACGAGTCCGGAACGCTTTGGAGGGGGTATCTGTAGGCACCGAAAATTGCTTATAGGTCTCTACGAATAGCTCAGTGTTAAAGAACGATGATGAACGTCACTATCCAATCCATAGGAGTTCGATTGATGTCGATGAACGATTGAAGTGAATCGACGAACTACGAAGTCACGGGCTAATCGAGAGCCCCGCGATGTTTACAAAAGGAACAACGCCCTTCGTGTCTCGTTCATTCTATAGATAATTGTCTCGGATTTTCCAGGACACCCCAGGGGTGTCTCGGATTTTCTGAGACACCCCAAGGGTGTCTCGGATTTTCCGAGACACCCCAGGGGTGTCTCGGGTTTTCCGAGACACCCCAGGGGTGTCTCGGATTTTCCGAGACACCCCAGGGGTGTCTCGGATTTTCTGAGACACCCCAGGGGTGTCCGGGATTTTGTGAGACACCCCAGGGGTGTCCGGGATTTTGTGAGACACCATCCAAGGCAGATTTGGGCCTTTAGCCTGTTTTAACCGCTCCGCAACCCCTCATGTCTATAAATACAAGCCTTAGGCCTCATTTTTTCAGATCTGGAATTCTCGTGCCTCGGCGAAGCCCTGCCGGATTGAAGACTTAAAGTGCACAGATTTCAAGAGAGGAGGAGGAGAGATCGGATCTAGTTCTTCAACGCAAGAGAGTTCTTCGTCAGATCTACATCACCCGCACCCAATCCTTAGCATTACCCCTCGTCGGTAATCCTAAGAAGAGCAAATATCTCGCTTTAGCCGAGATAGGCGCTTCAAGCTTCTAGATCTCCTCGCGGATCGACGAAGCTCTGCCCGATTTTTCTGGATCAGATCTGATTGCCAGGTAGTCCACGGATATCGACGTCCGATAAACCCCGGCACAGGCAAAGACACCCACGCAAGCAGAAGACCGATAAACGATCTCTGCGTTTGTTTGATAAAGTTGTAAACTTCTTATTTTCATTGTGTAAGGATATCTTATAAAAAGATCGACTTTTTATTTTATTCGAGTTTATTGTAATGACTAAAGTTGTAATAGATTCGATAGCAATAAAAACATCAACTTTCTCCGCAAACAGTAGACCCGCCATCCTATTGAAGCGGATTAGCAGATTGATGGACTATCAGAGGTAACTGTTAACGTGATAGATTTATGGACCTGTCATCCTATTGAAGAGGATTGGCAGATTGATAGACTATCAGAGGTAACTGTTAACGTGATAGTTTTGTGGACCTGCCATCCTATTAAAGAGGATTGGTAGGAGAATTTGGAGGGAATGGACTATCAGAGGTGATCATTAACATGATAGTTTTGGTAGACCCGCCATCCCATTGAAGAGGATTGGTGGGGGAATTTGGAAGAAATGAACTATCAGAGGTAATTGTTAACGTGATAGTTGTTGGACCCGCCATCCTACTGGAGAGGATTGGCTTCAGCGGCTGTAGTATCATCTTCTTCTGACTGAAAAGATTGGGCTTGGTCCGATTGCTCAGGAGAAGGTTGGGCTTGGTCTGATTGCTCAGGTTGATCCTGCCTACTTTGTTCTTCAGCTTTGATCCTGGCAATAATCTTTTGAGCCTGTTCGCCTTAAGAGATCAGTTGTCTCCAGGAACGACATTCTGCAACCCCTATTCGAGCTAGGATGTTGGTCTGCAGGTTGTGTCGACAGGTCTCTACTAAGGTAGACTGTGTCATACCTGACGAACACCGGAGAGCCATGGTTCGGAACCTCTTGACGAAGGCTTTGACGGACTCCCTCTTCTTCTGCTTAGTGGCGAGAAGAGTATGGATGGAGACTTTTGTATCCTCTTCAAAGAATCTTGACAGGAATAGTCTCTCTAGATCTGCCCATTTTTGGATACATCCCGCAGGTAGTTTTCTAAACCATTCAAAGGTAACTCCCTTGAGGGTGCTAATAAACAATCGAACCAGTATGGCGTCATTTGATATCACATTCCCAGTCTGTGACTTGAAATGATAGATATGTTGGTTCGATGATCCCGTGCCGTCAAAAGTTTGTAGCGTCGGGACTTCAAATTTTGGAGGATAAGGGGCCGCATCCCATTCGGCAGGATAGGGCCTGACAACTCCCTCGTCTTGGAGCTCGCTTCTGTTGGCAATGACATTGAGGCGGGCTTCCAATTCTTCCATTTTGGCAGACTGGAGATTCTGCTCGTTCTCAGTCTCTTTTGCTTCATCAGAGGAAGATTCTAGGTTATGGGCTTCTTGATCAGAAGCAGCACCATCAACCACTTTTTCCTTTCCTTCGCTTGTGTGAGGTCGGGATGAAGGCATTTTTCCTCTCCGGGAAGATTCTTGCCTGGGTGGCGAATATGTCTTTTGAGATTTGGCCTTGTATGCGACGAGTTGAGTCAATAGGGCCATGAGTTCATTGATGGTCTTCTGCTGTGATTTGAGCATAACGTCTTGCTCAGCAACCCTCTTTGAAAGATCTTCAGAATGTTCTGCCATGTGGGTAAAGCTCTCATGCCCAATGAAAGAGCTTGATGATTGAGACTCCGCAATAGCTGAGTGTTCATCATCGGAATTAGTTCCTGTGGCTAACCTCCGATAGTTGACAGGGGGAATGGCTCCTGTTCGCGTCCGAGTGCGTTGGTAGATTCCTTCAAACTCGTTAGCGATTTCTCTGACGGTCGGTGAACGACTTGTCTCAGAGTCATCGGAACTAGGACCTGAGACTTTTCCTCTGCCGATAACATTGATAGTGACCCCAGGATACTCGGTCTCTGGAGACTTCTTCCTGTGAGAACGTCGTCGTTGGTTGGGCAAAGCAACGTTCGTAAATTGGTCGAACACCAACAGTTTGGCCGCGTATGAGCAGCATTGACATCCCGAGAGGCCCGTAGGAATCAGCCGTTCACATTGGAATGAACGAATGACTTGTTGCATCGGTCTTTCTCTCGATATGAACTCTCTCAAATCTGTTGTGAAGATTTGAGGAGAACTACTCACAGATCGTGAGGTTTGAATTGGAACCCCCAGCCCATGATTGGACAAGACTGACTCTTGGTGAACATGGATCTGGTTGAGATGCCTTGAATCCATGGACTTTTAACATCCGCCCCTCAATCTAGTCACGCTACGCAGAGTATTCGAGGGTCTCGCTGCCCGGTCAGCGGGCTCTGTATTGTATTTTGTCAACTGAACGCATGCCTGAGCTTCAGGTTTTGCTGATGAAACGCATATTTGAGAGTTGCGTTTATTTTGTGGAACGCACCCCTGAGGGTTGCGTTCATTTTGTGGAATGCGCCCCTGAGGGTTGCGTTCAGTCTTCTTCACACAGAGCCTATGTTTGGGCTCATGGACGCGAGGCTTGCGTTCTGAAGCAGAAACGCAGAGCACATGGTTGCGTTTAGGCTCACAAACACGAAGCTCGTGTTGACTTGAGGATCGGCATTCTCGAAGTTGTGGCTCGTCGTAGGATCTCCTCCTCCGTCGAGCGGCGTTCTTCTTAGCCTGCTTCAAGGCCTTTGTCGCCTCAATGGGCATCTTTCGACCCGATACCCGTCGTCTTGGCGTGGGTTTGGTTGAAGCTGAGCCCACTCCATCGGGGGAGGGGCTGTCCGAGCAGTCTTCCTTAGGCGGTCCGGCTACAATTGGAGCAGTTGGAGCTTTAGTCTCTTTGGAGACTTTGTGGATCTTGCACATAGCCTTGGGGCTAAGGGATCCGGAGGAGAGGACTTCCT
Organism: Asparagus officinalis; assembly: GCF_001876935.1. Taxonomy (NCBI): domain Eukaryota; kingdom Viridiplantae; phylum Streptophyta; class Magnoliopsida; order Asparagales; family Asparagaceae; genus Asparagus; species Asparagus officinalis. Next base: position 43,025,186 of record NC_033803.1, read on the forward strand.
CATACTTGGCTTGATTGAACTCTATGACGAGAGTTTCAACCGTGGTTCCAGTGAGATGAACATCGGATTGCACCACCACTTCTTCGTCAGAGAAGCTTTTCCCCAGCGGAGTCGCCATCTTTTGTTTGTAAAAAATTTGCAGTAAAAGAAATGAAAGAAAATTAATTTGTATTCCTTTAATCTCAGTTACAATTGGATTTCCTGATTACAAAAGAGAAGAGAATGATCTGGATTCTCCCCTTTGTTTAATTCTGGGTTCTTCACGGTGGCGATGAGATGCTTCCCTCGAATGCTCGCGTCGAGTTTGCTTCTCGTTGACGATCCAACGTCTTGCTTCACTGGAATATGGTCTTCTCCTCACGATTTGACGTTATGGAGAACTTGCGTGGCAAGTTTGAAACTCTGGACGAGTTGATAACTTTGAATGAGTTGGAAACTCTTGAAAAAGAGTTGATTTGAACCGAGAATCGGCTCTCAAGCCAAGGATGAAGAAGCTCTTGTTGTAGATCTCCCAAGCTCCAGAAATGCTCCAAGGATCCTGTTGACGAGCCAAGAAGTTCCAACCGACCGCCCCGAACTGAATTGATTTTCAGTTATTTATAGGGGATTAAGGGGTGTAACCACCTCCTTAATTCGCTCCTAAGTAGGGCTAATGGGATGTAACCGCCCCTTAAATCACTCTTGAATAGAGTTGTGATCTCCTCAGATCATGGGAAAACGGTTTTGAAACCGTTTAGCTCGTGTTTGAACGAGTCAAACGCAATGCCTAAAAGCTTGAACGCAGCATCTGGAAGCTCGGACGCAGCGTTTGGAAGCTCATTTGCAGCGATTAAAGAGCTGCGTTTGGCAGCGGATCTGAGCTGCGTTTACAGCAATTTGGAAGCTGCGTTTGTAGCGGTATAGAGCTGCGTCTGGCAGTGCTTGGAGCTGCGTTGGGCAGCGGTTGGAGCTGCGTTGAGCTGCGTTCGTGGCTATGAACGCGATGCGTCTTGATGCTGGTGTGCGGGGAGGACTTCCACAGTTTGATTTGAAGAGACCGTCGATTTGTAGTCTCTTTCTGTCGAAGCGTTGCAAAGATCATCATTTTGTAATCTTTGCTTTAGCTCTCTGATATATGAGAGTCGTCAGATTGTAACTCCCGATGTTGATTATGAAGGTTGTTTGATTAGAGCTTCCATCAGTTGTCGTGAAGGTCGTCAGATTGTAACCTTTAGCGATCTACGTGAAAGTCTTTAAATTGTAACCTTCTGGAAGTCGTCAGAGTGTAACTTCCATCATCGGTGTTTTGATGGGGATCAGCTATCTATTATGATTTTTAGACAGCCTACAACTCTATCCTAGCTCCATGACTCGACACAGGATGATCGTATGGATACTGGAACTAGGGCTCTGATACCAACTGTGACGCCCCTGAGTTCACACAAGGCTGCAGTCCAAGGTGAAACCAAGAATGTCAAACCTGCCATGCACCACACCATGTAATAACATGTTTCACCATCACAATTCTATCACTCTAGTAGAGTCAATAACAGGTGTAGGTACAAAAGCAAGTAAAAGATAATACGAGAGATAACTGATGAAATGATAGAGATCAAAATACTATTTCATCATCTAACATACAGAAATACAAAGTCAATGTCTGAAATGAATAAACTGGAGTTCATAACAAGTCTCAAATACAACAAGTCCGAGTAAAGGAAATAAGGCATACAACTTTTACAACATCTAGAGAGAAATCCTCAAATGTCTAACAACAACTACAGTGGATCTCCAAAATAATACATAGCTAAAATGGATAGCTGAACACCAAAGTGTATCGCCATCAACTTGCGACTCTCCGGGCTCCTGACTCGTCACCTGAAAGGGGGAGGGACAACGAGCGTCAAAGCGCTAGCGAGCAACATCACAACCAACCCCAAGGGAGAGGTCTCGTTGTATATGAAAAATACAGTTATCACAAAACATATATATATAATCAATTGTCCTAAGAATAATGGGTTTCAGTACTTAGGAAATTTCAACACGAGCATAGGTACATCGAGCGAAATAATCCAAACAAAAAAAATCCTCATGTATATGCCTTGTATCTCAAATTGAAAATCCCTAAGTACCAAACCCGAAGTCTAATACATGAACAATTAGGAAAAGACAACAATCTCATCTCTACCAATAATCACAGTTATGTCAAAGTTACACAGTTAAAATAAGTGTCATGCACAGCCTAGGTAGCTATCATGTCCAACTATATCAATATGTCGTGCTCAAAATCCAAATGTGTATCATGCTCGAGGTTTAGCAAAAATGTCCAACACATGGTGATAATCACATTTTATTACAATTTTATACCCTTATTATCTATTTTATATGAATAAATATGCTACTAATAATTGTTTTTATCTTTAATTATAGGTTAATGAAGAATAAATCTCAAACTCCAATCTCTTAACAAAAAGCCCTTGATTTAATGAAGAAATGAAGCCCATGAAGCCAAAGGAATTCTTTCAAATATTTAATAAAGAAATAATCAAAGCCCAGTGGAAAAATCAAGAGAAAATGCCAAAGCCCAAATGTCAAAGCCCAAAAGTCCAAGCAATCAAGAGAAAATGCCAAAGCCCAAATGTCAAAGCCCAAAAGTCCAAGCTAAAGCCAAAGACCCAAACTCAAAAGCCAAATACAAGAGGATCTGCGGACAGCACACAGGAGAAGGGCAGGCATCGATGCCTGTATCGATGCCTGTATCGATGCCTGCATCGATACCCTGGGCAGTTAGTTACGAATCTAAGGCTGATTTTTGATGTTTTTGGATAAGATTTTAATCCAATGGCTCTCATTCACTAATGTTTACTATAAATAGGGGTAGAGAGTGAGGGGTTAGAGGTGTGAAAATTTTTGTAACTACTTTTGGAGAGGAGAGCTACTCTTAATTGGGAAGGCCTCCCAAATTTATAGCTTTTTGTTATAATTAATAATAATTTTTTTACCACTTTAAATATTTCTTCTCTTTGTTGGATGATGAAGATGGAGATAAAGAATTATTTAGAGGTTTGCATTTCTTTCCTTTTTCTCTTTTATTTCTCTTTTATGTCTTATTAGTTAGATTTATTTTCATGCTTATAGTTAGATTTTATTTTCTTGTTAAAGTGCCAAGAGGCTATAACCCTCTTGTCTTAGATTTATTTCATGCTTATAGATTAGATTTATTTCCTTGTATTTAATTCTTATAATTTATTTTATAGTTTAGATTTTATAATTTATTTTGTAGTTAGATTTTAATTTCTTGCACTATTCACCTTGAGGCTAAAACCCTCTTGGGTTTAGTTTTTCTTTTTGTTTATTTTTATTTTGTTTGATTCGTCTTTAGGCTAGAATCCTCTAGGGAATCACCCTTTTCTAAGAAGTGGGTTCAATTTTAGATTACCCATATCTATAATTGAATCCACCATCTTTAATTTCTTGTATTTTTTTTATTCTTGAATTTTAATTTTGATTTGTTTCTCAATTTTATTCATTCTTCTTTCTTGCCTTATTGATCACATTTATTCTCAAACACATTGATTTACACACTATCACTCTCATTATCTCTCCACAATCACATTCACTCATCACTCCTATTTGTCACGCACATAACATAAGAACCGATTTTATATTTTCTCCCGCAAAAATACCTTCCTCGTGGGATCGATATCTTTATACTATAACTTGACTTGGTTGTGCACTTGCAATCTTGTTTGTACATGTTTATGCCGCATCAAGTTTTTGGCGCCGTTGCCGGGGAAGGTGCTTAAGTAGGTTTTAATTATTTTGGTTCTTTAACTTGTGTGTTTTTTTGTGAAGGAAACGGTTGGAGCTTGAAGATCGCGGATTGGAGAATTAGGATTTGAAGATTTGCTTTCGGGTAAGTCCTCTTTCTAGTTTTTAATTCCACTTTGACATTTACTAACAAGATAATAAATTCAAATATATTCTCCCTTTCTCATTTGTTTGATTGTTAACCCTAATTAAAAAAAAGATTTTTCTTTTTCATCCTTTTTAGTTGCTTTTAATTCATAGGGTTGCATTTCATATTGATAGTAGGAATTCTCCAAGTGATTTGAGCATCTTGATTTGACACATACTTATAATATTTTTAAGGATAAAACCCCATAATCAAGATAAGGTGAGGGATTTTATCACCCTTTCCTTAGCCCAAAAATCACTAATTCCTCACTTCACAAACCCAAGCCTAATAAAACTCATTAGACGTTGGCCCCTAAGGATTCGAGCTCAATAAGGAACAAGAAATCCTTAAGTGAACCGGTTTAAGTTTTCTCAGAATAGTTGGTGTCTAAGGCAAGGTTTAGGGGTTGCGTAAAGCACTCCGCGCTCCGCAAGGAAAGATGTACTTAATTGATCTTTGATCACCCTCTAGTACTATCCTTACCTGGATAACTACCTGGGTAAAACTTTAATCTTTTCACTGTAGGAGTTTTTGGTTAGGAGCTGGTCTAGTTGAGTTAGGCTAAACCTTAGAATTAGAGGTAGGAGTTTTTGGTTAGGAGCTGGTCTAGTTGAGTTAGGCTAAACCTTAGAATTAGAGTGATTGAAAAATGATTGCTTTGATTTGTTTTAGTTAGGTTTTCTCTATTTTTTCTCATAAAAAACTAATTTTTTTCTTTTTTCTCTTTTTTTATAAAAAAAATATAAAAAGAAATAGTTTTGGTGTATGCAACAGTGGATTAGGGATAATACACGTCGATTAATTCGCTTGGAACCAATCATAGAAATGGAGCATCCTAATCCACCCGTTCTTCATGATATGTGCTATCCCATTAGGAATGCAATCCCTTCGTGCATTAGGCTCCCCGAAACAAATGGAATAAATTTTGAGCTTAGACCGTAATACATAAACATGCTTCCCAAATTCTTTGGTAATGAAACAGAAGATGCATATATTTTTATTTTGGAATTTGAGGAAGTGTGTATTATGATTAAAATAAGAGAATTAAACGAAGATGCGATCAAACTCAGATTTATTCCATTTGCTCTCAAAGACAAAGAAAAAAAATGGTTGTATAGCTTACCCATAAATTCCATCACTACGTGGGAGGAATTTATCACCGTTTTTCTTAAGAAATTTTTTCCTATCCATAAAACGGTGAAGCTAAAAAACAGCATCGTGAATTTTAAAATTATCCCGGGAGAACCATTTTGGAAGTATTTTGACCGATTTAAAGATCTTCTCATCCAATGTCCTCATCATGGTTTAGAAAAATGGCGATTGTGCAAAATAATTTATGAATGATTAGATTATTCTGCATTAACTTCCTTAAGAATCAATGTGCCACGGGGATTTCATGAGGAAAAACGGTGATGAAGCTTGGGAGTTTTTAGAGAGTCTTTCTGAAAAAATCATGCAATGGGAACACTGTGATGCCCGAGTGTCATCAATTCCCCAACCCAAATCCAGTGGTATTTCCTTAGAGTCGAACATTGCATCTGAAGCTAGGATGGCCACAATCATGCGTAGGTTAGAAGCTTTAGAAATCAAGGAAAGAGCCCCGGCTCAAATCAATCAAGTTTCAGCCTCAGGATGTCACAACTGTTTGTCACCATCTCATATTTCAGAAGAATGTACTCTCTTAGGAAATAATCAACCATTAGGACAGGTCAACGCTGCATTCCAGCGTTCTGCAAATGATCAATTCTCTCTAACTTACAATCCAGGTTGGAGAAATCATCCCAACTTTGCATGAAATCAAGGAAATTCTCCCGGAACTCAACACTTTACTCCCGCTTCAACACAACATTTTCCTAGGGGAAACACAGTTTCTTTTAATTCTCATCCACAATATCAACAACCCAATCTGCCATATCAAAATTGGTCTCTTCTTCATCAAGCTGTAATTCAGACTCCTCACAATCCAGATCAGGATAAACGTCTTAATGTCTTGGAAAGGGGTTTGGAAACCATAATTAAGGCCTCCACTCAAACCACGAATATGCTGACTCAAACGTCTAGCACTCTGAATTCCTTCATGCAATCAACTGGACAAATGCTCAACTCCAACACTCAAGCTAAAGCTAGATTAGAATCCCAACTTGGTCAACTAGCTAGTGCCGTGAGTGAAAGAGAGAAAGGAAAATTTTTGTGTCAACCCGTGGTCAACCCTAAGAACACAGGATGCAATTCATCCTATGACGCCCAAGTGAATGCAATCCATTCACTTCGGTCAGGTAGACAGGTCGATAATCAAGTGAGAACTCCTTCAAGTAAAACTCTTGATCTTGTACAAATTCCTTCTCCTTCTCCTTTTGATGAATCTATTCAACAATCACTCCCCCTCAGATGACCAAGAACTTGAACCCGAACCTGAGCCTGCTTTTGATAGATTTAGACCGGTTGCTCTATTTTCAGATAGACTCAGGTCTAGGAAACACTCTCCTCAGGAGGAGAAGATCCTAGAAACATTCAAGCAGGTTAATGTCAACATTCCTCTCTTAGATGTAATTGAACAAATTCCATCTTATGCTAAATTTTTAAAAGAATTGTGCACAAAGAAGAGGCAAATAAATGTTCCAAAGAAAGTCTTTTTAGCCGTCAATATCAGTGAAATGCTATCAAATCCCATACCTTTGAAACGTAAAGATCCATGTTCCCCCATCATTTCATGTATCATTGGTAATACTCACATTGATAATGTGCTTTTAGACTTAGGGGCCAGTGTCAATTTGCTTCCATATTCAGTTTATCAGCAATTGGGTCTAGGTGTACTGAATCCAATTAAATGCACCTTACTGTTGGTTGATAGATCTGTCAAGGTCCCTATGGGTGAGTTAGAGGATGTTCTGATCAAGGTTAGAGATTTTATTTTTTTAATAGATTTTGTAGTCTTAGAAACACAGCCTGTTTCCAATCCCAAAGGACAAACACCTGTCATCTTAGGACGACCCTTCTTAGCCACTTCTAATGCTCTCATCAACTGTAGAACTGGTCAAATAAAGCTGTTCTTTGGGAATTTGACTGCTGATCTTAATATTTTTAATCCAGGGAACCAACCAAATAATCAGCCTCTAGAAATAAACTACATTCAGGAAAGATCAGAAGAAGAAAAAGAAGAAGAGTCTGATTAAAGTTTTGAGAAATTTTTTGATGAAGAGTTAGAGTTTTTAGAAGAAGCAGATCAGGTCTTTGAGAATAATAAAACTGTGTTAAACATTTGCTGCTTTGATTTACATTTTGAAGAACTCTTTCTTGATGAACTTAGATTCTTGAAAAATAATCAACAACCAAATTTTCAGAACTCTACAGAAGAATTGGTTGTTAGAAAACAAAACTTTACAGTACAAGAGTCTGAGTTCATTAAGAAATACAAAATGCATGACACCAATAATACCTACCTTACTTTGTTGTAAGAATTACTGAACACCCCGAAATACTTGGAAATTCACATTATTGATTATATCATTCTGAATTTATTTAAAATCCGGGGAAGAATTTTGAACATTAAGGTAGGATTCAATGTAGAACAGGAACTCTTCATGTTGAATATTTTATTCTACATTGTTTATTTTGTTTATTTCAGAATAATAAAAAAAATTTATTCTTCTCTTATTTGAAAGTTTCTTGTTCAGTTGTTAAAAAAAAAGAAAAAAAAAGAAAAGAAAAAGAGAAAAAAAAGAAAAGAAAAAAATAATAATAAAATTTTGATTTCATCATCCTCAGACCAAAGGTAATTGCAGATTTTTATCAGCCGACCAAATATAAGTGTTTCACTTCTTATCTGCTTTACTTCATGCATCATAGAGTTTGCATTGAGGATAATACAAAATTCAGGTGTGAGGGTAGGAATTAGTTATTTTCTCTCTTTATTTTACATTTTTAGTTACATTTTTTTTCTTCCCTTTTTCTTTAAAAAAAAATTATAAAAATATCGACACTTGCCAAATTGATGGAGTTATGTAATAATTGATTTATTTGATAAATTTGAAATTTTCTAATCCCTAGTTAGTTATTTACTAAAGTTCGCCTTTTATGATAACTCTAAATAAATTTCTTAAGAAATAATTTTCAAAATAGTATACTTTACTTAAGCCTTAACTTGGACTTTTATTTAAAATAGTGAAATTTTTTTGCATGCTTAGCTTAGAGTTGAAAATAATTTTTCAAAGTGTCTTGATTTACATATTTTTCAAAATATATATACATATACAAAAAAAAAATTGCAAAAGAAGAGTGCGAAAAATGGGCACCAAAAAGAACAAAAAAAACTATTGAATTCTAGGTGATTCTATATTATAAAGTCTAAGCTGACCGAGTAATTAAGCCCAATGAGTATTTCTATACTTAATGACCTCAGCCCGATTGGGTTGGGATCCATTGGCCCAAAACTCGTTAAAAGGTCACTTAGAAAGCCCATTAAAGTAGAAAAAAATCACCAAGGATGAAAGAGTTAAAAACAAAATTAAAAAATAATAAATGTTTAATAGTTATATATATGGTCTTGGAAAATACTTTAGATCAAGCAACTTGAAAATTATTTAAAATAAAGAGTTAGCATGTTCTTTTCAAAACTTTTAAATTAAAATTCTAAGTTTGGCTTGGTTTTGTATTGCTACAATAAGAAGATTTTCTTGAAAATATACCTTAGAGTTATATATAAAAACATTTTCTTGAGTGATAACTAGCTTCAATTAGATTGTCTAAAGTTATCAAATGAATTTAGTTATTTACTGACTTCTTGAGTGGTGTTTCCTTAAAGTCGAATATTGCATCTGAAGCTAGGATGGCCACAATCATGCGTAGGTTAGAAGCTTTAGAAATCAAGGAAAGAGCCCCGGTTCAAATCAATCAAGTTTCAGCCTCAGGATGTCACAACTGTTTGTCACCATCTCATATTTCAGAAGAATGTCCTCTCTTAGAAAATAATCAACCATTAGGACAGGTCAATGCTGCATTCCAGCGTTCTGCAAATGATCAATTCTCTCTATCTTACAATCCAGGTTGGAGAAATCATCCCAACTTTGCATGGAATCAAGGAAATTCTCCCGGAACTCAAAACTTTACTCCCGCTTCAACCTAACATTTTCCTAGGGGAAACACAGTTCCTTTTAATTCTCATCCACAATATCAACAACCCAATCTGCCATATCAAAATCAGTCTCTTCTTCATCAAGCTGTAATTCAGACTCCTCACAATCCAGATCGGGATAAACATCTTAATGTCTTGGAAAGGGGTTTGGAAACCATAATTAAGGCCTCCACTCAAACCACGATTATGTTGACTCAAACGTCTAGCACTCTGAATTCCTTCATGCAATCAACTGGACAAATGCTCAACTCCAACACTCAAGCAAAGCTAGATTAGAATCCCAACTTGGTCAACTAGCTAGTGCCGTGAGTGAAAGAGAGAAAGGAAAATTTTTGAGTCAACCCGTGGTCAACCCTAAGAACACAGGATGCAGTTCATCCTATGAAGCCCATGTGAATGCAATCCATTCACTTTGGTCAGGTAGAGAGGTCGATAATTAAGTGAGAACTCCTCCAAGTCAAACTCTTGATCCTGTAAAAATTTCTTCTCCTTCTTCTTTTGATGAATCTATTCAACAATCACTCCCCTCAGATGACTAAGAACCTGAACCCGAACCTGAGCCTGCTTTTGATAGATTTAGACCGGTTGCTCCATTTCTAGATAGACTCAGGTCTAGGAAACACTCTCCTCAAGAGGAGAAGATCCTAGAAACAATCAAGCAGGTTAAGGTCAACATTCCTCTCTTAGATGTAATTGAACAAATTCTATCTTATGCTAAATTTTTAAAAGAATTGTGCACTAAGAAGAGGCGAATAAATGTTTCAAAGAAAGTCTTTTTAGCCACCAATATCAGTGAAATACTATCAAATCCCATACCTTTGAAACGTAAAGATCCAGGTTCCCCCATCATTTCATGTATCATTGGTAATACTCACATTGATAAGGCGCTTTTAGACTTAGGGGCCAGTGTTAATTTGCTTTCATATTCAGTCTATTAGCAATTGGATCTAGGTGTACTGAATCTAACCAAATGCACCTTACAGTTGGCTGATAGATCTGTCAAGGTCCTTATGGGTGAGTTAGAGGATGTTCTGATCAAGGTTGGAGATTTTATTTTTCCAGTAGATTTTGTAGTCTTAGAAACACAGCCTGTTTCTAATCCCAAAGGACAGACACCTGTCATCTTAGGACGACCCTTCTTAGCCACTTCTAATGCTCTCATCAACTGTAGAACTGGTCAAATGAAGCTGTCCTTTGGGAAATTGATTGCTGATCTTAGTATTTTTAATCCAGGGAACCAACCAAATAATCAGCCTCTAGAAATAAACTACATTCAGGAAAGATCAGAAAAAAAAAGAAGAAGTGTCTGATTTAAGTTTTGAGGAAATTTTTGATGAAGAGTTAGAGTTTTTAGAAGAAGCAGATCAGGTCATTGAGAATAATAATACTGTGTTAAACATTTGCTGCTTTGATTTACATTTTGAAGAACTCTTTCTTGATGAACTTAGATTCTTGAAAAATAATCAACAACCAAATTTTCAGAACTCTACAGAAGAATTGGTTGTTAGAAAACAAAACTTCACAGTATAAGAGTCTGAGTTCATTAAGAAATACAAAATGCATGACACCAATAATACCTACCTTACTTTGTTGCAAGAATTACTGAACACCCTAAATGCTTGGAAATTCACATTATTGATTATATCATTCTGAATTTGTTTAAAATCCGGGGAAGAATTTTTAGCATTAAGGTAGGATTCAATGTAGAACAGGAACTCTTCATGTTGAATATTTCATTCTACATTGTTTATTTTGTTTATTTCAGAATAATAAAAAGAATTTATTCTTCTCTCATTTAAGAGTTTCTTGTTCAGTTGTTAAAAAAAAGAAGAAAAAAGAAGAAAAAAAGAAAAAAAAGTAAAGAAAAAGGGGAAAAAAGAAAAAAATAATAATAAAATTTTGATTTCATCCTCCTCAGACCAAAGGTAATTGCAGATTTTTATCAGCCGACCAAATTTAAGTGCTTCATTTCTTATCTGCTTTACTTCATGCATCATAGAGTTTGCATTGAGGACAATACAAAATTTAGGTGTGGGGGTATGAATTAGTTATTTTCTCTCTTTATTTTACATTTTTAGTTACATTTTTGTTTTTTTTCTTCCCTTTTTCTTTAAAAATTTTTTTATAAAAATATCGTCACTTGCCAAATTGATGGAGTTATGTAATAATTGATTTATTTGATAAATTTGAACAAATTGATGGAGTTATGTAATAATTGATTTATTTGATAAATTTGAAATTTTCTAATCCCTAGTTAGTTATTTACTTAAGTTCACCTTTTATGATAACTCTAAATAAATTTCTTAAGAAATATTTTTCAAAGTGGTATACTTTACTTAAGCCTTAACTTGGACTTTTATTTAAAATAATAATTTTTTTTTGCATGCTTAGCTTAGATATGAAAATAATTTTTCAAATTGTCTTGATTTACATATTTTTCAAAATATATATACATATACAAAAAAAAAAATTTGCAAAAGAAGAGTGCGAAAAATGGGCACCAAAAAGAAAAAAACTCTTGAATTCTAGGTGATTCTATATTATAAAACCTAAGCTGACCGAGTAATTAAGCCCAAGGAGTATTTCCATACTTAATGACCTAAGCCCAATTGGATTGGGATCTATTGCCCCAAAACTCATTAAAAGGTTACTTAGAAAGCCCGTTAAAGTAGAAAAAAATCACCAAGGATGAAAGAGTTAAATTTTTTTTTTAAAAATAATAAATGTTTAATAGTTATATATATGGTCTTGGAAAATATTTTAGATCAAGCAACTTGAAAATTATTTAAAACAAAGAGTTTGCATGTTCTTTTCAAAACTTTTAAATTAAAATTCTAAGTTTGGCTTGGTTTTGTATGGCTACAATGAGAAGATTTTTCTTGAAAATATACCTTAGAGTTATATATAAAAACGTTTTCTTGAGTGATAACTAGCTTCAATTAGATCGTCTAAAGTTATCAAGTGAATTTAGTTATTTACTGACTTCTTTAATTTGGCAATTTGACCGAATTTTATGGGTATATTCACTGTAAACCCTCATGAGACTACAACTCGTCCACTAGGGTAACCTAGGGGTTTAAAGGCTTATTGTATGCGCTAAATACAACTGCGATTCCTGCGAAAGTGAGTTAATATTTCTTTCATTTTTCTTTCTTTGCTAGAGGACTACCAAAAGTTTAGGTGTGGGGGTATTTGATAATCATATTTTATTACAATTTTATACCCTTATTATCTATTTTATATGAATAAATATGCTACTAATAATTATTCTTATATTTAATTACAGGTTAATGAAGAATAAATCTCAAACTCCAATCTCCCAACAAAAAGCTCTTGATTTAATGAAGAAATGAAGCCCATGAAGCCCAAGGAATTCTTTCAAATATTTAATGAAGAAATAAATCAAAGCCTAGTGGAAAAATTAAGAGAAAATGCCAAAGCCCAAATGTCAAAGCCCAAAAGTCCAAGCTAAAGCCAAAGACCCAAACCCAAAAGCCAAATACAAGAGGATCTGCGGACAGCACACAGGAGAAGGGCAGGCATCGATGCCTGCATCGATACCCTGGGTAGTTAGTTACGAATCTAAGGCTGATTTTTGATGTTTTTGGATAAGATTTCAATCCAATGGCTCTCATTCACTGATGTTTACCATAAATAGGGGTAGAGAGTGAGGGGTTAGAGGTGTGAAAATTTTTGTAACTCCTTTTGGAGAGGAGGGCTACTCTTAATTGAGAAGACCTTCCAAATTTATAATTTTTTGTTATAATTAATAATAATAATTTTTTCACCACTTTAAATATTTCTTCTCTTTATTAGATGATGAAGATGAAGATGAAGAATTATTTAGAGGTTTGCATTTCTTTTTTTTTTCTCTTTTATTGCTTATTAGTTAGATTTATTTTTATGCTTATAGTTAGATTTTATTTTCTTGTTAAATAGCCAAGAGGCTAGAACCCTCTTGTCGTAGATTTATTTCATGCTTATAGATTAGATTTATTTTATGCTTATAGATTAGATTTATTTTCTTGTATTTAATTCTTATAATTTATTTTGTAGTTTAGATTTTGTAATTTATTTTGTAGTTAGATTTTAATTTCTTGTACTATTCACCTTGAGGCTAGAACCCTCTTGGGTTTAGTTTTTCTTTTTGTTTATTTTTATTTTGTTTGATTCGCCTTTAGGCTAGAACCCTCTAGGGAATCACCATTTTCTAAAAAGTGGATTCAATTCTAGATTACCCATATAATGCATGTCCAACACATGGACTGAATAAAATGCAGGTCCAACACATGGACTGAGATGATAAGTATCCAACACATGGATTAATAATAATGTATGCTCAACACATGGACTATGAACAAAGAAGTGTAATTGTCACTAATATATGTGGAAAGGTGTACATATCCCACTCTTGCACGTATTTCAATGTGCGGGTCTAAATTCGTGTCAAAAGTCACCCTCATGTGTAGATAAGTCACTAACTTCACAAACTAGTGGGAGATAACGAGGTGATCTCTCGAACACGCAAAGAGATCAACAAAAAGTCAACAAGCATAAAACTGTGCGGCGGTCGACCACAGAGACCACTCCGGTCGACCGCTCACAGAGCCGAGATTAACTGGGCTCAAAACTGAGCAGCGATCGACCGCTGAGGTCATGCCAGTCGACCTCTCAAAGAGCAGAAACTTTTCTACTGGAAACGATACAGAGCGGTCGACCGTCGCGTCCATCACGGTCAACCTTGAAGTAGACAGAAGCCCAGATTAGGGTTTCTGTCAGCTTCAAAACACAATCCAACTCGATGATTTCTATGTTAATGTAAATCTAACATTTTTACAAAGTCATAGAACAAAAGACAACGAATTTAGACATTTAAAATCTATCATCAAGATCCCAAACATATATAAACATGGTTTAAAATATTGTTTATTCAATAAAAATAAAAATTTACTCTTTTTAAAACCATTTTCAGATCTAGATCTCTTTAATACAGTTCGTTGGTATGTTTTTAAAATCTGAATCTTTTTAAAACCATTTTCAGATCTAGATCTCTTTAATACAGTTCGTTGGTATGTTTTTAAAATCTGAAACATTTGATTATCATGCCATATGTCATAAGGATCTATTGTATCTACAAAAATACGATTTTGGGCCCATAAAATCAAATTTAAACTCAAATTTAAACTCAAATTTAAACATGAAAACGAAAAGGGGTGAAGTTGGACGAGATGTTACTGACCTCTGATAAGAATAGAACCCTAGATCTGAAAGATGATGATCCCTTTCGCTGAATCCCACCAAAATCCGCTGAAAAATCCTTCAAAGCTCCTCCCAAATCACCAAGAAAAGAGAACTAGGGTTTGAGAGGAGAGAGAGGGGGGCTAGGGTTTCTGATTTCAGATGAAAAGAGGCTCTCTTGGGTTCATTAGTATATATACTAACCCCACAACCCGACCCGAAACCCGTTAAGACCCAAACCCAGGAAAACTCTCTGCCTGTTGGGCAGTCGACCACCGCTCCTAGTGCGGTCTACCGCATAATAGGAAAAACATTTCTTGAGTACGAGACTGATATGCGGTCGACCGACGCGTCCCCTGTGGTCGACCGCTCAGAAGAAAAATGCCCGATGAGATGATTTATGAACCTGCTGCTCAAACTACTCAAAATCTCTCCCATATACACACTTGTTGAGTTCCCAAACACTGATAATCACATTCATCTAATATATATATGATTATTTATCACAAAGGAATTATTTATTACTAATAATTCACATATATTAATTATAAATTTTTTGGGGGTTTTACAAATACATATGTAAGGATTTTCATCAGAGGGATCGTTTGATTGCATGGAGTCCCAGAGACAATCGTATCAGATCGAGGCTCAGTCTTCACATCCTATTTGTGAAGGGGCTTTTAGGATGCTTTTGGTAGCCAATTTTCATTTAGTAGTGTTTTCTACCCCTAAACCGATGGTCAGACAGAGAGGGTGAAACATGTGTTAGAGGATATGTTGCGTACATGTATGATAGATTTTCAGGGTAGCTAGGAGGACCACATCCTATTGATTGAATTTGCATATAATAATAGTTATCAAGCTACTATCGGGATGACACTGCATGAAGCATTGTATGGGAGGCCTTGCAGATTGCCTATATGTTAGACAGAACCAGAGGATAGCCTATTGCTTAGACCAAAGCTAATTAGGCAGACCACAGTGAAGGTGTCATTAATTAGAGAATGCATTCTTTCCACACAGAGTCGGCAAAAGAGTTATGCAGATCAGCGGAGGCGACCACTAGAGTTCTAGATCAGAGACTTAATTATGTTGAAAGTATCATCGATGAAGGGTGTTCAACGATTTGGTAGACGGGAAAAGCTTTCTGTAAAACCCCGAAAATTTGAATATAGTGTGATAAATAATTATAAATATGTTATATGGTGAAAATAATGTATTTTGATATTTGAGTATGATAGGAATTGATTTGAGATCAATTTAATGTATATTTGTGAATATATGAGTGTAAATAAACAAAACATGCACAAAGGCCAAGAGTGAAAATCTGGGAATTTTGACCAGTTGACAGTTTCTATGTTTTTCACACTAATTCATTAAGAATCTAGAAAGTGTATAATACCAAAATTGTAGGTCTCTTCAAGAGCTTTCCAACAAATCTTAGATCACCTTATTCCGAGATCGTATGAGAAAGTTATAGCCAAAATACCGAAGAGAATGTTCCTAGTCAGACTGAATTTCTAGTTTCGGGTTTCGGGTTTCGGGTTTTGGGTTTGCTGCTATATATATACATGTTATATCACGAAAATCACCTCTTTTCTTCTATTTTACAAACCCTAGCAGCCCCCCCTCTTCTCTCCCAAACCCTAGATCCGTTCTTGGTGATTTTTGAGGAGTCTCGAAGGGTTTCAGCGGGATTTGGAGCGATTCTATCGAAGGAGGAGCATGCTCACGCGTGTTCAGGAGTTCTACAATACCCCCTCAGGCGAGTAACATCTCGCCCAATCCTCTCCCATGTTTTTAAAAGTTTACAAACGTTTTTCATGAGTTTTATTGAGCCTAAGACTTATTTTCAAGTATAAATTAATATTCTTATTAGGGTGAATGCTAGAAATCATGTGTTTCAGATTTGACAACCTCACCAACGAGTTTTTGATAAAAACCCAGATCTGGAGTTTTATTTAAAGAATAAAAATATGAGTTTTATTTTGATTTAATGCTTTCTTTCATGTATAGGAATTAAATATGAGTTTTAACCTACAAGAGAATCGTTTCTCATGATAAATATGTTTTTCTCACTGTATCATAGTCTAGAATTGATAGCTATAAAGATGTAGATCAGTGTAATGGAAGGATGGATCGATTTGGCGAATTTAACTTGTGATATATGCAGATTTCAGCCCGTAAGTCGACTCACGACTCATCACGAGTCGACTCATCAGGTTGAGTCGACCCATGACTGTCATGAGTCGACTCACAAAGTCCTTTTCTGTTATCAAATGTGTTCTGTTGAGTCGACTCATATTTGAGCACGAGTCGACTCATCGCAGTACTTTCTTTCTGTTTCATTCGTGCTTCTGTTTAAATCACCTGTTGGGTATAAATAAGTATATATGCATATAGTGATTATGATTTCACCTGTACGTGTGAGATGACACTTCGAACACGAGTTTAAGTCCGTACAGTAGGGTATGTACGGGAATAACACATGCATACTTTTCTTATACGCAGTCCTCATGTTGGACTATAATCCATTAAAGTCCTCGTGTTGGACTATAATCCATTACAGTCATGTTTTAGACTTTTGAAAAACCTTGAGCATATTACTTATCTCAGTTGGGTTCACGACATATTGTATTAGGCCGGGGCATGATAGCTACTTAGGTTGTACATGACATCTATTGTAGCTTTGTCATGTTTACTTTTCATCGGTATAGATGGGTATGTATTCTTTTCTTTATTTGTTTCTTGTGACCAACCTCGGGTTTAATATTTAGGGATCTACAATTTGAGATACAAGGTATATACATGAGGGTTTCCTTGTTTGGATTATTTCGCTCGACGTACCTATGCTCGTGTTGTATTTCCCTAAGTACTAAAACCCATTAATGTTTGTGTAAATGATTTATATTATTATGTATTAACGATATTTTCATATACAACGAGCCCTATCCCTTGGGGTTGGTTGTGATGTTGCTCTGATTTGCCATTTCTTGGATTGGTTCAACACGGATTAAGCGATGAAAATTATCCCGAACCCAAATTTGCATACACCAAAACAAATATATATATTTTTTTTTTAAGGAAAGAAAGAAAATTAGTTTTTTTTTAAGAAAATAAAGAAAGATAGTTTTTTTTTCTTTTAAGGAAAGAAAGAATTTTTTTTTTTTATAAAGGAAAGAAGAAAGAGAATTAGTTTTTTTTTTAATATGAGAAGATAAAGAAAAAAAAAATCCTAACTAAAACAAATCAAGGCAATCACTTTTCAATCAACTCTAACTCTAGGGTTTAGCCTAACTCCACTAGACCAGCTCCTAACCAAAAATTCCTACAGTGAAAAGATCAAAGTTTTACCCAGATAGTTAGCCAGGTAAGGATATACTAGAGGGTGATCAAAGATCAATTAAGTACCTCTTTCCTTGCGAAGCGCTTTACGCAACCCCTAAACCTTGCCTTAGACACCAACTATTCTAAGAAAACTTAAACCGTTCACTTAAGGAATTCTTGTTCCTTATTGAGCTCGAATCCTTAATGGCCAACGTCTAATGAGTTTTAGAATGCTTGGATTTTGTGAAGTAAGGAATTAGTGATTTGTGGGCTAAGGAAAGGGTGATGAAATCTCTTACCTTATCTTGATTGGGGTTTTGCCCTTAAGAATGTTTTAAGTGTGTGCCAAATCAAGTGCTACAATCACTTTGGTGAATTCCTACACTATATGAAATGCAACCCTAGAAATTAAAAGCGACTAAAAAGGATGATAAAAAGAAAATCTTTTTTTTTAATTATGGTCAACAACAATCAAAAGTGAGAAGGGGAAAATTGTTTGAGTTTATTATCTTGTTAGTTAATATCTAAGTGAAAGATGGATTTTATTATGGTCAACAAAAATAAAATCTTTTTTTTTTTTAAATCCTAATTGTCTCTAATTGTGAAGCTAGCTAAAGAGGGTGGAATTGAAAACTAGAAAGAAGACTTACCCGAAAGCAAAGCTCCAAATTCTTGATCTTCAATCCAAGATTTTTAAGCTCCAAGCGGTTCCTTCACAAGAAAAATACACAAGTTAAAGAATCAAGTTAATAAAATCCTATTTTAGCACCTTCCCCGGCAACGGCGCCAAAAACTTGATGCGGCATAATTATGTACCAAAATTGCAAGTGCACAATTTATCAAGTTATAGTATAAAAAGATATCGATCCCACGAAGAAGGTGATTTTAAGAGATTATTAAACTTGGTTCTTATATTTTGTGCGTGACAATTAGGAATAAAGAATAAGTGTGAATGTGATGAGTGGTTGTTTTGATTTATGTGCAAGGATAATAAATTGAATTTTAGAGGAGAGAAGGAAGAATTAAAGAATAAATGAAATCACAAGGCAAGAAATATGAATTAATAAAATCAAGAAATAAAACTAAGAATGAAAAGAAAATTTAAGAAAGTCAAGATGAAGGATTCAAAAGAGGTAAGAAATCTAGAATATAATCCACTAACCAATTTCAATTACAAAATATAAACTATTCTCTTTTTATCATATTTCAACTTAGATTTATTAAGCATAGATTATCAAACCATTTAAGGAAAGTGTAACCTATCAAATTATCATCTAAGTTAAAATTACTATTCATGATAAGAACAACAACATGATAATAATCCTAGAATTCATAAGCATAACCTATCAAACCATTTAAGATAAGCATAGATTATCAAATTCTTCTTCTACCGATTAGTTCTCTAGTTGATTATCCTAAACATGAACATTTTAAGTACAAGAGAATAATTCATACAATATAAAAGAAATTAGACTAGTTTCATACAATTCTAAGATTCCTACAAGAATTAAATTCACATCTTAAGAAATAAAAACAAGAAAAAGAAGACTAATTACAAAATTAAAAAGAAAAGAAAAATCTAAACTATGAACAAGAAATAAATCTAATTACAAAGAAAATAAAAATCTAAACTACAAAATAAATTGCAGAAATTAAATGCAAGAAAAATAAATCTACTCTACAAATTAAAGTGCAAAAAGAAAATAAAAAAGACAAGAAAGTAAATCTATACTACAAGCATGAATTTAAATCTAACTAATAAGCAATAATAAAGAAATTACTAAAAAGAAATAAAAGAGAAAAGAAATGCAAACCTTCAAATTGCTCTTCATCTCCATCCTCATCATTCAACAAAGAGGAGAAAGAACAAATTTAAAGAGGAAAAAATTATTTTTATTAATTGCAACTAAAGTTACAATTTTTGGAAGGCCTTCTCAATTAAGAGTAGCCTCTAGCCAAAATATAGGAGGCCCATATGATTCATTTGATTTCATCAAGCAAGTAGGTCCATTTGATTTTCACTTGATTTCCAACTCAGTTCAAGTCCGGTCCATTCTCCATTAGCCAAGTTCAAATTGATTTTCAACTCTAAATTAGCCAAGTCCAATTCATTTAACTGCACACGGCCCACTTGAGAGCAAGTCTCCAATGAGAAAACAAAGCTGCAGCCGGCCTTTGCAAATCCATTCATTTATATTTTTATTTTTTTTTTGGAAAATTTACAAAGTTGCAGCCGGCCCACTTTAACATTCCCAATTCATTCATGAAGTGTGGTCCAATTTGATTTTGAAAATCAAAAGAAAATCCAAATTGAAGCAACTCAAGTCCGGCCCACAAATCAAAATCAGCCCATGTGATTTTCAAAATAATACCAAGTCCAGTTCATTAACATTCCAGCAAGTCCGGTCATAAATTTGTCCACATGTTTGATTTTGTAATCTTTGCATAAAAGTCCATTCCATTCCACTCTTTACATCCAAGTCCATTCCATTGCTTTTCTTGGTGTATTTATTTTTCTTGATGGGCTTTGGCTTCAAAAATACTACAAAATAGAGAAGAGAGATTTTTGAGGGGTTTTTACATTTAATAATATTTATTTATATTTCCATTCATTTATGTGCAAACTAATCTAACAACAATTATTAATGGTATATTTATTCATATAAAATAGATAATGAGGGTATAAAATTGTAATAAAATGTGATTATCATTTGGATTATAGATCTTCTTTGGCTTGGCTTTCTAAACGTTTTTCTACAAACCCCAGGCAAGTTCATCTCTGCTAATCCTCCTCCTAGTTTTTTAAAACGTTTTTAAAGAGTTTCTAACATGTTTTGTAGAGCCAAATTGACTAGTTTATGAATAAAAGTCGATTCTTTCGTATTATATGTATAAAACCTAGGTCTTTCCATGTTAAAAAGTTTGAGAACGAATTTACAAAAGTATGTAAGATCTAAAAATGATTTAAAACGTGGTTTAATCTGAAGAAAGATGATTTATTCTTCATTTTGAGTTTTTATGCATGACTTACGGTTTTGAATATAAATTTTATGCAAATAATCATGCTATATATGTTGAGTTTGTTTCCAGAAGTTTTTTTCTACTGTAAACATGCTCTCATATAAGTTTCATGTTGTTTTAATCATGTTTGAATCACCTAAACATGGTGTGAACACGACACACACAACCAGATTGAGAATCTGGAATATCAGCCCATAGTCGATCGCGCCATAGCGGCGGTCGACCGCGTGCAGGACAGAGGCATACTCTGCCTTAAGCTGGGGTCTACTGTGCCAAAGTGTCTGGAATGTATGGGACTATCTGTTCCTGCTGTACCTCCTGAATAGCTCGCACTTGCCCCTCAATCCTCAGAACTATTGGTGGTGCCTCAAGCCTCAACTGCTAGCCCTGACCTCGGCCATATCCATAGTTCTAAAGTTGCTGACCATGATTCTTTCCCTGTTGGCCTTCTGCTGGTGCGTTGTGACGCTCTGCTGCTTTGTGACCGATCTTGATGCAGTTATAACAAGAACCCTTGAATTTTTGCTGCTGTTGAGATGCTGTCTGATCATGCTGAGGTCCCTTCTTATGAGGGCCTTATTGTTGTGAACCTTTACCCTATTGCTGGGGTCCTCCAGGTCCTAAAAATGGCCTCTAGTTCTTGCTCTTATCTTCTGACCGTTATGTTTTAAGGTTTCCTTCTTATTTTGTAGCTCTAACAATAGCTAGGGTTGGCGAAACTCCTAATGTTGCCTCTGCAATAGGCACAATTGGCACGGGTGGTGGTAGAACCATAGAAGATGGTGTTACCAGCAAAATTTGATTTACTATTTGCTCCTCCATCGTTGCCAATCTGGCTACAAGTGATGCTATGAGATCGATCAGATACTGTGGAACCTACTGTGGCTCAGGCTCTAGATCAGCTTGCCCAACTCGTCCTGACATCTATAATTTCAGGGGAAGAGCTTACAAGACACAGTAAATGAGATCTCAAGCATAAATGGCATAACATAACAATAGGAAAATCGTATCACATATCATTCATGCAAATACTTTTCAATCAAAGTAAGATAGTTATCATAAAAAATATTTCATAATTTTTGCGTTATATATATATGTATATATATCGTCCTCACTTAATCTAAGAATTCCTAGCGGACTCTATACATGATTTCTAGGAAACTCTATCCTAGCTCCACGACTCGACATAAGAATGATCCTAAGGATGCTGGAACTAGAGCTCTGATACCAATTATGCCGCCCCTGGGTTCACACAAGATTGCAGTCCAAGGTGAATCTAAGGCTGTCAAACCATACACCCATACTGTGCAATGACATGTTTCACCATTGCAGAAATATCTCTCTAGTAGAATCAAATAAGACAGTACAAGTACAAGCAAATATAAAGGAGATGAACATAGGAAATTAAGCATTGAAATAAAGATAAATCTCAGAAATGATCAAGTCTCCACTGATATAAGAATAAAGATGTCCAACAATCTGATACAAAAAGTCAATAATCCCAACCACAGGAGTCAACTCGAAATACATATGTCATCAGCTCTCAAAATGTAATGTAACTCTAATAATCAAATAGAAACATAAACTAAACATACATGGAGCAGAAACTACTATAAATAAGTGACGGTGACTATGCTAAAAGTCCATCAACCTACGACTCTCTGAAACTCTGCTCCGTTGCCTGAAAAGAAGTAAAAACCACAGTGTTAGAGCGCTAGCAAGATCATCTCCATACGCCCCCAGGGGAAGGGCTACTAAGTATGATGAAGGCTCTACCTATAAGTGCATAGTCTACCTAAATTATTTTACCCTATACTATGTAAAATTTATATTTAAAAATCCACAACACAAGACTGATACGTCGAGTGAAATAATCAAAACAAGGAAACCCTCATGTATATACCATGTGTCTCAAGTTATAAATTTCTAAGTATAAATTCCAACTAGGAAATAAAATAATAAGAAAACAATACAGGAAAATTCATATCAACCATTCCCGAATCTATCATTCAACTCAACGTACTACTCTTAGTAGGCAAATCAGATACCGATACGCTATCCTGTGTAACCAAGTTATGAAATACCTTCGCAATATATCATAATGACCGAGTGTCAATAATCACCTAAACTTAGGTTATCATCAAATTATCAGATCGTCCTTCTCTAGAATTCTTCAACTCATCGCACCCCCTTGCAGACCGACAAACAGATATATCAATTCATCACACCCCCGTGCGGACCGATGAATAGGTATATCAACCTCTGCACATAACCATACAGACCAAAAGTCAAAGGTTCAACAACCTCTACGCACGCTCGTACCGACCAAAAGTCATAGGTTCAACAACCCTACGCATAACTCATCGCAGTCTTATTGCAGTCCTGACTAATGCACTCAGAGTATAGTCCATCTACGGTCTCATTGTGGGCCCTAACTAACCCCACCTAACCAATTGTAAATATAATATTCTATAATAGTCGTTACTCATAACGAACGCAAACTATTTGGATACCCCAAGTGATGTAATCATGCATACTCAATCCCCGTAAGTGTACTCTTTGAACTACGTGTGAATATCAGTTCACGACTTGCATAAGACGCTCGCCAAACTAACCCACATGCAAAAGGTTCGAACTCACAAAAAATCGCCCTGATCAGTCGACCGACAAACTCTTCGTCGACTGATAGGGTCATTCACAAATCATCTAGGCACACACAAGGTCGTCAGTCGACTGATAGTTTCCATCAGTCGGTTGATGACCTCCCTTCAGTCGACTGTTAGCAACATCAGTCGACTGAACAGACTGAAAATTTATAATTTTTGTTTTTCACGTTTTTCCTTCAAAGCTTAAATTTTTATTAACTTGTATGAATAAAAATTGATTCACCGGGTATGGGATTGAATCCCACTCTCTTGGATATGGGCATGGAATGCCCGTTCTCCTTACTTCTTGAGCGAACATTAAGGTATTGACCTTATTCTCTAGCTCTTTCTACATATTGTCATCGTCTATATCTTCCTTCGAAGGATGTTGAGGAGAATGAGTTGGATCACCCCAAGCGTTGTCATTATCGATGGTACCACCCCTAGCGTCTTTTTTGTCGAGAGGGTTATCCATATTGATATTCTCCTCCACTTTCGAATCGCTGTCTAGTTGATTAGTAGTGTAGCGATGACTTGATTCACCATGCTAGTTAGATAACTCTTGGAGTTGATAACTCTTGGAGTTGTTCGGCATGTAAATCCTTAGCCCGTTGCATGGCTATCTCCATTTCAATTTTAAAATCTTCTTTCTGTTTGCCCAAGGCTTCTTGAAGAAGTTGAGCCACTTGTTCGGTAGCGATCATGAATACTTCTCGAGCTCGTCAAATGCTAGATATTGTATAGTTGGAGGTGATTGCGGAGCAAGTATCTGAAAATTTGTCTTCCGAAGATAGTCCTTCGTGCATCCTCGGGTAATCCCCATTTCTGACGGCTTCTAGCTGGAGCCAAGATATTCGTTGGGCTACCCCTGAAGTGTCACTCTAAGTGAACACAGACTTTTCTTTGTCAGCCATGTTGATGGTGACTTCTGGGAGTTCGTCATCTTGAATGGCCGATCTTCTTTTGTGGGAGCGTCTTGATTTAGGTTTCGACGCTTCAGCGGAAAACCTTCGAAATACCAAGACCCTCTGTGGAGCGGTCTTGGGGCTGCTACATTCTGATAATACTACCCTAATTAATCTCTCATAAGGATAGTGAGAGTTCGGGGTATTTCTCTTTCGAGACTCACCCCCAGTCCGATTGTACAACTCGTCGGCGTTACAGCCAGAGCAACCTTTTAGCTGTTCACTTGTTCTTTCAGGTATAATGCTATCGTCTGTCGGACACATCTTCTTCTGATTAGGTAACACCTTGTTGGCATCCGTAGGAGTTACATGTTCAGAATCTCACCTTTGTGAGGGTGAAACCCTAACAGGCTCCTGGTTTTTCATACGTACCCCCAAGCAGGTGTGTTCGCGTGGAAAACTGTTGCTTTCTTCATTAATGAGATAATTGTCATCTTGAGTTACAACTTTTCGAGTTACAAAAGATCCGGTCTTTTATAGATCCGGTTACAACTAAATCAAAGAAAATAAAGAAAAATTACAACTCTCCTCTGTGAACAAATCACGAGCTCCTGTTTTGCGGTCGCTCGCTTTGGTGGGTTCTTTGCCTGCGCCGGGGTTAATCCGTGGACCACCGCGCGATCTAGATCCGGTCGGATCTACACGAGTATGCGGGTATTATTCCACGAAGGGAATAATAGCCGGGAGGGATTAATCCACCAAGGGAATAATCGCTCGGATCTCTAGATCTAAGACCAAGCTTAGATCTGGAGTGTAGCCTCGTGTAGATCTCAGATCTGTTCTTTCTTCCTCTCGAGATCCTGCCTTTTCTGACGTGGATGGTCGCCGAGGATCAGATCTGAATGGTGCAAGTCTTCTGGTCCTCAAGCTCCGAGTTCACTCTTCGATCCGGCAGAGTTTCGGCTCTTGAAAGTGCGACCTCCGAAAATGAACATCTCCAGGCCTATTTATAGGCTCTCAGGACAGTGGCTGCAAAAAGGGAATTGTCGGCCACCTCTGGCCACTGTCGGCCACCTCGGGCCACTGTCGGCCACCTCGGGGTGGCCGGCACTGTGCCTAGCCACCTTGAGGTGGCTCGGCTCATGGCCGAGCCACCCCAAGGTGGCTCGGCCACCGAGCCACCCCGAGGTGGCTCGGCCGCCGAGCCACCCCGAGGTGGCTCGGCCACCGAGCCACCGAGCCACCTCAAGGTGGCTCGGCTGAGGCCGAGCCACCTTGGGGTGGCTCGGCTTTGGCCGAGCCCCCGCGGGCGGTGTTTTCCGACTTTTTCGAGTCGTTTTCCGTTGTCTCGTTTGTCCGTGTTCCGGTTGATCTGAGACTCTGATTTGATGATCTGATTTGGCAGTAATTTGGATTCCTGATTTGGCAGTAAATCCGCTTCTGAGTTCGAGTCCGAAACTGATCTTGATTCGATCGTGGTTCGTCCGAGTCCGCTCTCGGTTGGATGACTCGTTGATTCCTCAACTCATTAGCTTGATTCTGCACGCGGGTGGATTCATTCCGTCGCTTCCGTGCGATTCGTCGATCTCGTCGCCTCGTTGGCTCGTCGGTTTGTGCCGAGCTATGCTAGGGGACCTATAAGCAATTTTATATGCCTACAGATACCCCCTCCAAAGTATTTCAGTCTCGTTCTTTTATAGAAGAGTCTGGGATACTTTGGATATGATTGTCCCTACCTTCAGTCGGTATAACGGGACCTCGGAATGGCTTCTGTTCTTGACTCCTTCAATTCTCCAGGCTTTTCGGTGCTTTGTCGAAAGTCTGTAAGAGTTCCGGTGCTGCATTTATTGTCTGACCGTTTGTCGGAATTTTCTGAACTTGAAGTCGATTCCTTTGAGCTGACCATTGATTGTGGCGTCGAGTCTTTATGCACAACGCGTTGTCCGGCGTAGTGTGGTTGAGTTATCCTTAAGAATATTTATAAACAATATTCTCCAGGAACTTCTCAAACCAAAAATAGGGAATAGTTTATACTCATATACCTTATTGGAGTATTAAGAAGCAGTTTATACTCGTATACTTTTCGGAGTGATTTCTGTGCCCAAATGAACTGAACCGGCTTGATAATGAGCCAAAAAAGGCAGTAATTCGGCTTAAAAAATTTCCTGATCCTTCCGAATATGTGGGAGAGGCAAGAATAAACCAAGGACTGAACCCTCGGTCGATTTGAAGTGGTTTCGATGCTCGATTCAGCTTCAATTTGAATTCTGGTTCAAACCAGGTCTGGTCCGGTTCAACTTGGTCTGGTCCGGTTCAATTTGGTCTTGGTTCAACATTATAAAAGAGGGTTTTTTACCCCTTACTAGGGCCGGCCCCCCTCTCTCTTTCTTTTTCACTTTTCTCTTCCCTCGAGCGTCCGTTCTCCCTCAAAACTTCATATTTGCATTAGATCTAGTCTTCCTTTGGATCTTTGACTGAGAAATCCCTCCAAACTTCCATATTTAGAATTTCTCTCAGGCCCCTCGAGCGCGTGGTCTGAGCCTTTTTCAAGATCTGATTTTTATTAGATCCACGAGCTTTTCCTCAGGTAAATCCTCAATCATTTTAGCATTTTTTATGCTTAATTCAATTTATGAATTTGTGGGGTCGCATGCGAGGGTTGAGGGAGTGATTTGATGCCTCAAGCTCGCCTTTTTAGGGGATAAAAAAGTGATTTTTATTTCTAGATCTGACCTCTTGAATTCTTTTTCTGTAGGCCATTATGTCGCGAGTATCGAGAGGTCGTTTTCCTGCTGCATCGGTTGATGGCGCGCCTCCCTCATATGCTGGTGAGCAATTTTTTGACCTTTTTCGAAAATTTACAAATTAGTCCTCTTTTTTCTGGATATTTGCAAATTAGTCCATTTTACCCCCCGTTGTTCTCCTTGGTGAGGCAACCGGGAAAGGCCTTGGTTCTCCTTGGTGAGGATCGACGCTTTATGGAAATTTTGCAAATTAACCCTCTTCTTCTGAGAATTTTGCAATTTAGTCCTTTTACCCTATTTTGCTCTCCTTGGTGAGGCGATCGGGAAAAGCCTTGATTCTCCTTGGTGAGGATCGACGCTTTAAAGATGGGTTTTGCTTGGTCAAAACCACATCTCATAATAAAGGGGGCGTTTTGACGCTGCATTGTGCTTTATAAGGCAGGGATATATTGTCGATATACCCTATCTTATAAATGCGCAATGTGGCCAAATCGTCTCGCCCTTTATAAGGCAATGACTCTATCTTACCAATTTGTAAGATGAATTCAATTTCCTTTTATATCTGAAATTAACAAACACTTAACTGCTTGTTTTCAGTGGAATATCCTTCCGGAGCTTTTTCATCGCATGCGGTGAATGGACGTCGTGATGAGTATTATTCAACATCTGATGACTTTTCGCCCATTCCGCTCACCTCCCAGTTTGCTCCGGGCACGTCGTTGGAAGTTGTCCAAGTGGTGAGGGAAGGTGGCCATCAAGCTCTTCGCCAGCTGATCACAGATGCGCCTCTCGTGCAGGATGCCAGTTCCGTTCAGTCTCTTAGGAAGACTGACTTCTTGTTTGGAGACTCTACCAGGGATCCCGATGCAGTATTTATTGAGGCTGAGCAGTGGCTTTACCAGACTGGCAGTCGTTATATGTATTTGCCGAAGATTCCTCGACACCGTTCTTTGACTGAGCTCAGGCGCCAAGCTGTGAAGCGGGAGATGTCGTGGAGTTTGACAAAGGAACATGAGAGCGTTCACTGCGGCTATATTACTCATCAGGCAGTTCCTGGTTCGAGTCGAGATCACATTGTTGGACTACATCCTGGAGTACTGGGGCTAGATACTCCGCCTCGCAATGAGTTCCTCACCACTGCTTCTACTTTGAGGAATCGCCTCGCTATCTTAGGACGGGAGATGCCTGCACCGCGCCACAGATTCTATGGTTGGGTCCATTCTTTGGACAGGTTTTGGTGGGCTCGTATGACGAAGTATGTCTTGAGCCGATGGAGCGAGGAGTTACATGCTTGCGGTCTTTATGCAGCCATTCGGGCCACTATGCATGGCTTGCCTACAAGCGCGAAGCATTTCTTTGCCCTATGCGAGCTTTACAATCCAGATTCCAACACTTTTCTGACCAGGCACGGAGAGTTGGGCTTGGCTCTACATGAGATGCACAAGATTTCTGGTTTGCCCATGGGACAGATGTTATACCAGGAGTACTTTCCCTCCAACCATGAGTTGAGTCAGCTGAAGGATCGCGTGCCCGACCGCTACGAGACCTTATGGGATCTCACTTGTCACTACCACATTGCTTTGGCGCAGTCTAAGCCCCTAGCGAAGAGGACCAAAGCAAATGTGAGCCTGAAGCAGTTCGCATCATACTTGTTCAGGAATCTGGAGAGCCATTCTGGCCAATCTATTTGTGAACTGGCACCGCTGACTCCTTCAGAGGTTAATGAGCTGCTGAATAAGACTAACGCCCAATCCTATACCATTAGCAGTTCCGAGAGCGGCTTTCCTGCAGGGACTAAATTCAGATCGTTCTTATATCATGCGACCACACCGATTCGTCCGATGACTCTCCTTGCCGGTTATCTCGCCATCTGGTTGAAGAAATGTGTGGTCCCGTATCAGTCTGGTGACGCTCTGCCACTGGAAGTGCTCTATCCTGCAGTTCAGCTTGCCTACAAGAAGGAACTTTCGCTTCTTCCGGTGATGGTTGCTAACATTCATCGAGGGCTTCGGCAGATTTCTGGTGCTTTTACACGGAGAGATGATGATAAACCGACTCAGATTCCTACCATTAAGGTAGAGCTCCCGTATATTTATTTGATGGCTTGGTTCGTTCTTCATCGTTCCGACGTGATGTCAATACCGAATGCCATAGATCAGTCTGTCCCCTTTCTACAGTTGCTTGAGAATGGTGAATGGGAGGGCCGAGGATTCCCCGATATCAGGCGTCAGCTACAAGTCCACAAGTGCTGGGCATTCTCCACTTGCTTTCCACAGTTCTCCAGCCGGTACGGCGAGTGTTTGATTGATGAGGAGAAGCCGAGGGAGTATAGGACTTATCTGGATATGGGCTGCTTTAATTGGCTAGTGAACATTAGGCCGGGTTACCTGACTTTCCGGGTGGGGAATCAGTGCTTCATAGAGCCGTATCTACCTTGCCGATTCGCCCGCAAATTCGGTTATGACCAACTTTATGTTGGGAACCCGCGCCAGCAGCTTCGGGCTCATGGAGGTCTGGTGGACGGTCTTCGTGCATGGTTGTGGACCGTGACTGGTTGCACTGGAGCTAGGTTCAGTCTCCCAGGTACTGAGCGACAGTTGAACCTCACTTTCCTGAGCTGCAAGTGGTTGCTAGCAGCTAATAAGACTGTCCGTGTGAAGCCTATCGAAGAGTTGGTGACCGAAGAAGCCTCTCAACTTGATTCTCGTGTTATCCAGGACGGTGCTCGATCACAGAGGGCTCAGGGCAAGACCCGCCGACTTGATGCAGAAGGTCACAGGGCCTTTAGTTCTGCTGGAGAGGCCTCAGGCGGAGACCCTGAAGACTACGAGGCAGATTTGGAGCAAGGTTAGTCACCTATCTTTCTTTTTTCTTGCATTTTCAAATTACTATTTCTGACCACTATTCGTTGTTTCAGGGACAGCGATCAACAGTGACGACGAATTCCGTCCTTTTACCCGGGCCAGACCTTCGATTGCTGTCCGTGCTGATAGGCGGAAAAGATTAGCCCACAAGCCGCCTGCAATTTCACGAGCATCAGAGATGGACTTGGCTGGTGAGGATCCTGTTAGTGACGGAGGTAACGTCTATTCTATAGATCATTTTCTTGATCGTTTAGAACTTCTGGCTCATGCTTTCCCATCCTATGCAGGATATCGTGAGGAAGGCGAGATGAGTCCTGATGATTGTGCATCTCCTGGTGAGCCTGACTCACCGCCCCAGGTAGAAAAGCCTGCAGAGACCGCCCATGTTGGGGAGTCTGTCAATGAAGGACCCAGTTCGGTGATTCCAGGTACATCTTCAAGAGGTAACTTGTCTCTATTGGCCATAGTTTCCTTCCTCCTCCTTCATACTTATATCTTTTTATGTCAGATTTTTCGATTGATGACTTCGATGGGGAGGGCCTGCCTATGGACACTTCTATGTTCAGCTTCATGTATGACTCTCCTCAGATCGATGGCCAGCCGCCTCAGGATATGTTTCCTGAGTCTGTACTCCCTCAGACTCCCGGGAACGGTTATTTTGAAGGTGCGTGCCTCTTCTCAAGCTAACTATAGGACTAGCCAATTCCTTGACTAATGCAACTATAAAATGATGTTTCTGTTTTGTGTCTAACAGGAGCTTTCGCTGAGGCTGACCCTGTTGAGCCGGCTGTGCGACCAACTCCACCAGTCGATGCTGCTACAGTCGTTACATCTCCATCACCCCCAGTGACTCGAGGGGAAGGAGGTATAATTTAATTAACTGAGCAATGCCATTCCTTTCCTCGTTGAAGCTTTTGACGAATTCCTCTTCTTTGTGTAGGGCTTCCTTCTCAGCTTCATGTCCTCGTTAAAGAGCTGTTATCGGGCAATGACCCTGAGAAGATCTTCATCAGCGTAGAAGTCCGCTCTTATTTCTCCTCCCTGAATGCTATAATTGGCAAGCTCCTCCACGACGGACTTTCTCTTCGCCAGTTTAAACCCTACCTTGATTCCAAGGTAAATTTAATAAGGGACATGGGATACCCGGACCTAGCGACGGCTATGGTTGATGACCTTGATCGCTTAGAGCATGAGTTTCAGATGCTTCATGAGCTCCGGGATGCCGGTGCCTCTTCATTTATTGCTGCCGAGTTGGACGCTCGTTTACAGACATGGCGTAGTACTCGGATGGTTGCTGAGCTCGAGGTCCAGGTGCAGCGGGGCCGAATAGATCGAGTTGAGGCTGACCTTGCCACTAGATCATCTTCACTTGATGAGCTTGATTCTCAGATAGATCAGCTCCGGCGAGAACTCCGTGAGAAGGAGGACGCGAAGATGCACGTTCAGCAAGCACATGCTGCTTTATCTGATGAGCTGAAGTCCTTGAAGCAGACACTGGCTGAGACAGAGGAGGATGCTGTGAGGACTTTAGCCGCGAACGAAGAGTCTGTCAGAGCTGAGTTACAGGAGGAGCTTAGGCGAGCTTATGATGAGAAGCTGTCTGAGTTTAGTCAGCAGGTTTTTAGCCATGGGCTTGATGTATGATCTTATTTGCTGTAAACTTTGACATTTGATCCTTTTAGTGGAACTGGTTTTTATCTTTGTCTTTATTATGATTCCTCATTCCGCTTGAAATGATTGACCATAATACTCATAGGATTTTTGGCAAACCCCCAGCCTTCAACGGGTTTGATTAGCCTTTACCGACTACCGTTTGAGTCGGGCTAGCATGCGGATTGTCTAAATCCGTTCCGCATGTAACGTTGTGCTAAGAAAGTGAATTCTCTTAGACTTTGTGCTATGATTTTGAATACATAGGCTTCGTCTTTCTCACGGGAATAGACTACCCGGCGACACGTGTTAGGTGTTGACTTTAGGATTTTTGGCTAACCCCCAGCCTTCAACGGGTTTGATTAGCCTTTACCGACTACCGTTTGAGTCGGGCTAGCATGCGGATTGTCTAAATCCGTTCCGCATGTAACGTTGTGCTAAGGGAATGAACTCCCTTAGACTTCGTGCTATGATGTCGAATACATAGACTTCGCCATTGTTACGGGAATAGGCTACCCGGCAACACGTGTTAGGTGTTGACTTTATCCCTACTTAGGTTTCGGGATAAAATACCCCAGACTGGTCTTCTGGTGTCTTTTTCTACGGCGAAAGACTAAACCGGCGACGCGTGCTTTAGCAACAGGGGTATCTCCTGGTCTACAGTCTTGCATGCCAAACCTTTTAAGTACCTTATCGATATAGCTCTTTTGTGATAATCCAAGAATACCCCGAGAGCGATCTCGATGTATCTGGATTCCTAATATAAAAGAGGGATGAATCTCTGCACCTGTGACGCTCCTGGGTTCACACAAGGCTGCAGTCCAAGGTGAAACCAAGAATATCAAACCTGCCATACACCATACCGTGCAATAACATGTTTCACCATCACAATTAACATCTATCTAGTAGAGTCAACAATAGGTGTAGGTACAAAAGCAAGTAAAAGATAGTGCAAGAAATAACTGATGAAGTGATAGTGGTCACATTAATATCTCATCATCCAACATACAGAAATACATAGTCAATGTCTGAACAGATAAACACGTAAATGTTTGTAGGAAAAATTGCGAAAAAGAGAATAAAGAAAATTGACTTGTATTCCTTTGATCTCGATTACAACTTGATTACAAAAGAGAGGAGAACGAAATTGGTTCTTCCTCTTTGTTTAAAACTGGGTTCTTCACGGTGGCGATGGAGTGCCTCCCTCGAATGCTTGCGTCGAGTTTGCTCTCCGTTGACGATCCGCACGTCTTGATTCACTGGAACGATGTCTTCTCCTCACGATTTGACGTTGTGGAGAACTTGCGTGGCAAGTTTAAAACTCTTGATGAGTTGATAACTCTGATCGAGTTTGAACTCTTAAAAAAGAGTTGATTTGAACCGAAGATCGGTTGTAAGCCAAGGACAGAGGCTCTCTGTTGCTGAATTTGAAGATAATCTTCGTTGAAGGATGATGTCGATCTCCTCAAAAGCCTGTCTCCAGTGGTCGGTCCAAGCCAAGAAAATCGACCCTGTGCGGTTCAGATGCCAAAAATCCAACCTTGCTGCCAATTCTCAGATCCAAAAATGCCAGCCCTTAACTCAGTTGAGTTTACTCGCTTTTATAGGGGATTAAGAGGGTGTAACTGCCCTCTAAATCCGCTCCTAAGTGGGCGAAAATCCCTCAGAACGTGGGATAACGGTTTTGAGGCCGTTCGGCTTGTGTTTGAACAAGTCAAAACGCCCAATCTGGCATTCAGAACCCAACTTCGCCTTGGCTGAACATTGATGAACGCGAGGGTCGCTCGCGTTTTGGTTTGTTGTAGCTTAGAAACGCGGGGGTCGGTGTTGGCTGGACCCCTAAGAACGCGAGGGTCGCTTACATTTCGCTTGTTGTAACGCGGGTCCGACTCCAGCATTTTGATGTTGTAACGCGGGGTTCGACCCTGGCGTTTTGATGTTGTGACGCGGGGTTCGACTCCAGCGTTTTGATGTTGTAACGCGGGGTTCGACCCTGGCGTTTTGATGTTGTAACGCGGGTTCGACCTCGGCGTTTTGATGTTGATACACGGGGAGGACCTCCGCGTCTTGCCTTGCAGAGATTATCACCAAGTAATCTCTTTTTGTCATAGCGTTGCAAAGATCATTGTCTTGTAATCTTCGTCTTGGCTCCTTGAGAATATGAGAGTCGTCAGATTGTAACTCCCGATGTTGATTGTGAAGGCTGTTGAAGTAGAGCTTCCATCAGTTGTCGTGAAGGTCGTCAGATTGTAACCTTCAGCAATCTACGCGAAAGTCTTCAGATTGCAAGCTTCTGGAAGTCGTCAGATTGTAACTTTCATCATCTGTGGTTGATGGGGGATAAGCTATCTATTGTGATTTTTAGACAGCCTACAGATACTATTGACCCGGAGCTTGCTTGAGTCCATAGATGGATTTCCTTAATTTGCAGACAATAATCTTTGGGTCTCCTGATACAAAGTTTTCTGGTTGCACTATATAAATCATCTTATTAATGTCTCCATTGAGAAATACAGTCTTAACATCCATCTGATGTAACTCAAGATCATAATGAGCAACAAGTACCATGATTGTTCTGAAAGAGTCTTTCGATGAAACCGGAGAGAAAGTCTCTGTATAATCAATGCATTCCTTTTGAGTATAGCCTTTAGCCATAAGACGTGTCTTATACCTCTCCACATTACCATTTGCATCCCGCTTGCTTTTAAAAATCCATTTACAACCAATTGGTTTTGCACCTTCTGGCAATGGGATAAGTTCCCAAACCTTATTGTCTTGCATAGACTTATACTCTTCATTCATGGCATCAATCCACTCTTGAGAGTTAGAACTTTTCATGGCCTGAGAGAAGTTGATTGGGTCATCTTCCAACATTCCACTACTTTCCTCATGTTCTTGAAGAAATACAATATAATCATCCGAAGTAGCATTTCTCCTTTCTCTCGTGGATCTCCTTAATGGCACTGGTTCTTGAGGTTGTTGAGTTTGTTCTTCTGGAACAGGGAGTTGTTCAACATTGTCATCTTGAGGTTCCGGATTTACTTCTTGAGCAACAACAGGTATAAGAACCTGAATATTGTCAAAAGTAACTGTATGGATTGGATCTGAAGCTAATTCCTCCTCAAAAGTAATGTCTGCTAATTCCTCCTCAAAAGTAATGTCTCTGACCTTATTTCTCCCCCCAAACTCAACATCCTCAAAGAATGTTACTGTTCCCGTCTTAAAAATATTCCTTAGTGTGGGATCATAGAACTTATAGCCCCTAGAGCGTTCAGAGTACCCAATAAAGTAGCTGCTAACTGTTTTGGAGTCCAATTTCTTTTCATTTGGCCTGTAAGGCCTTGCCTCAGCTAGACATCCCCAAATATGTAAATACTTTAAACTGGGTTTTCGACCAGTCTAAAGCTCATAAGGTGTTTTAGCAACTGCTTTACTTGGTACTCTATTCAGAATGTAAGCTGCTGTCTCTGACCTAATGAATGCATTCCTTTTGAGTAAAGCCTTTAGCTATAAGCTTGTTACAGAAGAAACAACCCTGATTATCCTTATGTTGTTTCTTCTGAACTGGACCCTTAGCAGCTTCATTATCATTCTTCCTTTCCTTGCCCTTATCCTTAGAGGCATAGGCCAAATGAGCACTTTCTGTCTTATCTTGCTTCAACCTGTCTTCTTCTTGCACACCGTATGAAATGAGCTCATTTAGAGTCTATTTCTCCTTTTGGCAGTTATAACTGACCTTAAACTGATTGAATTGTGCAGGAAGAGACAACAAAACCAGATGCACCAATAACTCATCACAAAGATCGAGTTTAAGTGCCTTAAGCTTTGAAGCAATATGAGACATTTCCATAATGTACTCCCTGATATTTCCTTTGCCCTTATACTTCATCGAAATCAAGCGAGCTAAAAGCGTGCTTGTTTCACCTTATCGTTTTTCGCAAAATGCTTCTCAATTTCGATAAGAAAATCTTTAGCCTTAGTAATCCCTTCGGATTCTATGCCTCTGAAGGTTTCTGGAACGCCGCGCTTAATGATCATAAGACTCATGCGATTTGAACGCTCCTACTTCTCATACTCCTTCTTTGCATCAGGATTCCTAATATAGCTCTTTTGTGATAATCCAAGTATACCTCGAGAGCGATCTCGATGTATCTGGATTCCTAATATAAAAGAGGTGTCCCCAAGATCTTTCATCTCAAAATTCTTTGATAGAAATCTCTTGGTTTCGTGCAACATGCCTATATCATTAGTGGCAAGCAATATGTCATCGACATACAGAACCAGAAAAATATACTTACTCCCACTGAACTTGTAATATACATAGTCATCAACAATATTCATCTCAAAACCGAACGAGATAATTATTTGTTGAAACTTGTAATACCATTGACGAGGAGCTTGCTTGAGTCCATAGATGGATTTCCTTAATTTCCAAATCATATTCTTTGGGTCTCCTGACACAAAGTTTTCTGGTTGCACCATATAAATCATCTCATCAATGTCGCCATTGAGAAATGCAGTCTTAACATCCATCTGATGTAACTCAAGATCATAATAAGCAACAAATGTCATGATTGTTCTGAAAGAGTCTTTCGATGAAACCGGAGAGAAAGTCTCTGTATAATCAATGCATTCCTTTTGAGTAAAGCCTTTAGCTACAAGATGTGCCTTATACCTCTCCATATTACCGTTTACATCCCGCTTGGTTTTAAATATCCATTTACAACTAATTGGTTTTGCACCTTCTGGCAATGAGACAAGTTCCCAAACCTTATTGTCTTGCATAGACTTGTACTCTTCATTCATGGCATCAATCCACTATTGAGAGTTAGAACTTTTCATGGCCTAAAGGAAGTTGATTGGATCATCTTCCAACATTCCATTACTTTCCTCATGTTCTTGGAGAAATACAATATAATCATCCAAAATAGTATTTTTTTCTTTCTCTCATGGATCTCCTTAATGGCACTAGTTCTTGAGGTTGTTGAGTTTGTTCTTCTGGAATAGGAAGTTGTTCAATATTGTCATCTTGAGGTTCCGGATTTACTTCTTGAGCAATAACAGGTATAAGAACCTGAATATTATCAAAAGTAACTGTATGGATTGGATCTGAAGCTAATTCCTCCTCAAAAGTAATGTCTCTGACCTTATTTCTCCCCCCAAACTCAACATCCTCAAAGAATATTGCTGTTCCCGTCTCAAAAATATTCCTTAGTGTGGGATCATAGAACTTATAGCCCCTAGAGCGTTCAGAGTACCCAATAAAGTAGCTGCTAACTGTTTTGGAGTCCAATTTTTTTTCATTTGGCCTATAAGGCCTTGCCTCAGCTGGACATCCCCAAATATGTAAATACTTTAAACTGGGCTTTCGACCAGTCTAAAGCTCATAAGGTGTTTTAGCAACTGCTTTACTTGGTACTCTATTCAGAATGTAAGCTGCTGTCTTTAGTGCTTCTCCCAGAGAGACTCTGGTAAAGAAGAATGAGCAATCATACTTCTTACCATATCCTTAAGAGTCCTGTTTTGTCTTTCAGCTACACCATTCATGCTAGGTGAGCTCGGCATGGTGTACTGTGGGACGATACCGCATTCCTCTAGATATCTAGCAAATGGTCCTGGACGTTGTTCACCTGAACCATCATATCTATCGTAGTACTCACCACCACGATCAGATCTAACGGTTTTAATTCTTTTGTTGAGTTGATTCTCAACTTCAGCTTTATAGGCTTTGAACATGTCCAGAGACTCAGATTTTTCATGAATAAGATATAGGTGCCCATAACGTGAGTAATCGTCTATGAATGATATAAAATATTGTTGACCATTCCAGGATTCCGTAGGGAATGGCCCACAAATATCCGTATGTATCAATTCTAAGACATCCGAAGATCTGTTGGCACCTAATCTTTTCACTTTGGTCTGTTTTCCCTTGATACATTCAACACATACGTCGAAGTCCGAAAAATCAAGGGAATCCAAAATGCCATCAGACACAAGACGCTCAACTCTACCTTTTGAGATATGACCTAAGCGCTTATGCCATAATGTCGCCGAATTTTCCTTATTTAATTTACGCTTAGTACCACGTGATTCCACATGCAAGGATTCATTGTAAGAAGCAATTGTATCAAGCAAATATAGGTTGTCATAAATACTCAAGTAACCGGTTCCCACAACATTTGAATTAAAAGATAAACTGAATTGACTGTTTCCAAATGAACAAGAATAACCTGATTTGTCCAATACAGAAACAGAAACCAAATTCCGTCTAAAAGACGGTACTACAAAAGTATCTTTTAAATCCAAATAATAACCAGTTCCTAACAACAACCTAAAGTGCCCAATTGCTTCCACATCTACCGATTGTCCGTCGCCCACAAAGATGTGTCTTTCAACATCACTTGGCTTTCGGTAGCTCAGGCAACCCTGCATAGAAACACTTATGTGAGTAGTAGCACCAGAGTCTAACCACCAAGTGTTTCTAGGTACTGAAGCTAAATTAACCTCAGAACAGACCAAAGCAAGGAACGTACCCTTATTATCACGCCAGGCGTGATATTTTGTACAGTCCTTCTTTACATGTCCAGGCTTCTTACAGAAGAAACAACCCTGATTATCCTTATGTTGTTTCTTCTCAACTGGACCCTTAGCAGCTTCCTTATCATTCTTCCTTTTCTTGCCCTTATCCTTAGAGGCATAGGCCAAATGAGCACTTTCTGTCTTATCTTGCTTCAACCTGTCTTCTTCTTGCACACAGTATGAAATGAGCTCATTTAGAGTCCATTTCTCCTTTTGACAGTTATAACTGACCTTAAATTGGTTAAACTGTGCAGGAAGAGACAACAAAACCAGATGCACTAATAACTCGTCACAAAGATCGAGTTTAAGTGCCTTAAGCTTTGAAGCAATATGAGACATTTCCATAATGTACTCCCTGATATTTCCTTTGTCCTTATACTTCATTGAAATCAAGCGAGCTAAGAGTGTGCTTGTTTCTACCTTATCGTTTTTTGCAAAACGCTTCTTAATTTCGGCAAGGAAATCTTTAGCCTTAGTAATCCCTTTGGATTCTATGACCCTGAAGGCTTCCGGAACGCCGCGCTTAATGATCATAAGACTCATGTGATTTGAACGCTCACATTTCTCATACTCCTTCTTTGTAACATGAGTGTTATCCGCATTGAGAGGTTGGGGTTGTTTAGTTCTTAATACATAGTCAAGATCCATGCAGCCAAGAACAATTAATATGTTCTCTTTTCAAACCTTAAAATTTGTCCCATTTAGCATGAGAATTGAGTTGATGTTAGCAGAAATTGTTGCAGCAGATGCATTAGCTGAAATAAAACAAAAATACTCACATCAATAACCATAATTAGTAATCAATAAAATTCAAATAATAACGAATCCCATCCAAGATATCTAGCACAACATTAATATCAAGTCTTTGGACAGTAATATTAACTTGTAAGTGATACCTTGTTGCAATGATCAAACATTGACAATAACTCAAGTCAAATAATGAAACTATCTTTGGATCGATTCATTACTCACATGTAAACCTTATAATTGTCACACGCTTATCATCGCAGATGTGTATACAGTCTAAATAAATATTAACCTTCCTTTGGGCCGATTAAATATTTACACGAAAGCATACACACAAACATCTCACATTCCTCATGAACAATCTACACAAGAAAGGTTACTTTGGCAACTTCTTGTTTTAATTAATCAATTGGAGTGAGAGACAACCTTAATACCTTAGTGTCATAATATTTGAATTAAATAATTGATTAAAAACCAAATTAATTTAAATTTTCATAGCTTAAATAGGACCCATAACTTAATTGAATAAATTAAGTATACCAAAGTGGACCCATAATTTAATATGAGAAGCCGAGGCTTAACCATAGTGAACACGAAGTTCGTTTGACTTCGAACGCGAGGTCCGTCTGTATTGAGTACGAGACTCACTTAAGCACGAACGCGAGGTTCGTCTGAAAATGAACGTGATGTTCAACTTGAGAACGAACGCGAGGTTCATTTGAAAAATGAACGCGAGGTTCGACTGAAAATGAATGCAGGGTTCAACTTGAGAATGAACGCGAGGTTCGTTTGAATCGAGCGCGAGGCTCGCCTGAGAACAAACGCGAGGTTCGACTTAAATTGAGCGCGAGGCTCACCTTAGAACTGAGCGCGAGGCTCACCTTAGAACGAACGCGAGGTTTGTTTGATTTGAGCGCGATGCTCACTTGAGAACGAACGCGAAGTTCAGTTAAATTTGAGCGCGATGCTCACTTGAGAACGAACGCGAAGTTCGTTTGAAGCTTTCAGCTTCGCCAAAATTTGAGGTAACCACCTCCTTAATTCCCGCACGTTTTCACGCACGAACCCTTAGAGGGTTAAAACTGAAACCGCCACCGTCGTTGCTCCTGCACCCAAAAGGTCGAAACCCTAGGGTTGTCGTTGCTCCTGCACCCAAAAGATCGAAACCCTAGGGTTTCCTAACGCCGCCGTCGCCGTCGGAGTCGAGGGCGAGGCCGCTAGCGACACTTTGCCAGCGAGGAGCACGAGATCAACGATCAAAACACAATAGATCCAAAAGAATTTCTCGATTTTATTTAAAAACAGATCCAGAATCGAAAAAAATGAGTTTTCTTGATCCAGATCCAAGAAAAATTGAAGAAAAATCCAAAAAATTAAAAAATTTTACTGTTCACCGGTGATTTTTTATTTACTGCTCATTCGAAAAGTGGTACTGTTTATCAAAAAAATGCTACTGTTCATCCGGGAAAAAACGTTACTGTTCATCCGAAAAATTTTTCAACAGCCGTTACTGTTCACCCGTGAACAAAAACTGAATCTAAAAACAATTAAGATCAAAAAACCCTAATTTAAATCTTAATCTCTTAGAACAAATCAAGGTGGCTCTGATACCACTTGTTAGATCTAATAAATTAAAACTTGAGATCTACACCATAAAGCCATGATTAATTCAAAGAGATTTACAAGAATCAAAAGAAAAGAGCGGAAGCTTATACCTGAATCCATAGATTAAACTTGAGATGAGATTTGGATCTTCTAACCTTAGGGTTTCTCTAGCCAAATTTCTCTCTAGATGGGGGTGAAGAGAATTAAAGAATGTAACCCTAGATTAGGGACCATAACCCCTTATTTATAGATGTTGTACATTTGTAATTTGGCACCTCATCAAATCATAATTACAACCTGATATCTGCACATATAACCCCATGACTTATTTAAATACCCATTAACCTAAATTAATTAATACTTTAGTGGGTTATCCTGAAGGATAGCAATACACACAGATTAATCATATGTGCCCATAAATAGATTTAATTAGATTTAAATCCAATATTAATCTAACAAATAAGGAATATGAAGAATGCCATAAAGGGGATATATGGTGATGCTTGAAGCACAAATCAACAATATAACATTCACCAACATGAAATTTATGGTTGATGACAAGAGATGAACCGTGGGAAGCAAAAAAATAGTAGTGATCATTTATTTGATCTACAATGAAACGCATGTGAGAAGTGAGAGAAAAGAGGGATAAAGCTCTTGGCAAGGAGTGGTAATTTGGAAATTATGAAAAATTTTTGAGGATAGAAAAGTCATGTTTAGACAATGGGTTTGTCCATCCTCGGTTACTCTTCATTGTCCCTTGAATTTGGTGAGGCCAATAACTATTTGTGACTACTTTTATCTTTCCCTCGCCTCTCTCCACTCTACTCTCCTCTAAAAATCCTTCCATCGAACTTAATTAGATAAATTGTTCCTCCCCTTTTCTTCTCAAACCTCTTACTAAAGCTAGCCTAAGGGGAGGTTTTTAGGCGTATTTCGTTCAATATCTCTTGTTTTAGAAATAACAAATACTCATTTGTACTAATATTTATTTGAGATGTCATAATACAATTAATACATGTATGAGAAATGTACAAGGAAAAACAATAAGAAAATCAACTCAAAAGTTAATTTTTTCAATTCTACCATCGATGTTATGTCTTGACCATTAATAGTGAGAAGTGGTCATTGATGGTCAAAGTGTGTCAATGATGATTTTAAGTCCAGAGACATTCATATCATCAATGGGCTTCTCAACCATTGATGGTCGAGAGACATCATTGATGGTAAAGACGACATATTACTTATTTTTAGATTTAATCTTAGTCGTTCGTTATTTACAATATCTCCAGTCTCTACCATATTTAGAATATCTCTTTCCTTACCTACTGGGAGATTATATCATTGAGAGAGAGAGAGAGAGAGAGAGAGAGAGAGAGAGAGAGAGAGAGAGAGAGAGAGAGAGAGTTCTAGGTGTTATGATGTCCACACTCACCGAGAGAGAGAGAGAAGAGGAGGAGTTCTAGGTGTTATGGTGTCCACCCTCGCTGAAATACAATTCATTGATAAGTGGCGGACGGATGTATTTCTGCTATCAGTGCCCCAATTGACTTAGTAGCCCAAGCCCAAGATAGTCCTACTTAGCCGACTGGTCGAGTCAATATTCCTTCAGGTCAATTCAAAAAACGGTACCAGTCGACCCTCTTGTTGAAGACGGCTCACCAGGAGTCCCCTCAATCATTCGACTAACGTCTCACGAGGACGACTCGAAAGACGTTACTTATCAACAAAGCTAGAGGATAACTTCTGCTTCAAAGCTTATCCATGCTGACAACATGTCCACGTCGCATTTAATGCTTGGCAGGCATCATCATGCTTCTGTCCTAACAGTCTTTATGACTCATCGGACCACGTGGGCCACCGTCATACTCTCTCTCATTTCTCATTTAATACTGACGAGATCCTCCATCCAGTCATCAGCCGATACCTGTAAAGCAGAGGCTGATTCAGCTGCCAGCCTGCACTTCACCACTGCCCTTTTGTGCTCGGCCGAAGTGACTAATCTACCCCTTATGTTTTGAGTATAAATACAGGTACTATTCTAACATTAAGAAGGGACACAAATCTAATCCTCTTGACCTCATTCAAGTTCATCAACTAACTTGACCGTTAGAGGTACAACAGGGGAACAATTCCACGTCCTCTCACAGATTTCTACTTGTACAGATTCCTTAGATACCCAACTCAAGAAACAGACATAAAGTCAGAGAAGAAAGCGACTCCTCTTAAATATTGAACAAACCAATCCTATCCTGGATCAAACAAACTGTGCGATCATATAAATCATCAACAATTTAGCACCCATTGATATGAGTCGCCGTGCGAGCACCTTTGATCGTGGAATTATCAAAGGTGGGTTGAGAAGAAAATAACAAGAACACAAGAACAATTCAATGGTGGCGAAAGAAAATACCTTCTCTAGATTATGAGAATAAAATAGTTTACAATCTCTCACAATCTCACTAGAATTGAAGTACAATCTCTCTCAATTCTCAAATACAATCTAATCTCTCTTGATTGCTTTCTCCTTGTTTTAAAACCCTAAAACAATCCCTTATATAGGTGTAATAACATGGATAACAAAGTGATAAATAACCAAGCCCAAACCCCACATGAATTCGTGCAAACAGAAACCCAAACAAACCAGGAAACCGTCGATGAGTCGACTCATAAACATGCATGAATCGACTCATGCCAAGTGAGTCGACTCATGATGAGGTGAGTCGACTCGTCAGAAACTTTCCACAAAACAGCTGGGTTTCGTGAGTCGACTCATGATAGGCATGAGTCGACTCAACCTATTGAGTCGACTCATGTACATGTATGAGTTGACTCACGGGCTGAAAACTAGATGCTTCGATTCTTCGATTCGTCTTCTCGTTCCATGCTTCAACCTACGTTCCACTGTATTGTTTTACACCTCTATTCTCAAGTTACCATAAGAATCATCTATCATCAAGCTTCCCTGAGGATCGCTAAGTTCCAAAGAGAAGATACACCCGTATCATGGCTCCCCCCTTTAGGAACTTGAAGTCTCGTTCAATTTAGAACTTTAGCTGAGGAAACTCGCGAGCTCCTCCTTCCCTGTTGAATCACTTAGCCTTGCTAGGAACCTGACCATGACGTCCAATGAGAAATGACTCCTTCGTCCCCCGCCTCATCATGGTCATCTTCCGCTCCAAAATACAATCTTCCTTTAGCAACTCCTCTCTATCAAACCACAAGTCTTTAATATGCGGCAAGATCACCTTGTCATAACCTTCATCATCAAGCAATGGAGGCTCAAACAACTTCAAATACTCAGCATTGATCACCGAATACATGCCTAAGTAAGGTGGCAAATCCAGCCTGAAGGCGTTGTCACCAATCTGATCGAGAATCTGAAACGGATCATAACGTATAGGTTTTAACTTCTTCCCTACTCCCTTTAGCTGCTCTTTACTCAATTTTAGTCATACCATATCGCCTATGCCAAAGTTATAAGGAACCCGATGTTGATCATGCTTCGCCTTGTACTTGGCTTGTGATTTATTCAATTGAGCTTCAACCGTGGCATGAATATATGCAATCTTCTTCCAAAATCCCTGTGCACGTTGTCTCTCACTCCCTTCCTTATCGTCGGTCGTAGCTTCACTGGAAAACCCAAGATCAAACGGACTCGGAGGTAAAAACCCATAACAAGTCTCAAACGGTGACTTTCCCGAAGATCCATGAATAGCCCGATTAAATGTAAACTAAAGATATGGTAAGCTCTCATCCCAAGTCTTAGGATGCTTAGAATTGTATCCTCTTAACATATGTACCATAGTCCGATTAACTACCTCTATTTGTCCGTCGGTTTGTGGATGAAATGCCGTGCTCT
The DNA here is from genome assembly GCF_001876935.1 of Asparagus officinalis. Taxonomy (NCBI): domain Eukaryota; kingdom Viridiplantae; phylum Streptophyta; class Magnoliopsida; order Asparagales; family Asparagaceae; genus Asparagus; species Asparagus officinalis. Next base: position 43,069,441 of record NC_033803.1, read on the forward strand.
TCTTCAACCTAGTGTCCATCAAGCTCCACAAAGAATCCCAAAAGTGTCCGAGAAACCGGCTATCTCGATCTAAAATAATCGAATTCGGCAACCCAAAGTGCTTCCACACATGCTCAAAGAATAATTGCACCGCACCCGCTCCTGTCACGGTCTTCTTACAATGAATCAAGATGACCATCTTGCTGAATCGGTCCACCACAATGAACAAATAATCATTCCCGCACTTAGTCGTCGGCAATCCTCCTAAGAAATCCATAGAAATACTCTCCCACGGTCTCGACGGTACCGGCAATGGTAGATACAATCCCCTTTTCCTATTAGAAGACTTTGATATGCAACATAGCTTACACCCTCCAACATACTTAGTGACATCCTCTAACATCTTCAGCCAAAAGACATAGCACCGTAGATTGAGAAGCGTCTTTTGAATCCCAAAATGACCTTGCACACATGATGTATGAGCTTCTCGAATTTACTGCAATCAATCGCCATCCTCCAGAATGCATAGCGACGTCCCTCGATACAACAAACCATCTACACCAATCTCATACTCCCCCTTTCGACCAGCCTTCGCCTGCTCGAACACACTATTAAAATCTCTGTTGGATGTGTACATTTATACATACTCCAAAGGAACCAGGGGCTGAATGCACGTTGCCATCAAGAGAGCTCTCACGGGTGGACGAGATAACATATCGGCTAACTTGTTCGATGTTCCCTTCTTGTACCTAATGATGATATTGAACGCCATCAAATAGGACATCTACTTCATGTGCCATGCCTGCTGTAGCTTCATCTGGTATGTAAAAATTCTAATGGCTTGTGATCTGAGTGCACAACCACCTCCTTTCCCAACAAATACACCCGCCAATGCTTGATTGCTTGATAAAGTGCATAAAACTCCTTGTCATAGGTAGGGTAGTTCTAAATAGCACCCGTGAACATTTCTGAATGGTACTCCACCGGCTTCCCATCCTGAATCAACAAAGCGCCCATAGCATAACTAGAAGCGTCGGTCTCTACCTCGAAGGTCCTCTGTAAATTTGGCAATGCTAATATCGGTGCCTCCGAGATCTTCCTCTTTAATAACTAAAATGCTTCCTCATGCGTACTCCCCTACTCAAACTAAACCTTGGCCTTCGTAAGGCTATGCAAAGGTGCCGCATAAGTCGAGAAATATCGAATGAACTTGCGCAAATACTGGTAAGCCCCCATGAAGCTTCTCACCTCCATCACTATCCTAGGTGTTGGCCACTTCGTGATCACCAACACCTTGTCTGGATCTATCCTCCACTGGCCTTTCCCCACGATGAACCCGAGATACACTAACTTGTCCTTTCTGAATTTGTACTTCTTCCCGTTAAGCTTTAGCTGTTCGTTCTGCAGTACTTCAAACACCATCTCGACATAAACAAGATGCTCCTCCTAGGTCGTGCTGTATACCAAGATATCATCGAGGTAAACTATCACAAAATCCTCTATAAAGGGTCACAACAAATCGTTCATAAGTCTCATAAAGGTAGCCAGAGCGTTGCACAATCCAAACGACATCACCAACCACTCGAACAGGCCCTGCTTGGTCTTGAACGCAATCTTCCATGTGTCATCCTTCCGAATCCTCACCTGATGGTAACCAGACTTCAAATCCAGCTTCGTGAAAAACCTCGCTCCTTCCAATTGGTCCATAAGATCATCAATCCTAGGTAATGGATATTGATTCTTAATGGTTATCTTGTTGAGTGTCCGATAATCTATGCACATGCGCTAGCCTCCATCCTTTTTGGGCACCAACAACACTGGTGATCCGCAAGGGGAACAACTCAGCACAATCACTCATATCTCCAAAAGCCCCTGAACCTGCCTCTTGATCTCCTCGGACTCCTCTTCAGATGTGCGATATAGACCTATATTCGGTAAAGAACCCTCGTCGGTTAACATAATCTCATGCTCCATACCCCGTCGTGGTGGTAGTCCCGTGATATCCGAAAACAAGTTAACGTACTTGGCCTTCAACCTGTCAAGATCTTCCTCCTGAAACTTGCTCAAGGTAGTCAAGCACACCCTACTCAGCTGCTCCTCATAAGGCCTAATGACTAACAATACAAACCTCTTGCTTGTATTCACTAGCCTCTTCGCCTGAGTCACTGTCACCAAACTCGTCTCCTGTGGAAGAGATGCCGAACAAAAGATGAATTGCTCGCCATATTTGGTGAACATATACTTCTGGACTCGCCTATCATAGACCGCAAACCTATCCCATAAATAAGGATTGCCCAGTATTACTTGGAAAACATCCAACGGAACGACATCACATGTGACCTCGTTAATATTTGACTCGTGGAGTGTAAATCTGAAAGTGCATTGGTTGACCACACTCAATCCCGCCTCCTTCTGAATCCACCCTAAAGGATAGGGTTTTGGATATTTAACCGTCTTCAATCCCAGCTTCTGAACTAAGGCCTCAGATATTAAATTATTCTGGCTCCCTGGATCCACTATGGTATCAACCAAGCTGGTCTTGACCTACAATTTAAAAATAAAGAGCTGCTCCCTCGGGTCTTCGTCCTCAGTCGTGGTCTGCTTTCCCGCTATAAGGTTGAGACTGCTATTGGGTTCTGTCATCCCGGGAACTTCCTTCAGACCCTGAGCTACTACATATGCCTTCTTCTCCTTCTTTTTCTTCAATCCTTTTGGCTTCAGATGAGGATACTTCTCCCAGCAATGATCAGCTACGTGCCCTGTCTGTTTGTAGTGATTGCATATTAATCCTGCCTTCCTCGAATCACTCTTCTTCTTCTCTTCCTTAGGCTGAGAGCCACTAGACTTGTCTCCCGTCTGTTTAGAGTCTCCCTTCGTTTCGTTGCCCTTCTTTTGCCTGCCCTCAATAACAGTGGCCTTCACACTCGCTTCTACCATGGACTCCATTGTGAACAACTTCATCTCCTTTCAGATATATTCATTCAGACCCGCCATATACTTCATAAAGATGGAATATTCCTCCATTGTGATATTGAGAACCATCGCCTGCTGCTGGAACTCCGTCGTATATTCTTGAATGGTCTGGTTGAACCTTTGGCGCAATCTGTACCACTTATACCAACGCTCCTTAAGGAACCCTACTAGGTAGAACTGCTTCCTCAGTAACTCCTTGAATTTGTTCTATGACACCACCTTCCATTCCTGATTGCAATAGGATTCCCACCATGTTAATGTATGCCCCGAAAGCTTCAAAGTCGTGAACACAAGCTTCTCCTTGGATGAATATCTGTAGAGGGTAAAATATGTCTCCATCTGCTCGATTCAATCATCAAGCCTTTCGACGTTGACATTTCCATCATAAATAGGAATCTCTACCTTGAAGTCTATCTTTAAATTCTAGTAAGAACCCTTACTCCCTTGATGCGGAACAGTTTTAACAATCTCGGACTCCCTATCAGAATCGGATTTCTCGCCTTCTCTATCGGACTCCATAAGTTTCTTCTTACCTTTCGAAGAAGATTCTCCTTTTTATCCTTTTTTGGAAGATATTGACGAGCTGTGTGAGAGTCGAACTTATTGTCTCTATCTGTTTCTCCAATACATCTAGCCTCGCTGAACTATCTCCTTTAGTCATCTCCTTCTTCCTTAATTTTTGGACTCCTTCCAATAAAATAAAGATCTCGCATAGCTTCTTGTATTGCGATCGAGTCAGGACCATACACAGGATGCCCCCTTCACAGGATCTGATCACTCTGATACACACTTAATACGAGTCTCCGTATGAGTACCTTTGATCGTGGAATTATTAAAGATGGGCTGAGAAGAAAATAACAAGAACATAAGAATAATTCAGTGGTGGCGAAGAAAAATACCTTCTATAGATTATGAGAATAAAATAGTTTACAATCTATCATAATCTCACTAGAATTGAAGAACAATCTCTCTCAATTCTCAAATACAATCTAATCTCTCTTGATTGCTTTCTCCTTGTTTTAAAACCCTAAAATAATTTCTTATATAGGTGTAACAACATGGATGGCAAAGTGGTAAATAACCAAGCCTAAACCCCACAGGAGTTCGTATAAGCAGAAACTCAAACAAACCAGGAAACCATCGATGAGTGGACTCATGAACATGCATGAATCGACTCATGCCAAGTGAGTCGACTCATGATGAGGTGAGTCGACACATCAGAAACTTTCGACAAAACGGCTGGGTTTCATGAGTCGACTCATGACAGGAGTTCGTATAAGCAGAAACCCAAACAAACAAGGAAACTATCGATGAGTCGACTCATAAACATGCATGAATTGACCATGCCAAGTGAGTCGACTCATGATGAGGTGAGTCGACTTATCAGAAACTTTCGACAAAACGGCTGGGTTTCATGAGTCAACTCATGACAGATATGAGTCGACTCAACCTGATGAGTCGACTCATGTACATGTATGAGTCGACTCACGGGCTAAAAATTAGATGCTTCGATTCTTTGATTTGTCGTCTTGTTCCACGCTTTAACATGCGTTCCACTGTGCTGTTTGACACCTCTATTCTCAAGTTACCATGAGAATCATCTATCTTCAAGCTCCCCTAAGGATTGCTAAGTTCCGAAGAGAAGATACACCCGTATCACCCATCGTGGGGCCATCTTTTATTTTTTAAGAAAACATGTTAGGTTCTGAGCAATGGTCTGAGTAGTCTAGCCCTAAAGAACAATATCAGAGCTACGCTACTCGAGCCCAACTTGAGGAAACCACTCATAAACTTTCTTAGTCTATCCAAGAGCAGTTCGCTACTTTTACTCACGAACTCCTTGGTCGGCTTCCACAGTCGCAATAATTTACTTCATTCCCTCCCCCCCACAGGAGACCAACGGTTAAATGCTCACCCTTCTAGAGCATAGCAGGTGTTCCCTCTTCGGACTCCTCATGTTGTTAAGTAGATGGGGAATCACGTTGAGCATGCGACCATGCCCCTTTGTCGGACGACTTGTGCTAACGAGCTTCGCCGACACTACCATTGTCATCAGGAAACCTCTGGCGAAAGTCCCTATCTTGGACACTACCATCGTCATCAGGAGAGCCTCTGAACCTACTTCAAGAGGTTCCAAGCGAAGAGATTAGAGGTTAATGATCCAGGGAGTGCAGTCACCATGTTTGTACTCATCGCTGGCCTGCAGAACAATGAATTAGCCGATGCTCTTACCAAAAAGCCAATCACTAATAATGGGCAGTTAATGGACAAAGCCCACATGTATATGGATAAGGAGGATGCCTGAGCCTATAAGGAGTTGGCTAGGGTTGTAGAGACTTTCGCGGCCATGACTTTAACCACACCAGCAGTACCGATCATCTTGTCAACTCCGGCAGCAATACCGAAGGTGATACCAATGCTTGAGCCAATTTGAAACTCCCCTGCAAGGCAGGATTAGCCGAGAGACCACCCGAGGGGCGACCCTCATTCCAATCGGTCCAACAGAAGGGACCGGCAGAGGGACCACGTGCTAAAAGCAAACCTCACCATCTTCGACACCTCTCTCACCAATGCTCTCACCATGGTTCAGAAGGAGGGACACCTAAAGGAGCCAGCACCTAAGATGAGGTCAAATCCAAATAACCGAGACACCCGGCAGTTCTACCGGTATCATCAGGATCACGACCACATCACCAATGACTGCCGTATCCTCAAGAGGGACATTGAGGACTTAAAAAAGAGAGAGCGTATTTGAAGAATCTTGCCTCTCGGCAGGACCGTAG
>NC_033803.1:43076175-43163033 GCF_001876935.1 Asparagus officinalis
CTAGCTACACAAGGTTGACCTAATCAATTTGTTTTAACGAGGAATATTATTCTCTTGACAATGATTTGCGCATGTTGAAGATTTGAGCACGAATCGTGTCTCATCGTATTTTATACTACAAGAAGCACAAGCTTTATGGCGCAAACAAAAAATTTAATGAGATTTATTGACCATAGGGATTAAAAAATAAAAAGATAACCTCAACGTTGTCTTCGTGAGAAAGTTATATATATTCAAAGTTTTTTGGCTTGCCCTCCTTTTCCACATACTTACGCACTGTTTCGGTAGCTTCCTTTCCAACTCAAATCACTGTTAGGCCACATTTGTTCTTGTCGCTGAAGTAGAGAGGGTATTTATATTCCTCGGTTCCTATAATACTGAAACTGCATTATTCTGAAATTATTTTAATCTTAATCTAATGTTTATTTTTGTCCACGGATTAATGTTTCGATTCTAACTTAAATAGTCATATTTGGTGCTTATTTTTAGGGATTATGGACCGTGCGCGACTATATAACAAACTAACATACCTTTTTACCCTCAAGCTCACCTAATATCGTATTAATGCACTTGTTCATAAAAAATTAATTTTACGGCTTAACGCTTATCTAGTAAAGTCAAATGTACACTTGATCAATAAAAGATATTACGATGATATATTTCTTTATTATCTATTTAGCACAAAACAATAAAAAAAAATATTTCCATCAGAGGTGCCTTAGGAAATTATTTTTAAATATGTCATGATAGGTCAACAATGCTGTTGATCATAATTTAGATGACAATAATCAAAAAATAAAAAAAAATCATAGAACTTTATGGCTTAGACAACACCAACTTGTTTTATCAGAAACATATAGATGGTTATGATCATTTATCAATGATTAATATTCACATGCTAAAGATTATACTTATTAACAAAGAATATTTAATTTTTGTTCAAACAACTTTAAATGTATTTTAAACAGTTTTCATTGCGTGTTTTATTTTATAGCATATTGCCAATCAAGCCCTGCATTTTACATAATTAAAGCCAAATAGTGGTTAGAAATTGTGAGAAAAAGAGAATTACTCTAAATCCTGCGAGCACACAAAATTGATACAACATTCTTGAATCTGCCACCAGATGAGAGCAACAAGTGAAATCAGATGTTGCAGAAGGCACCACCAATTTTCTCTTTTTTCCTTTTTTGATTAAATAGAGCAAGGAATTTTCAAATAACCCAAAATTAATTATTTTTAAAATCGACCCACTTCCATTTTAATTCAAAAATCGACCTAATTTCTGGCCCACATCAGAATCGTGGCAGAAACTGGATCATTTTTTAAAAAATCGGCTTCCTAATTAGGGTGTGGGCAACCTCAAAACTAATTAGGATGTCTCCGCGGACGAGTATGCGTAGTTAGGTGGACTAAACAAGTCGGGGTTGCGAACCCGACTAATTTTTTGGCGCCACACCAAACATGGTCGGTCGTTCCCACCCGACCATTCTTGTGATGGGGCAACCCTCTAAGTCGTCTCTGCCAAACGCTCAGCATTGGGACCCCCAACAAAATTAGTCGGTGTTCGCAGCCCGACTTGTTTTAATAATGTGAACGTGGGGGGGGAGGCCGACCCACCACGTTTCCCAAAATGCATGCCACGCCGGAGCAAACCTTCCGCGTTTATTCTTTCCGTGTGATGCGAGTTCGGCCCACCCGTTTCTTACAGTATATTTCCTCTTCACCTTCTAGGGTTGGAGCAAGTACGAAAAAGGGGGTTTTGTTTTCTTTTGCGGCTGGGAGAAGAAAAGCCAGAGCAAGCGCTGGTTTTTTTTTCGGCTGGAAAGCCAATTGGAGCACGGTTTGATGGTTTGTGCAGCTGCAGAGAAAGAGCTTCTTTTATGTGCTTTTGTGAGAGACTATTTGTGCAGCGGGATTTGACGAGTTTGTGTGCAGCCGGTTTAGATGAGAGTGATTGTAACCCTATTGTTTTCTCTCTTTCTATTAGTAGATCTCCCCCCTCCTTGCCCGGGACGTAGGCAATTTGCCGAAACCACGTTAAAAATTGTGTATCGCTTATTGTGTGATTTGTAATAGCTTTAGTTCCCTCGACGCGCAATCTGAGCTGACGAGGAGAGCAAATATCCCACTTTGATGGGATATTATGCGCTCAGATTCTTTGTTCCCTTTGAGAAACAAGAATTTTATTGCCGACCTGACTCTCTTGCTGGCTGCCCGAAGTGCTGCCGAATTTTCCGCTGCGCGCAAACAAGTGGTATCAGAGCCCAGATTTTCAGATCTAAGGTTTTTTTGGTGGAGGAAGATTCTTGCTGTGAAGCTTAGTTCTTGGGAGTTCTCGGCTTCGGTGGAGATAGCATTATTGAGTTGCCGTGGAGATTCGCTTTCCTCGTGTGGATAGGAGATCTATTGGATCCGATCTAGGGTTCGGTTGGGTGGTTCCTAATTTTTTATCAAATTTGCTTCTCTATAATTTGAAGTTTAGTTGTGCAATGGGAGAAGAAGCGTTGAAAGCGCCCAAAGTCATGGCCTGATGTACAATACAAGTTGGTTTTTCAGAACACTAAGATTAGTGTGCGTGAAATATGACGGTAAAATCACCTTTTGGTTTGTGGATGAGTGACGATACAGGATTGCGCTCAATGCTCAGAATTTGGAAGAGACCTTTATGGCTCCAGAAAGACCACCTTAAATATGAAGAGGCGGTATGGGAGGAAGTGCAATAGAACGCTTGTGGGGTGATCAGGTCCTGTTTGAACAGAAACTGAAATATGATGTGATTGGGTGACGCTCTGCCAATGAAGAGTGGAAATTCTCAACAATAAGTTATCTCACAAAGAGTGTTGAGAACAGGTTGCAACTTGCTGCGAAGACTCTTCAGATTTTCAGATGTCCAGAGGCACCTCGCTAGCAGCTCATTGCTGAACAACTATTACAAAGTTGTTTGTCGACTTGACGAATGTTTTGATGAGAGATATCGGATGCAGTACCAGGCCGATTATTTTGTTGGGCTCCTTACCGGAATGAGGAGTATGATACCTTCGTGCTCACTTTGTGAACGGGAATCTCTCTATCAGCTATAGTGAATGACTAACGCTTTGACATTCGACTTGAGGAGCGAAGCGACAAGGAGACTCCCGCGCTAGGACTCCAGGAGAGGCATTTGTCGAGAGAGGTAGAAGCCCATATCGAAAGGTGGTAATAGACCTAATTTCTATTACAAACAATAATATCCCCTCACTATTAAAAACAAACAAGGCCTTAGAGTTAACTTAAGAAAGGCCCAACTTTATAACTTTGGGGCGGTTTTGCGATAACCCCATTTAACTATTTAATCCACAAACACTCTTCCCTGAGGTTTGCACTTAACCGCCCCCATAAACTTCTTTATTACGTTGACTCCTTGAAGATTTCCCTTTAACCGAAATTAATATTCAGCTCGAATGTGTCATATGTATTGGCATAATTGAAAAAGACAAAATACCCGTTCACCCTCAAAGATCACCTATTTATACCTTTTATTAGTTTCATTAATATTTCGACAGTTGCGGGGTTATTTACACCCTATTATAGTGAACATGTGGGCATGTGACACATTATACTTGATAGTGCTTACTTCATACGGCTAAAGTAAAAAATCAGTTAATGGATTAAAAGAAGTTCGAAGGGTTCTCTTGGTTATTTGCCCAAAATCCCAAAGTAAAGGCGGCTTTCCAAACTTAACCCCTGATGTTTATTATTTTTATTTTGAAAAAAAAAAAGTTTGAAAAGGCGAAAATTTAGTCAATTTCTTGGCTAGGTTTCCAATTGCTTTCTTGATAGCGCTGGAATGAAAGTATAGAATTTCTAACTCATATCTTGATGTTGCATCCTACCATCTCTTTATATTAATTGTTAGGTATAAAAATTGTAATCTCAGCTATCATCGTCAGAACTTTATAGTTTTAGTATAATGAGGTTTAAGTAACCGAACTCAAATTCTTATTCACACACGCCTTGGAAGCAGATTTTAAAAGAAAAAGATTCATTGCACAAACACTGCGTATTTCAACACACATAAAAAACACTAAACCTACAAGAACTTGTTGTAATATAAAAATATAATCCTCAATTCTCCATCACCGAATTAGATGGAAGGAAAGACGCTTTAATATTATTAATGTATTACCCAAAAAAAAACCATTAATTATAATCACACGTGTATCCACACAAATGTTAGTGTTCTTTACTTCATCGTCCTTGCCGCCTTTAATTTTTTTGATGCCGGTAGTTAGCCTCGGGATCGCTGTTCTGCAAGAATCAATCATGCTGTCTTATAAAAAGGAACAGATGCTGCATTAATAAATGCTTAAATTTATTCTCTTTCTTGATTCAAAATGCTTTATTATCAATCATCACGTATGTAAAGCCAACGAACTTGCCATATGTATCATGTTTCCTTTGAGTGTTTTTAGCCGCGGGATGCTACATTTTGTACATGAGGGACGTTGCGTCCTTATTATGTTGCAAAGAGGAAAAGATGAGATTAACTTTACAATACGTTCTTTCGGAATAATTCGCCAGAAAATTACAATTCAATTTTGGTAATTCAAAACTATTTGACAGTAGCAAAATTAGTCGGGTTAGCCACCCCGACTATTTTAGAGACGAGATTAAAAAATATTGACCCGCTTGTGGCCACTGTTACTGACGTGACCACAAAATGGGTGTCGATTTCTCGGAAACGTATACTAGCGGCCGAAATTTGAGCCAGGCACGAACGTTATGTAGCGCTGCATACAAAAGGGATATACTTTTACACATGAGTATATTGATTGAATTTAGTTATTAGCTTATATGCTCTTTTGGCCGCTGATGAAACATTTTATCTTTTGGGGCAAACCTAAATGTTTTCCCTGTCGCGGCCGTACGCTTGCAGCCCACCGCCAGAGTAATAACATAGCCCAATATCAAACGCTTGTTTCCGTGTACAATAATAAGCATGTTTCCATACAATCAAAAAAAAAATATATATATATATATATATTATATATTACAGGACGCACTATCAGTAGCAACATATAAAAATATTATTCATCACTGTCACAATAACTCAATAGTTCAAAAGCATATATAAACTCTTAGAAACTTGGTCGAACATTCCCTCCTTCACAAATAGACCCCGAGTTTTGAGGGTTTGAGATTTATAACCTAGAGTATTGCGCATTCTGCTCCGCGGGGTCACAACTGTGGTTCGGCGCTGATTTCTTTGAGTGAAGTGCATTCCACTGAGCGCCATTGCTGGAGTTCAAATCGTCTCGGCAGCATTCTGAAGCCACTTTTCTAACGCCAGCTTCGGCCTTCGGCTGCAGGCGACAAATACCACTGGCCTCCGATCTGAAGTATCAAGCGAAATGCCCGTTATGTTATTATATTGATAAAAGAAGAGTAATTTTTTGCACGCAAATTTCATGGACAAGTACAGGGACAAGGTGATATGTATCACTTTTGGTCGATTCCAACATACACCATGATTACCGCAGAGGACACTTACTTGTCTTTTTTTTTTTTTCTCCCCGTAATGATCCATGATTTTTGGGTCCAAGATTAATTTCTCATAAAAGAAAGAGCATAACACAAAGGATGTTTGCCTATTTGAGAATAGCTTAGTCCAAGAAAGGTATATAAGAAACACAGGGTTCACTGTTCCAATCAAACATATTAACCGCAACTTTTAGCAAGTTCTTGTGACGAGACCAAATGATTTCAATTGAATACCAAGTATGCGCTGTATCTTGTCAGAAGAAGTTAAGTGCCATGGTTGTTCCAACTAATAATCCAAATTTAACCGACTAAATCAAAACTCAAAAACATTCTTTTCGGCCTACAGTTCTATGCCAACTCTATAGACTGTTTTGGTAAAGAGCAAAGTGCATTAAAAGATATGATTATACTTTCAGATTCAAGTCTGTTTCAATTAGCAGGAGTTAAAACTTTATATGTATGGTGAAGCTTCATTTGCCCAGCTAAACTACTTCTAATCAAACACACTATGTAAACATGTTCGGATATTTCTGCTAAGGCCCAAATTCCAACTTTACTCACAATATGCCAGACGCTCCAAGGCCAATGCTTGAAGACTATCAGCTGCCCCTACGAACACCGCCATTCAAGAAAAACAGGGACGCGGCCCTGTGCAGCTTTGACAACCTGATCGAGCCAATTGAGAACATAAGTTCTGGCCTTGATATGTCAGACTTTGCGAAAATGTAGTTTGCTGATGCTGTAATAATGTGCATTGTTGATTGATGCATGCTTAGTACTGAATCATGAAAATGTCATAAACTAAGACATGATAAGACTGTTTCCTCTGCCAATGTGAATGTGGATGCCGATGCATCAATAATGGAGCCAGGGGGGCCCAGAGGGGTAGCCATTGCCCCATGCCCCCCACCCAAAATGGCCTTTCCTACGAACATACCTATGTACAATATAGCGTTTCTTTCCATTTTACTCCCACAAATCTTTCATATTTAAAGTAGTTCCCCCAACCCTTCATTACTTTGAAATTGTTCCCTAAATCTTTGAATAGATTTTTAATAATCCCTTGTTATATTTAACTCCCAAATTCGTTTAACAACAGCTTCTGACGTGGTTAATGAGGAACGGGTAATTTACTGAATACCAGATCAACCAAAATCAATATGAAAATAAACCAAAATCAATTCGCAAATCAGTGGATATTTCAGTCTATTATCATATAATCATCTCTAATGTCCGCTGCTCTAACGAAGTTCTATTTAGAATTTGTATTGCGGTTGCCACAAAAAAAATTGAATATGACGAATTATTCCCTCAATTTTAACAAGCTTCTATTACGACTAATTTCAATTACTTAAAAGATATGGGGATTTAATATGGCAAACAACCTTATATATTTACAGATATCATACTTTTCACTGTAATTTTATTTGCATCTCAAGCAGAATAGGAACATTAGGTGTTTCAATTTTCCATGTATTATTGCGTTCTAATATTACAACAATGACATGCGTTTATATTTTCATGTGGTTTTTACAATTTGTGATGGAATTATGAATGGCGTTTCTTTCATTTGTCACGCTTGTTAATATGAAACTTTTTGTAGCAAATTTTGAAGCACGTGATTCAACGATAGGTGCATATGTTAAATGATTATAAGTAACAAAAATAATTTTGTTCCTTAAAACTTTATGTTGATTCTTTCACCGACTTATCCATATTGAAACTTTTATAACATGTTGCCAAATTGATCAATTTTTTAAATGCCATGATCATTTGCATTTTGGACCTCATCTTGGGGGGGGGCGTAATCTTGGCTATTGGGATGCATGCTAACTCTGCAGCAGAATGTCCAAGTATGTTGACAGCATGAGAATTTGATACTTTTAGATTATAAAGTTACGACTCTCAACCCTCAATAAGTTTAAGTGGTGTCAAAGAGCCCCAGATGGCCAGATCGAAACTCCACCAGACATGCATTTAGCGGCATTGCAACCCTGATCTGCGGAAGCATGCAGGCATAACATCACTATTGTCATTAAGAATTATAGCCTTCAACGCTCAACTCAACATCAGATTTTGTGTAGTGCCGAAGGAACCTCTGACACTCTCACTCTCAACCCTCACCAGAACTTAGGACTTTTGGATATAGTCGAAATGACAAAATCCTGTATAAATGCTACGATTTCTTTCCTTTAGGCCAGGACCAAAACAAGCATTCAGTTACATACTCATGCATAAAGCATGTGAGGTCTTGTCTATAGGATGCCATAACAGAATTAATAGATGAAGATGGAAGTAAAGATAAGATAACTTACCTCTTCAAGTGCACTAATAGTTGCAGGAACATAATCCAGCTGCGAGCTCCATGGTTGACACTTATTATACCAGCCTGCTCCGGCTCTGTATGGCCAAACCTTGCCTCGCATTAATGTAAGTTAGCACAGTTGAGAGTTGTTTACGATTTTTGGAAAAACAACAAGATGAGGCAAAACTGAAGAGGACTGGTGCTGCTCATGTTCTTCCAGTCATTACTCCCTTTCACCAGAATCGCGCATGGTTGTAATTGTCTGGCAGCCACTGACATCCTGCCAGTCATAAATGGCATACATTCTTCTCATTAAAGAAATAACATCGTGAGAAGTGATGCAAACGATGTGGTGCAGCAATCAGCATATGAGATCTTGGCATGGGCTGCGATTGTATTACAGAAAATATCAATATCGACATATGAGACACAGCCGACATAATAAAGTGAGAGATGCATGTGTCCCTAAATTCTCACGTGCTAAAGAAGGAATGTAGCTTATGAAATAATGTTAAGAAAAAATCAATGCTTTCAGCACCAACCATGGCTCCTCGAACAATCGATTTAATCCACTAAATATTCAAAAGGTTTCTCCAAGTTTCAGATTGCATTCATTCAATGAACTTCCACAATTTAGTTGGATTATTCTAAGAAAAGAAACAAGGTGCCATTAAACAAAAATTAAAAATTTCCCTGCCAGGCGGATCGGACCGCGAGCCGGCCAGTCGCTCTGTCTCGCGCCGGCCGCCGCCCCGCGTCCCGCGTGCGGGCCGTTGCCCCCCCGGCCCCGCGCCGCCTCTTCGGCCCTGCGTGGTCATTGCACGGCGGGGGAACCACCCGCTTCGCGGGACCTTGGGCAGAAAGCAATTTTTTCTCATATCCAGTAGTCATGGCCAACATGCAACAATTTAATTCACATTTACGGCCCTGGTAAAAGGGACACTTCGACCATTGTTTCAAATATCAGCTTGTAGGATAGCGAAAAAAATATAACTAGCGTAATATCCTCCCCACCCCAACAAAAAGAACAATAAAGCAAAACAAAACCCACCCAACCCCGCGCGGTTCCTATATCACTTGATTCCAAGATGAAAGCGCCAACTTGCATAAGAAATATTAATGATTCTGATTGATATCATTAGAACTATCCAAATTTTTCCATCTAAGACAGAGGCCCCTCTTAAATTATTGACATAATTCAGTAGCCCGCACAGTGAACAAATGCAAGCGTCGAATACCAGAATAAAAAGTGAACCACATTGCATTGTGGGGCAAAAAAAAAAACCAGCCCAAAATGTCATTGTTCCAGTTAAGTTTTAGGAAACGGACCAAAACTCTCTTAAGCTAAACAAAAGGATGTAAACAACGTCAGTCGGTTCAAACACAGTCCGGTGATTTAAAGAAACAATTATATGGGCAAATTTAAAATGAATAATCAAGCAAATTAAAAATCTTCAAGCAATGAGCATTAACCTCAATTTTTAATCGATGGCTGCATTGAGCAGATTGGGGGCTCGTCTCCCGCGTGCCATAAAGGCAGAGAGGCAGAACAGAGAGAACTCGGGGCGGCGATTTCATGTGCCTGAAATTTTTCTCCCCGCCTTGCCTCATGTTATTTGGGCTTTTTGGGCTTATACCCTCGCGCTAGCTCAATAAGGGTCGCCCCTTTGAGGGTCCCAGCCTTGGCCCTTTGCTGTCGCCTACAATCAATGTCATTCTCTTCGCCCTATTAAAAGCCCATTTTAAGGACTGCGTGCCGTAGATTGCGAAGTTCTAAAATGCCGGGTTATTTAAAAAAAACAATCTAAATCATTGTGATTAATTTTACAAACCCCCTCTGGACCTTTTTTTTTCGTTGCTGTGTGCGTGCGTGCGGTGGGGCCGGTCATGTCCCGTTGGAACTTCTGTGTGAGGACTATTTGTATGCGAGTATATCTCACATTTGGGCTAGGAATAAGCCAAATAGTCAGTGATATGTTAAAAATATTGACGTTGGATGCCAATACTTGGTATCTATAGCTGTTGTGTCCTCAGCATTGCATTCGCTACGCTCTACTTATATGGCATGTCGACTCTTGATTCGAGCCGCGATTCCCCCCCCCCCCACCCACCCCCCCCCCCCAACATTAATAGTATCAGAGCCAGAGAAATTCTCGGTCTAGATAATTAAAAAAGAGTGTAAAAATATATTCGCAATGTGGAGCTTCCGTATGTGCTTAGAGACACCACGAATGCATGTAGCGAGTGAGGAATGCATACTCGTCAGTTTCACCATCATTGAGTCAAGTGCGTGGGAAGTAGCATTCACGATGTTTGATAGCCACGTGTTGACGGGTAATACATGGCTCTAGTTAGCCCTACGAATGAAGCTGACGGCAAGCAGTTAGTGAATTGGCTAGGCTTTACGCGTGAAGTGGTGCCAAAAAATTATGTGATCTCTGTTGGTGTGGAAAGTTCTCAAAGTGTAGCCTGAAAAGTTGAACCTTGCTACTTGCCAAAAATTAAAGTGGGTAGTTGTTGAGCGTTTCTCGCACAGGCCTCGTTCCTACATATAATTCAAAAATAACTACAAAGTAATCCTAAACTTCCGTTATAGCGGATATCAGGTTGGAGAAAAGGGTTAACGTTGATCAAGGAAGTTTTGTTAGACAATCTAGAATTAACTGGCGCAGCTTACCGTGTGGGCTCAAACAAAATTTTAGCCAGGATTATATGATAAAACCTTCAAAATTTGTAGGGTGGGCCCGTGTCGTTGTGTGCTTGTTGTGGGGGCGGGCGGGGGTGGCGGTCATGGCTGATAATTATACCCTTGTTAACCATCCATGAGTTTAATGGAATGATTCGCATTTGCTCCAGAGAAAAACGAAGTAAACGAACTCAGTCATAATCTAATGACTTCAATCCCTAGTCAAATAATCAGAATGACTATAATACCCTAGTCAAATAACTGCCAATTCATCATCATATTCATTCGATTAATTTTGTTCTAAGAACCTGTCCCATGTTTGGATTTGCTTCCTGGTCAAGGAAGTTAGGGCGGGTATTGCTTGGTTGCTACAAAGTTCCAAATCCGTCTCACCACAAACGAGTGATCTTCTATCACCAGCGGGTCATAGACGGCAGAAATATTGCCGCCTTGGTCTTTTGGCGACGCGTTTTAAGGATTTGCGGCATCCGACCCCAATTTCCTTAGCACTTTTCCCACCTTTCTCAGGGCCTCTTCTTCTGCAGTTTGTTCTGAATATAGAAGTATCAGTAGGGAACCCACAAGCTCAATTATTAAACACATAATCAAAGCTTGAACATACCAGTGATCATTTGTCGCGGACGTGCGGGTTCCTCTAGGAAACTGGACAGATCGTTGCATGAGAGTCTTTCAGCAGTAGAGCCATGTGAGGGCAGGCTCACTAAGGTTCGTCCTATGCGGAGGCCGCCAAAATTCCTCAAATCCACCAAGATTTGCTCCGTATCTCCCTAAAAGCGTCTCCAATATCCGGAAGCGCACGGCATTGTGGCCCTCTCGTACTCAGTCAACATGAGGAAGATCTACGAGATGACCCACTCTCATTTAGAGCCGCCGTCTACCTCTTCCTGATGTCTCATAAGGCGCTAGGAAGAGTTGCCTTTCCTTCTACCCTCAGCACTCTCTTCTGCCATAGCAAGAACTCTTTTGAGTCCGTCAGTATTTACGGCTTTCGCCTAGAAGCATTCCCGCACCTTCTATATCGGCGCCGGATTATAACGTCAACCCCGATATGAATTAACGTCTGACCCAGTTGGAATCCCTGTTGTTGCTCAGGGTTGTCCATGCCACTTGTCGCACAAAATAAGCAAGTGCTGGTCCGCAAGCCTGTCGATTTTGGGTGGGAAGCACAGAACTGCGAGCACATTTGTGCCACCGAGCCAATAGTCCAATACCACAGCCTCTAAGCCCCCTAATGATTAGCCTAGCAACTCTCAGAATTAGCTGAGTATTTTGCGTATTACCAACGTATAACTGAGGTGCTAGGCCAACATTGTCGAGCGAAAGCCGACAAGCAGGTAGGCGTCCAACACACATACTGCGGGCCCGAAAGCCGCATGAAATATGTATACCCAGGGTTACGAATGCCGTCATAAGCCCACCTTGGAAGCAGCCACAGTGATACTGGAGAAGCAATAAACCCCGCGTCACCATTGGATGTATCCACGATGGCTTGCTCCTATAGGCCTGCGTTCGCAGGAAATGAGGGAAACAACGATTTGAATTTCCATCTCTTATGCGTCCGCGGGGAAGAATGACAGCCGTAACCAAGCCAAATCAATGGCTTGCCTCCCAGTCTAAATTGCTCCAATGGCTCTGAAGTGACCCGGGAATGACTTTCACCTTCTCTACGAGCACGAGGGCGTAAACCCATAAGGCGCTTGGGACAATGCCCAGAACAACCCATGCCATGAAATAAGTGTAGGGGCGTAACCCCTACCTTATGGATTCTGTTACCTTTTGACAAAATTGGTACATAAACTCCACATAGTCATAGCTGAATATGGGCGATCATGGCAGGGAAGAAGGCATACAATTACGGTCGGTGTGCTAATACCACATTACGCACGGGTAACACACTTCCATTGGCAGCAAGTTTCGAAACTTCAGAAACAACATACGACTTGATGAAGCGCATTAAACACCTGAGATACGCCTACTAACCCCAAAGCCTTGGAAGAAATAGACTCCCCGCTTTGAAAGAAATAACTCTCAAAAGTGGTACCGACAGGGTAACCTTGTTCATCTGATTCCGACACCCGATGCATGGGAGGATAAGTAAGTACTCGTCGCGACAATTCACTCGCGTCGCAATGACCCAAAGGAACCACAGGGTTGTTCTTATGCTCCAAGTTCTTGAAGAGATATCGAGCCCAGATGTTATGGCTAAGGAGTCTCTCACCCTTCTTATTGAGCCGCCCTTCCACATTCATACAAATGTGGTAGTGGCACATTAATTCCCAGAAGGTCTCTACTACCTGGGGTTGCTCCTTCTCTAGAGCAACTAACTCCCATTGACCTGGGATATACTCCTCATACGGATAGTTCCCGCTTGGCAGCCCGGAGACTTCTTCCATCTCGTGAAGAGCAATCCCTATCTCTCCATCAGGAGTAAAGAAAGTACGGGTTGTAGGGTTATACAACTCCAAAATACCAAAGAACTGGTGGGAATTATTGATCAACCCGAATTGTGTCGCCCTGATGGGCGCATAAAGACCAAACTTTTGCAGGTCTTCTTGATTCTCCCGCAAAATGTATTCGGTGATACGATGTCACCATTGTGTAGGACTCCAATGAGACCAGCCTGGAGTTCTAATGTCCTTAGTAGGGAATTGATCGTTTCTCCTAAAGAACGCACGACCAAAAGTGTTATCCCCTTCAACAGTCTCACTAATCGGGAGTTCTTTTTTAAAAAGCCCATGGTGCAGTCCGGTGATGTAATGATTACCACTATCTATCTTGGCGCCGCTACGAGAAAAGTGGTCACATATGACCCCATCCTATACTGGGGTTAAATCCCAATCCATTTTCCTGGGAGCCGAGACAATCCTCAAAGCAATAAGAGAGACGTCATGCTCCATCCGAGGTAAGAACAAATTTTGCCCGTTTACAGTTCTAAGCCATTCGTAAGTCCCGATATCCAACAAATCAGGATCCTCTGAAGAGTCTCCGAATAAGAGAACAGGCTTCACAATAGGTTCTCGATTGATAGACTCTAACGGAGCATCAGTGATCATACGCCTAAATGTGGAAACTGAAGGGTCAGAAAGAAGATCCGCTTCTTCTAGCCCCCGTTCTACGAACAACGGAATACTCTCAAGAATAGAGTAATGAGGATGAATGACAATCGTCTAAGTACCATCCGCTCCAAGATCGCCACGTTGAGGAAGTGGGGTAGAAGGATATATGACTGCACAAAAATACAAACAAGATTAGTCTCGAACAGCAGTCACAGTCAAGTAACAAGAAGGTCATACTGGCAACGAACGTCGAAATTTGTTCGAATAATGAACCTCGAAAGGGATAACGAAGTTCATCTGTTCAGCGAGGTTCATTGGAAAACACGAAGTTCATCTGAAGACAAAATTCACCAATCCAACGAACGTGGTCGATGAAAAGACGAAGCTCATTATATAAACGAATTTCGTTTAAGGATGACCCTCATAAAAATAGCCAACGATGTTGGACATATGAAGTGCAACTTGCGAATAAGGCTCATCGAAAGACGAAACAAGTCACAGAGACGAGAATCATCGACGACGAGCCTCATCCAGCCAAAAAACATCATCTTTATGATGAGTCTGGAAGAAACTGTTCATCTTCTTCAAGAAACCCAAGTCTAAAATAGACAGGGTTGACATCCCTCAGAACGCAAATCATGCGTTTAAAATCTATTACCGAAAAAGGTGGGTAGAACGCCGGGTTCGTGTGAAGAGTTAGCGACCTTCTTGCCCTTACTCTTGCTTCGGTCTACAGCGGTCTTAGGGGCCATTGATTGCGCTTGAAGAGCTTGTGAAGAAAGAAAGATCAGAATTTTAAGAAGAGAAGGAGTTCAGATATCCAACCGACGAAGAGGGAAGAAAAGACTTCTCGTATTATGATACCCTATTTATAGGGGCGGGAAAAAGATCAAATCAAGGGTCGCGATCTTCAATTAAGATTGTTTGATGAGATCTCTCCCCAACAAGATCTACGGACGGGATTCACGGGGATTTCCAATCACCAGCTGGCAACCATTCGCTAGATCTTGGAAAGGCGCATAGCAGTGATGCTGACGAAGCTGCGAGGGGTCAGTTGTCAGACGATGGTTATTCTGACAAGGCTCGTATAAAGGGGCAGACTACAGGACGAACCTCAAAGTAACTTTCGCAAACACGAGGTTCATGACAAAACCAGGTTCGTGAGATAAACTCCTCAGGTTCGAAATACCTATTCAAAGTATTTCAGACTACATACAACCTGATTCACGTCCGAAAACTTTGAAGGGGGTTTTGTAGACATTAAAAATTGCCAAAATTCGAAAGGTGAAAAGAGAGGTCAGGGAAACGAACCCCTTTTCAATCAGAAACGAGGTTCGTTGTTTAGAAAAGAATCAACCTCGAAAATGAGAGTCGCCATGCAGCGAAACTCAACGTTGAAAGATAAAGTTCATTATCGAATGAAACGGAGCCACGAAAGTCGGAGCTCGTCATTAGATACGAGGCTCGAGGTTCGCTAGTGGATGTGGAATTCGGTGCTCGTCATTGGATACAAAGTTCGAGGCTCGTCGTTGGATACGAGGTTTAGAGTTCACCATCGGAGCGAGGCTCGCCACGCAGCGAGGCTCGGCGTCAAAGATGAGGCTCGCCACGCAGCGAGGCTCGATATCAAAGACGAGGCTCGCCACGCAGTAAGACTCGACATCAAGGACGATGTTCGCCAACATAGTGAAGTTCGTCACCCACATTAAATCAGGCTGTAACGGTCACGAAGACCCAGTCAGCCACATGGACTAAATTCAAGGAGTCGGTTACGCCACGACTCCACAATTACAGCGCATCAGTTACACCCAAAACCCCACTATTGTAGCACGTCGGTTACGTGCTTAAAACCCTATAAATAGGCATCGATGGCTACAGTGAAAAGGGTTGATTGCGCTGAATTGGAGAATTTCAAGCTTGGACTTAGAGAAGCATCAGAGATCAAGGTTTCTGTACGTCAATCTGGAGTTCGAACCTCGATTCCAGCCGGCTAACAAAGTTCAGAAGCTCCAGCAATCTTGGTCTGATCGTCAACGGGAGGCAAGCTCGACTCAAGCATCGGGGGAAGCATCCTTTCGCCACCTAGAACCCACGTTAAACAAAGAGAAGCTAAATTAATCTTCTCTTTATCTGTAATCGAGAGAGAGTGTGAGTGATTGTAAGGGTTTCGTACCAAGTGATCGAACACATTTCTTAAAACAAGAAAAATCAATCCCAACCTTAATTTTTTGACCCTACACGGTCGATCGTGAAATTCTCGCGGTCAACCGCGAGGCACGTTTGAACCTCAGAAAATTTCTAGAGAGTTCGACGGTCGACCGTGGCAGTCGACCATGGGAATTTTCAGCTTGACGGTCGACCGTGAACTGATATATGAAATTTTTAGGTTTAAAAACAGTTTGCTGATTTTAAAACACCGTTTAAAAATATCAAATAAATTCCAAAAATATGAAACTTTGGGAAATAATTGTAGACATGATAATACACATGCTACAAAAACTGGTTTTCTAAAAGGACTTCCCAAATGAGAAATATCATCATTTTACAAAATAGTCCAAAACATGAAAATGTAAACATATGAATTTTAACATTTTGGCTAAACCATATTTTAAAACTTTACAAAATAATTTTATAGACTTGAAGAAAGATGTAAACTATTGTTATGAAGTCTATAAACAATGAATATAGTATTTTATCAAAAAACACATATAATGCACTAAAACATGATTTTATTAAACTAAATAAAGTTGATATTGATGAAATCATATATATGCATATAAGTATGAAACAAAAATATATTTTCTAATTATATTAAATTATTTCATATTAAAACTTGAAAACTATCAAACCAAAACATATGTATATATATAACTATATATATACATGAAAACCAATAAATGTGTGTGTGTATATTATATTGAGCTTAATGTACTAACACACATAATATAAACTCCTATATATTATATTGAGCTTAATGTACTAACACACATAATATAAACTCCTAAACTAAATTACCCAAGCTTGATGAAGGTCTTCAATGAGCTCAACTTGGTACACTTGCGGATAAAGCTTGAACTTGGATCTTCAACTTGAATTGTATGGCTTTACTCCACAAGTCTGCCAACCTCCATTTGATATGATCGTGAATGCTCGATTCCATCCATCCTCTAACATATTATTTGCCTAGAATAAATACGAAAGCACAAACACTAGACAAACAACATTAGTTATAAATTGTTTATTAAACATCATCAAAACAAGAAGGCCAACAAATATTACTTTATATTATTTATTATATATTTTATTAGTTAGAATAAAAATATTATCGTATTATTTTTTAATATAAAATATTATATTATAATATAGTGCTTATATATTTAATATAACAATATATTAATTATATTATAATATAATTTATTATATAATAGTTTACTATTTTCTATTATACTTTATTATATTAATTAATAGTCTTAAATATATTGTCAATATTATGGTAGTTATAATATTAAATAATATTTTATTACTACAATAAAAATTATAATAATCTACTACATATTAAAGTATGATAATATATATATAATTGATATAATATAATATAATATTTAATAATACTTTTTAATTAATAATATTGAACATATTAATAGTATATTATGGTTATTATAAATATTATATTTTAATAATCTACTACATATTAAAGTATGATAATATATATAATTGATATAATATAATATATTGTTTAATATTATTTTTTAATTAATAATATTGAACATATTAATAGTATACTATGATTATTATAAATATTATATTTTAATAAGGAGTTATATCATCAATTATTCTATTTAAATTATAATAATTATCATAAAATAAAACAAAATACCCCAAATCTTGGATATTATATTTTAAATAATAATGTAATATTTTAAATAATATTATATTGAATTAAACAAAATAATTATAATATTTTATTAAATATTATATTAGAAAATATTGTATTAAATATATTGTTTTTATATTATATCAATTATTATGTAATATATCATATTATTATAATATATTATATTATATTAATTAATAACATTAAATATAATGTTATTATATTATATTATATTAATTAATAACATTAAATATATCATATTATTATAATATATTATATTATATTAATTAATAACATTAAATATAAAGTGAAATAATGTATTATATTATAATAACATACCAAATAATATACTAAACCAATTAGGTAAATCAATTTAGACTTAATTGATAGATAAATATTGTACTTTAATAAGGTGTCACATAATCAATTATCCCACATGAATTGTAAATCAAAGCTTCAATTTGTCTCATTATACTAAATTCTTTACACCACTCAAATTATCCCAAAGGGTAAAATTATTCCATTGGAACAATTATCCCACTTAGCCTCAACTTGTCCCAACCAATAACCCACCAAAGTGAATATAGGATAAATTAGGGTAATATATAAAACTCGTTTGGGCATATAGTAAGATGAACCAATGGGAATTTATATCACCCAATTTGGAAAGTTTAAAATGAAGAGAATATAAAGTAATATATGTAAATTTATATAAATAATCTTACATATTATTTCACACTTTTGGATTTCATCTCGATAAAAAGGTAAAATTTCCCCTCCCTTACAACCTAAGCTTTTTTTAGGTGGGGTGGGTTTGGTGGGACAAAATCTCAAAATTTGCCCAAGGTTACTTTAACTTTTCTCCCATTATCTACCTCAAATGAATTCTCAAACAGGATAAATGTGTCTCATACCTTCTCTTATCTCACGACATTAGCCCCGATCCAAACAGACCATAAATATGTATCCAATGTTGGAAACTTATTCATGAAAAGGCAATTTTGCCTTTGTGAATAGTCCCACATCGGAAAATGAGATGAATAGTAAAGGGTATATAATGGTTCTCTCCTTATTGGGCTTTGAATAGTGTTTTGGGTTTTGTGGGCTTTGCGGTTCTACCACACACGCGCGCGCACGCACGCCACGCCCCGCCACCTTGAGGTGGCTCGGCCAAAGCCGATCCACCTTGAGGTGGCTCGGCTTTGGCCGAGCCCCCGCGGGCGGTGTTTTCCGACTTTTTCGAGTCGTTTTCCGTTGTCTCGTTTGTCCGTGTTTTGGTTGACTTGAGACTCTGATTGGTTGATCTGATTTGGCAGTAAGTTGGATTCCTGATTTGGCAGTAAATCCGCTTCTGAGTTCGAGTCCGAAATTGATCTTGATTCGATCGTGATTCGTCCGAGTCCGCTCTCGGTTGGATGACTCGTTGATTCCTCAACTCATTAGCTTGATTCTGCACGCGGGTGGATTCATTCCGTCGCTTCCGTGCGATTCGTCGATCTCGTCGCCTCGTTGGCTCGTCGGTTTGTGCCGAGCTATGCTAGGGGACCTATAAGCAATTTTATATGCCTACAAGCCTCTCTAATTGACTTGACACTATCTTTGAACTGCAAAAGTGATTATTAACTGAAGATAAAATCAAATAGTTAATTCTTATCCGAAAACGGGGAACCTGAACCCTATAAATACAACCCTACGGTCCTTATACATGAAAAATCTGGAATGAGCTTGGAGGTGAGGTGCTGACCCTAAGATAGCTAAGCCACGAATTTCAGAGAGGAGGAGGAGATTTTGGTGAGTTCTTCAACATAAAGAGGAGGAGTTCGGCAAACCTGCAGCCTTTTGGCATCCCTGCATCAGTTCCTTAAGATCATACTTTCTTTTGATCTTGAGAAGAGTACTTATCTCATCTTGTTGGGATATTTACTTCAGTTCTTACTTCCTTTGTGAAACAAGAACAACAAGCCTTTGTTTCGATCAACCCGGATCTGATTTTTAGCGGTACACGGACTAACGCATCCACGGCTATGACGCCCCTGATTTCACATAAGACTGTAGTCTAAGGTGAACCCAGAGATGTCAAACCTACTATACACCCACATTATGCATAAACACGTTTCACCAATCACAGTAATACCCTCTAGTGGAATCAAATAAAAATACAGGTACAAAATAGGCAAAAATAAGAGAAATAAAGCAATAGGCATGAAATAGAAGTGATATCTCACAAATAAAAGAATCATGTCTCAACTGTAATACGTCTGATAACTGAAATAATAAGAATGTCAACATGAATTAACTAGAATCATACTAAGGCACATTGCCTTTACAAAACGAGACGTAGTACGTTGAGCGAATTAATCCAAATAAGGAAACCCTCAAGTATATATCATATGTCTCAAATTGTAGATAACTAAATATTAACACCAAACTAGTACATCGAGCGAAATAATCCAAACAAGGAAACCCTCATATATATACATTATGTCTCAAATTGTTAACTGCTAATCATTGATCTCAACCAAAAAATAACGAAAGTAGTAACAAAAATAAAAACAACCGTATATCATATTTGTAATATCTTGCACTATCACTGGGAAGATAAAATAAATACCAACATATAATTCCGCATACACATAATAACAAAGTATTTCGGTTTTAAATTAGGAAAAGGTTCATATTCATATCTGACATCCACCCAAAGTCTTTGGCTGTCAATCTACAATCTCAATGTAACAGACTACCCTGTAGGTATCCTAAATAATGTACACGACCCATTAGTCTTATGGTGATCTCAGCATGTAGTCCGAGTGCGGAACGGCCTACCTTATAGGTATCCAAATAAATGTCCCATAAGCCTCATAGATAAATGGCTCGCGAGCCTCATCGCACCCTCGTCCTGATGGACTACTATACTAAGTATCCAAACTTTACTCAATGACCTGTAAAAATAGAATATCGATGCACTACCTCATGTAGTACTAAACTAAGCTCGTCAAAGATATTCATTACATGGATAACTTGTGTATATTGGTATATCGATGCACTATCCCATATAATGCTAAGTTGTGCTCATTAACGGTATCCAACTCATATGTAACAATGTCTAATTCTGACATAAACAACTCAACTCTTGTCAAAATCCCCTTCTGGATATTCATGTATGTGTATTGATATTGTACTTGAGTATTCGTGAATTTACATGTATAGAAGTGAGGCTAAAACCGTGTAAACACACCTCAAACAAATTCTAAACAAAGTTCAGGAACCAGCCTTTAGTAGTCGACTACTTGCCAGAGTAGTCGACTACAGTGAGTTCATCCCGAATCTCAAAAATTTAAACCAAGTGCTAGTAGTCGACTACTAACACTATTAGTCGACTACAATGTTATGAAATAGATTTCGTGAAACGTATCAGGTAAGGAGTAGTCGACTATTCTCTCCATTAGTCTACTACTATGAGTTTGACAGAAAACAAAAGCTCAGGTTTTTGACGTGTAAATGATTTATTATCAAATAAAAACGTTCTTAAAATATATGTAACTTAGGGAAAAAGGTTTTAGTCCATTGAAAACAATTTTCATAAATTAAATTACATAATTCAAATCTTGAATTATCACCAATTAAAATGTTACATCTTAATTATTCATATTCTCTCATAAGACATAAAATTAAACACATAAAATTAAACATCTTAATTAAATGTAATATAACTAAAATTTTAATAAGAAACCTAATCTAAACACATTTATGTCACTATGATCTAATAGTCTAAGGTATTATGATGATAAATCTACAAGAAAACTCTAGATATACAAAAATTAGGGTTTTGCACATGAGTTAAACTTTAATTAACATCTTAAAACGAAGTTAATATTTACCCTAACTGTCATAATGATGTTTCTAAACATAAACAGTAAGAAAACATTAGATCTAACAAGGATCACAGATCAATTATCAAATATCAACCTTTTTATTACATGAAAGCAAGAAAAAAGCATGAAAACATCAATTTAATCACTTTAAATCTTATAATTACTACGGGTGCAGGATTGAGTGAAGATGATCATTCCTTAGATGCTACTAAATCCCTCAACCATGTGTGTGCAAGATCTCCCTTCAATTCCTGAAGCAAAAACATCGCCTTCCTAACAAAAACACCTCAAAAAATCTCTCAAGAACCCTCAAAGAAAGACTTAGGGTTTGAGGAGGGAGTTTGCTGCTAAACTCATGACTTTTCTATCTGAAATTAGGGTTTAAACATGTGTTTATAAATGCATAACAACTTGGGTTCGGATATAAATCAAATCCAACCCGAAACCTGAAAAGAAAAACTAAAATCAGCCCCGACAGTTGTCTACAACTTAGAGTAGTTGAATACTAAGCTGGTTACTCGAGTACTCTGGGTTGTAGTCGACTACTAACAGCCGAGAAGCATGATTTGTGCATGTTTGCATGCATGTTCTCCATTTACACTCATATAAATACATTGGTTGATCTCAAATCAATCCCTAGCATGCTCAAATATTAGAATATGTTATT
Source organism: Asparagus officinalis (assembly GCF_001876935.1). Classification (NCBI taxonomy): domain Eukaryota; kingdom Viridiplantae; phylum Streptophyta; class Magnoliopsida; order Asparagales; family Asparagaceae; genus Asparagus; species Asparagus officinalis. The sequence goes on from NC_033803.1 coordinate 43,098,180, forward strand.
TATCACTACATAACATATTTATTATCATTTATTAAAAAATAGTCAAATTTTACGGGGTTTTACATTCTTTTCCACTTAAAAGAATTTCGTCCATGAAATTCCGCAATCATATCTTAAGGATTAATAGTATGAGAAAAGTACTAAGTGAGAATAATCTAGAAAAGGAAACCCTCATGTACACATCTCGTACCATTAATCCCCAGATATGAAACATAACAAAATCTATACTTAACCATCTCTAATGTGAGTACTTTCACTTAACTCCTAACTCAATGGAACTAGTACGTCGGTAAAAAATCCAAACAAGGAACCCACATGTATATACCATGTGTTCCGAATGTTTAGGAGCTAAGTGATAATACCCCTATTCTAGAGTTAACTATAAATATTTGATACGAGTTGCCGTGCAAGCACCTTTGATCGCGGATTTATCAAAGGTGGGTTGAGAAGATGATGACAGAAACACAAGCACAATTCAGTATATAGCGAAGGAAAATACCTTCTCTAGATTATGAAAAACAAAAGATTACAATCTCTCCCTCATAATCTCACTCTAAAATACCTTCTCTAGATTATGAAAAACAAAAGATTACAATCTCTCCCTCATAATCTCACTCTAGAATTGAAGAACAAGCTCTCCAAATCTCAAAAACAAAAGATTACAATCTCTCCCTCATAATCTCACTCTAGAATTGAAGAACAAGCTCTCCAAATCTCATTCTAGAATCTAATCTCTCTTGATTAAACTCTCTGATCTAAGATCTAATAGATCCTCACAATCTAAACCCTAATCCTTTTGATCAGGATCTCACTTAGACCTAAAACTCTTTAGATCTACATCTTGACCTCTAACCTCCCTGATTAGAACCCTAAACAGTCCATATTTATAGGGTTTACAACGTGGTGGCAATCTGGTAAATAACCAAAAACAAACCCAAATAGAATTCCTTCAAAACAGAAACCAAGTCTACCTAGGAAACCTCGATGAGTCGACTCATGAGTGCATATGAGTCGACTCATGACTGATAAGTCGACCCATAAGCTGATGAGTCGACCTAGCAGAAGCTTTTGACAAAACGGCTGGGTTTCGTGAGTCGACTCATAATAGGCATGAGTCGACTCAACCTGATGAGTCGACTCATGTATATGTATGAGTCGACTCACGAGCTAAAATCTGGATTCTTCGAATCTTCTGCTCGCCGTCTTGTTCCACGCTTCCACCTGTGCTCCGCCATATTACTTCACACCACTATTCTCAAGATATCATGAGAATCAACTATCCTCAAGCTTCCATGAGAATCACTTTTCCAAAGAGAAGATACACCTGTATCATGGGTCCCCTCAACTATCCTCAAGCTTCCATGAGAATCACTTTTCCAAAGAGAAGATACACCTGTATCATGGGTCCCCCCTTTAGAAATTTGAAGTCCCATTCAAGTTAGAACTTCAGCTAAAGAAACTCTCGAGCCCCTCTATCTTTGTTGACTTTAGTCATCTTCTTCTTCCTTCTTCTCTGAACTCCTTCCAAAGAAAAGGATCTCGCTATGCTTCTTGTACTGTGATTGAGAAAGGACCATACACAGGATGCCCCTTCACCGGATTTGATGCTCTGATACCAACTTAATACGAGTTGCCATGCGACCACCTTTGATCGTGGAATTATCAAAGGTAGGTTGAGAAAATGATGACAGAAACACAAGCACAATTCATTATATGGCGAAGGAAAATACCTTCTCTAGATTATGAAGAACAAGGCATTGGGATGCCTACAAGGGCAGTAACTTTGAGCACTATGTATTCTTCGGACCTCCAGCACGTGATCTACGGGTACTAGAGCATGTGCTCAGCCATTATGTTGGCGAAACTAATGAATTCTCTTTTCCTGATCCCATAAGTAGGACTATATTTTCAGTCCAATTTGATGAAGAGTGGGTGCAAACTCATACGGGCTTCCCTATTGATGGGGAATTGATCTACGGGAATAGACACCCGCACAACCGGCTTTGGAGGGAAAGAACAAAAGATTACAATCTCTCCCTTACAATCTCACTCTAGAATTGAAGAACAAGCTCTCCAAATCTCATTCTAGAATCTAATCTCTCTTGATTAAACTCTTTGATCTAAGTTCTAATAGATCCTCACAATCTAAACCCTAATCCTTTTCATCAGGATCTCACTTAGACCTAAAACTCTTTAGATCTACATCTTAACCTCTAACCTCCCTTATTAGAACCCTAAACAGTCCCTATTTATAGGGTTTACAACGTGGTGACAATCTGGTAAATAACCAAAAACAAACCCAAATAGAATTCCTTCAAAACAGAAACCAAGTCTGCCTAGGAAACCTCGATGAGTCGACTCATGAGTGCATATGAGTCGACTCATGACTGATGAGTCGACCCATAAGCTGATGAGTCGACCTAGCAGAAGCTTTTGACAAAACGGCTGGGTTTCGTGAGTCGACTCATAACAGGCATGAGTCGACTCAACCTGATGAGTCGACTCATGTATGTATGAGTCGACTCACGAGCTGAAATCTGGATTCTTAGAATCTTCTGCTCGCCGTCTTGTTCCACGCTTCCACCTGTGCTCCGCCATATTACTTCACACCACTATTCTCAAGATATCATGAGAATCAACTATCCTCAAGCTTCCATGAGAATCACTTTTCCAAAGAGAAGATACACCTGTATCATGGGTCCCCATCAACTATCCTCAAGCTTCCATGAGAATCACTTTTCCAAAGAGAAGATACACCTGTATCATGGGTCCCCTATTTAGAAACTTAAAGTCTCATTCAAGTTAGAACTTCAGCTGAGGATACTCTCGAGCCCCTCCATCTTTGTTGACTTCAGTCATCTTCTTCTTCCTTCTTCTCTGAATTCCTTCCAAAGAAAAGGATCTCGCTAAGCTACTTGTACTGTGTTTGAGTAAGGACCATACACAGGATGCCCCTTCATCGGATTTGATGCTCTGATACCAACTTGATACGAGTTGCCGTGCGAGCACCTTTGATTACGGAATTATCAAAGGTGGGTTAAGAAAATGATGATAGAAACACAAGCACAATTCAGTATATGGCGAAGGAAAATACCTTCTCTAGATTATGAATAACAAAAGATTACAATCTCTCCCTCACAATCTCACTCTAGAATTAAAGAACAAGCTCTCCAAATCTCAATCTAGAATCTAATCTCTCTTGATTAAACTCTCTGATCTAAGATCTCATAGATCCTCACAATCTAAACCCTAATCCTTTTGATCAGGATCTCACTTAGACCTAAAACTCTTTAGATCTACATCTTGGCCTCTAACCTCCCTGATTAGAACCCTTAACAGTCCCTATTTATAGGGTTTACAACGTGGTGGCAATCTCATAAATAACCAAAAACAAACCTAAATAGAATTCCTTCAAAATAGAAACCAAGTCTGCCCAGGAAACCTCAATAAGTCGACTCATGACTGCATATGAGTCGACCCATAAGCTGATGAGTCGACTGAGCAGAAGCATTTGACAAAACGGCTGGGTTTCCTGAGTCGACTCATGACAGGCATGAGTCGACTCAACCTAATGAGTCGACTCATGTATATGTATGAGTCGACTCACGAGCTGAAATATGGATTCTTCGAATCTGCTTCTCGTCGTCTTGTTCCACGCTTCCACCTGTGCTCCGCCGTATTGCTTCACAAGATATCATGAGAATCAACTATCCTTAAGCTCCCATGAGGATCACTTTTCCGAAGAGAAGATACACCCGTATCATGGGTCCCCCCTTTAGAAACTTGAAGTCCCATTCAAGTTAGAACTTCAGCTGAGGAAACTCTCGAGCCCCTCTATCTTTGTTGACTTCAGTCATCTTCTTCTTCCTTCTTCTCTGAACTCATTTCAAAGAAAAGGATCTCGCTAAGCTTCTTGTACTATGATTGAGTAAGGACCATACACAGGATGCCCCTTCACCAGATTTGATGCTCTGATACCAACTTGATACGAGTTTCCGTGCGAGCACCTTTGATCACGGAATTATCAAAGGTGGGCTGAGAAGATGATGACAGAAACATAAGCACAATTCAATATATGGCGAAGGAAAATACCTTCTCTAGATTATGAAGAACAAAAGATTACAATCTCTCCCTCACAATCTCACTCTAGAATGGAAGAACAAGCTCTCCAAATCTCAATCTAGAATCTAATCTCTCTTGATTAAACTCTCTGATCTAAGATCTCATAGATCCTCACAATCTAAACCCTAATCCTTTTGATCAGGATCTCACTTAGACCTAAAACTCTTTATATCTACATCTTGGCCTCTAACCTCCCTGATTAGAACCCTAAACAGTCCCTATTTATAAGGTTTACAACGTGGTGGCAATCTGGTAAATAACCAAAACCAAACCCAAATAGAATTCCTTCAAAACAGAAACCAAGTCTGCCTAGGAAACCTCGATGAGTCGAGTCATGACTGCATATGAGTCGACTCATGACTGATGAGTTGACCCATAAGCTGATGAGTTGACCGAGCAGAAGGTTTTGACAATACTAGCTGGGTTTCGTGAGTCGACTCATGACAGGCATGAGTCGACTTAACCTGATGAGTCGACTCATGTATATGTATGAGTCGACTCACGAGCTGAAATCTGGATTCTTTGAATCTGCTATTCGCCGTCTCGTTCCACGCTTCCACCTATGCTCTGCCGTATCGCTTTACACCACTATTCTCAAGATATCAAAATCAACTATCCTCAAGCTCCCATGAGGATGACTTTTCCGAAGAGAAGATACACCCGTATCAATGTCTCTGCTGTATAAGTTGTCTTTACTGGGACAAAATATGCTGACTTCGTTAACCGATCAACTACCATCCAAACAGAATCGTTCCCTTTCTTCTTCTTCGGTAATCCTAAAATGAAGTCCATAGGAATATCTACCCATTTCTACTCCGGAATGGATAATGGCTACAGGTTCCCTACCGATCTCTGATGTTCTACCTTTACTTGCTGGTAGGTAAAGTATCTAACAACATATTCTGCTATCTCCCTATGCATACCGCACCACCAAAATCGTCACTTCAGATCTCTGTATATTTTTGTTGTGTCTGGATGCACTGTGTACCTAGTACAATGTGCTTCATCAAATAATTCTTTCTTTAGATCTACATTAGATGGCACAACTAATTGACCCTTCATCCGAAGGCCTCCATCTGTCCCAACGGTCCAATCAACCATTGGCTCTTTGGTAATCTCCTCCTTTCGGACTTGAATCCAAGAGTTCTTTAGCTGAGCCCTGACTACTCTATCACTCCAAGATGGTTGCCCTAACAAAGCTCCCAAATATGCACTGCTCCCGCCGATCTCTGGTCTAAAGTAAAATTGGCTAAGAGTATGAAGATCTCGATACAACGATCACCTCAAAGCCACAATCCGATTCCGACGCTTCCTGCTCAATGCGTCTGCTACTACATTAGCCTTCCCCGAATGGTACTAAATTACAAACTCATAGTCGTTGATGAATTCTACCCATCGTCACTGTATCTGATTTAGCTCCTTCTGAGAGAAAAGATATTTCAAACTTTGATGGTCCGTAAATAGCTCGAACTGCACTTTGTACAAATATTATCTCCACGTCTTCAGTATAAGCACTACTACTGCTAGGTCCAGATCATAAGTGGGGTAATTCCATTCATGAGTCCTCAACTGCCTCGAAATGTAAGCCACCACACTCTAGGTCTGTATCAAAACACCTCTAAGACCCGATAACGACTCATCCGTGTACACAACAAAAGTCCTATAACTACTCAAAATGATCAACTCTGGCCTTGATGTCAACCTAGCCTTTAAAGTCTCAAAGGCGTCCTAGCAATCCTTGCCCCAAACAAACTGTACACCCTTCTTCATAAGGTGTGTAAGCAACGTCGTAATCTTCAAAAAATCTTGAATGAACTTCCTGTAATAGCCAGCCAAACCTAAGAAACTACGTATCTCCGAAACTATCTTCGGCAGCTCCCAATCCAGTACCGCTTCAACCTTAGTTGGATCTATGGCAATGCCCTCTTTGCTAATGATGTGGCCCAAAGATCTGACCTTGGATAGCCAAAACTCGTACTTGCTAAACTTGGCATATAACTGATGTTCCTGTAAAGTCTGCAAATCCAATCAAAGATACTGCTTGTGCTTTACCTTTAATCTCGAATAGATAAGGATGTCATCGATAAATACAATCACAAACTAGTCCAAATATGGACGGAATACCCGATTCATCAAATCCATGAATACCGCGGGTGCATTGGTCAGCCCAAAAGGCATAACAATAAACTCAAAGGACCCATATCGATTCAGAAAGGTGGTCTTGGGGATACCCATAACTGATGATAGCCTGAATGAAGATCAATTTTAGAGAAGTGTTATGCTCTCTATAGCTGGTCGAACAAATCATCAATCCTCGACATTGGGTACCTGTTTTGGATGGTGACTTTATTCAACTCATGATAATCGATGCATAACCGCATGATTTAGTCCTTCTTTTTCACGAAAAGGACCGGCGCTCCCCACAAAGAATGACTCCGGCGAATAAATCTCTGAGACAATAGCTCATCTAACTAAGTCTGTAGCTCCCTCATCTCAATAGGTGCTATGCGATAGGATGCTTGGGATATAGGTGTTGTGCTTGACTGCAACTCTATGCAAAACTCAACGTCTCTAACTAGAGGTAAACACAATATATCCTAAAAGACATTCTGATAATCTGAGACCACATGTGTCTCGCTCAAATTGGCACTACAATCCCGCAGCATCACCTTCTCGATGTATGCTAGAAATGACTCTGAAAACTAGTTGCCTTGTGAGGCCGCTACTCTCAACTCAGACCCATCAGACACCCGTAAGCTGAATGTTTAAGCAAAACAATCGATACTGACATGGTAAGATGATAGCCAATCCATACCAAGAATGACGTCGAACTCTGACATTCACAAAATAATCAAATCAATGATGAACTCGAACTCATCTAGACTAATGATACATCTCCTACAAATACTCTCTAATTGGGATACCTCCCCTAGAGGAGTAGAGATGAATAATTAAACATCTAAAGGATGTGCAACTAGCTAGAGTTTATCCATGAATACATGAGAGATAAAAAAGTGTGAAGCTCCTGAACCGAACAAGATCCGAGTGAGAAAGGAATTCACTAAGAAAGTACCTTCCAATAAAGTTCTACTCGTACCATGATCACGTGGTACAACCGCATACACCAATCGGTGGCTGGCGACTACTGCACTACTGGCTGAGGAACATATAAGACTATCTGTCCCTCAGAGATCTCCTAGATTGCTGAATCTGGCTTGTCGGCTCCTCAATCCTCGGAATGGTAGATGGTACCTCTATCCTCTGCTGCTAGCCCTGGCCTCTACCCTACTAGCCTCCTGTTAGTTCACTGCGACAATCCCTAGCCTTATGGCCGATGTTGTTACAGTTATAACATGCATCCTGAATCCTGCGTAGCTGCGACACTATAGAACCATGTTGTGCTCCTTTTTTATGCCGACCTTGCTATTGATGATAAAATCCATTACCCCACTGCTAGGGTCTTCCAGATCCATCAAAAGATCTCTTTCCTTTGCCCTTGTCATTTTTCTGTTCAGACTTGTTGTTATTCTCTTTACTCTTCTGAAACATCACAGTCTTAGTCTGCTACGACATGACTGCATCAGCCACCTTCCGTACTGAATGAAATTGCCTAAATACAAGATATCATCATTATAGGCATTAAAAAAATGCTAAACTTCAAAATATGAGGAGGGTCGTCAAGAAAATAAACCTTGTCCCAATCCAAGACGAGGCTCGTTGCTTAGCAAAAATCCACTTCACAAACGGAACTCGCCACGTAGCGAAGTTCAACAACAAAAGCAAAGCTCATCATTGGGACAAAGTTCGACATTCATCTTTGGAAGATGAGGTTCGTCAGTGAAGACAAACCTCATCGTCAGACCTGAAGCTTGTCAGTGAAGAAAAAGTTCGTCTAAGGGAAATCCACTAGATTTGCTATGCAGTCGAACTCAGTCGTTGAAAACGAAGTTCGTTAGTGAAGACGAAGATCGTCAGACGAAGTCAGTGAAGACAAAATTCGTTAGAAGAAGTTCTCTTACTACAAAGTTTTTCTTATAAGACAAACCTCGTTGCGTATCAAGGTTCATCCAATTTGACGAACTTCGTATTAATAAAAGAAGAGGCTCGTCGTCCACATGAGATTTAGTTGTAACAGCTCCGAAGACTTAGTCAGTCACGTGTGCTAATCTTCAGGAACACGTTATAGTGTGCACTGATTTGGAGGAGGCGGTTACGCCCCTTTAACCATGATTGTAGCACGTCGGTTACGTGCTTAAACCCTATAAAAAAATATGGATGGCTACGGAGGAAGGGGTTGGGACTTTTAAACTCTTGGGAATTTAGACCTCGAGAATCATCAAAGATCAAAATTCCTACATATAGATTTGGAATTCGAACCTCGATTCTAGCATTCTAACGAATGTTAGAAGCTTCAGCAATCTTATTCTGATAATCAATGGGAGGCATTCTCGACTTAAGCATTAGGGGAAGCATCCTTTTGCTACCAAGAACCTATGTTAAACTAGGAGGAGCTGAATTAATCTTCTCTTTATCTGTAATCAAGAGAGAGTGTGTGTGATTGTAAGGGTTTCGTACCAAGTGATTGAGCCTATTTTTCTTAAAACAAGAGAATCAATCCCTATCAATTTTTTGACCCTACAGATGATGGCGACCACAGTGGGAGAAGCTATTCTTTCCGACGACATGGTGGTATTTCAATCAAAAAATATCGTTGTGGGAACAGACATTGAGACATTAGTCATCGAATTTGAGCAATTCAAATACGAGGAGTTCCTCTCCTCTGGTAAGTCTAGCCCCACGAAGACACGTACGTTCCATCGAGTCTCATATGAGACTTCAATCCAAATGGCTTCTGATGATTCAACTCGAGTCAACCTTAAGGAAAAGTCCATTCCCCTCAAAGAGGAGGTTCCAGTAACTAGCTGTCAGGCTAGGAAATGGGTTCTTAACCAACCTAGCCAAACTTCGGCTTCTATTAGCCAAACATTAGCTTTTAATAACGAATCTCGCCCAGTTTCGGCTGAGGCAAAAGTTCCTATTGGTCTACCGTCGAGACACGCTCGACAACATCAGCACAAGAATCAAGCTCGTCATAGGGCTCGAGCTTTGGTCTCGCTAGACGGTTTTCACTATCGACTGAGAGCTGACCAGCCTAAGGTTAACAAGTCTAACGAGGGTCAGGTGACTGAGGAACGTTAAAATGATGGACCTCATCTTCTTACCCAAGTAGGCTCAGAAAACGAACCTCATCCTAAAAAACGGTTCAGGAAGCTCAATAACCGGTTCATATCGAGGTTCATCATGAAAGCGAACCTCAAATTAAGAACCGACCGAGAAGACGAACTCGCCAAACTCATCCTATCAACGAACCTCATCACATGAATGGCGGAGTTTTTCAATCTACCTAAGGTCGTCAACCTCTCAGAGGGTCTTGCTCGAGTAAAGCCAAGATGACAGAGTCAGTTGGGGGTCATCCTTCTTGTGACCTTTAGGATTATCTCACACGCAAGCGCAGTATAAATCATATATAATCTCATTGCTGCTATGAGAAGCTTATTTCTATAGTACTTTCCCAATGCCCATGTGGAGAGTTAGCATATAAATCTTCAGTCTTCAAACAATTGATTAAGTAGTCAATTATCACGTTATCAAGAAGAAGGCATTTTTGTCCTAATAAACAATCACCCAAGAATCGCTACGTCAAAGTGACGATTAATATGGTGAGTTAAGGCAAGGGTAAAACCCAAGCCAATTCTTCTGAGTCATCCGATCTCAAATTTTCCCCATGACTACGAGAAGCACTCATTGAAAGTCAGGGTGTTTACCAACACACTCGTATCTGTACTGGAGCAAGGATCCCGTTGGATTATCAAAAACTAGCGGGTATAACCAATGACGTCGATGAAGAACCTAAGAACTCTATCATTGCAACCTCTCAGCCTTCCAACACTGATCAAAGTGAACATGCAAGTACTCACATGGCTGGAAATGAGGAAGACCTGGGATGACAGATGGAAAAGCAACAATCAACCATTCATCAACAACAAGAGTCTATCAGACATTTGGAAGCAATGGTAGAGAAACTCTTCAACGAGAAAGAAAATAAAAAGAACAAGGTTCACCCCCAAGCCACATGTCGAGGGAGAGAATAGTCGTCGACATCAAGATGGCAATGATGAAGAAGATGAAGAGGAAAATGTTGTGAGGGTTCATTCTGAACCATCTGAAGTTGAGTCCAATCCTCATAGAAAAGTATAGGACCATAAGCTGGATGATTTCTAGAAGAAACTTGACGCATTAATGCTCCAAGGAAACTTCAAAGAACTGGGAGTGGCTAGGCCATATCCAACTGAATGGGATACGGTTCTGTACCACCTGAAATTCAAACCACTCAATATAGTGCAATTTGATGGCAAGGGTTCCCCTACCAAACACATTTTATTATTTCCAAAGCACAGACTGGATATATAGTGGGTAATGATCCCATTATGACTCGGCTGTTCATCAACATCCTAAAGGGGGTAGCTTTTGAGTGGTTTCACAGACTCGAGCCTGGGTCAATCAAAAGTTGGAGAGATTTGCAAAACTTTTCCTAGCTCGATTCTTTGATGATGATCCTGAGGTGTCTATGGCTACATTATTTGCCGAGAATCAAAAGAAGAAAGAGTTTGTCAGTGACTTTGTCAAGAGATTTAGAAATCGATCATTGCATTCGCGTGATCAGGTTTCTAAAGCTACTCTTGTGGAGATGTGTTGCAACAATCTTTCTATTAATATCTTGTCTAAAATGGGCGTTGTTGAATCCCGTTCTTGGAAAGATTTAGTTTTACAGGGAAAGCAGGTAGAGAACATACTCAAGAGGATAAATATTGAAGAACCTCAGGAATCCAAACCTAAGAAGGGAGGGGGGTAAAGGCAACTATAACTCCCAGAAATAATCAAAAAGGGAAGAATACTCTAACTGTTGAGACAGCCCCATCCCCGAAATCTTTTGTAAAACAGAAAGGAAGTACTTCCGACAATCGTTTTTAGAAAAAGTATGATTTCAAAGATGAACAAGTAGTTTCCATCCTTACATCATTGATCAAAATAAAGAATATCAAATTGCCAGAGGTGAAACGGACCGAAGAAGTGTTAAGGACCGACGATCCTAACTATTGCATGTACCACAGGATGGTGTATCATCCAACCAAGGCCTATTACATCCTGAAGAATAAAATCCAAGCTTTGTTAGATGCAGGTATGATGACCCTTCATGCCGACAGGTGCGATACCATATTCTTTGGTATATGGATGTGAAGTTGTATTACCATTAGAAATCCAAATTCCATCTCTACGGATAGCACTTGCAACTGGTATGACAACGGAAGAAAAACATCGTCGACGTCTTGAAGAACTAGAGTTAGTAGATAAAAAACGACTGCTGGCTCAACGACCCATCGAATTCTATCAAGCTCAGATTTCTAGAACATTTGATAAAAATGTTAGATATCGCACATTCATGGAAGGTGATTTTGTTCTCGTCGTCCGATGCCCAATGATTCTTAATTCCAAAAAGAGAGGGAAGTTCGAGCAAAAATGGGAAGGGCCATTTGTAGTGGAAACTATCTACTCAAATGGATCGTATCAACTCATCAATCAAGATGGTTATAAAATCAAGATGCTTATCAATGGTAAATTTCTGAAGAAATATTATCCATCGACTCCTTAGTCAAATGTATTTCATAGTAGGAGGAGAAGCAAATAAAGGTAATGATTTCCTTACTTCTTCCCCTCCAAATTTCTCTCGCCAATCCTCTCCAATAGGATGGTAGGTCTATAAAACTATCATGTTAATGATTACCTCTGATAGCCAATATTTAACTCTTGTACAAAAATATCATTCCAATAGTAACTTACTATGTGATGTGTTACTGTACATGATCATCCCAACGTCGTCATTAACCCAAATAACATACGTTTTCCAACATTGGCCTACCAAGTGATGTGCCTTTATTTCCATCATCATCGTTATATTTTTATGTCACTGAACGGCATGATATTCCTAACACCGTCATTAATCCAAATAACGTGCATTTTCTAATATTGGTCTACCAAGTGATTTGTCTTTGTTTCCATCATCATCGTTATACTTTTAAGTCACTGAACGACATGATATTTCTAACATTGTCATTAACACAAATGACGTGTGTTTTCTAACATTAGCCTACCAAGTGATGTGCCTTTGTTTCCATCATCGTCGTTATACTTTTAAGTCAATGAACGACATGATATTCCTAACATCGTCATTAACCCAAATGATGTGTGTTTTCCAACATTGACCTACAAAGTGATGTGTCTTTGTTTCTATCATCGTCGTTATACTTTTAAGTCACTAAATGACATGATCATCTCAACGTCGTTATTTTTCACAAATGACGTGCGTTTTTCAACTTTGGCCTACCAAGTGATGTGCCTTTGTTTTCTTTATTATTTTTGTTCATAGTCTTTGAGTGACTTAATCATCCTAATGTCATCATTTTGATAAATAATGTTTATTTTCTCAACGAACCTGCTATGTGTTGAGCTTCATTCTTAACACTTAGTCATAACTTAAACTTTGTTATCATGCATCTGATCTAAAGCCCGAAAAAGGCTAATAATAGAAGAAAATTCTTAGCACTTAAGTTTAAGAAAAACTCTTTGATAACTCATCATACCGAGGGGAAAATTATGGCTAGAGCATATTAAACGGCAGTTGGTAGAGACAAATCAAGTCTGTTGATAGATGGGGGTTTGCTAAAAATCCTAAGTTAAAATTCTTCAATTGCATAAAAGAAGGGAACAATATGTGGATAAAAGATTCAATTTTATTCATATAACAGTTGAAATTACAAATATAGAAAGATGAACTACAATATGAGGTTCGATCACAAGTTCGTTCGACGACTTTCAAACTACAAGACGAGGTTCTGTCACAAGTTCCTTCGATAACCTTCGAACTACAATACGAGGTTTTGTTACAAGTTCTTTCGATGACCTTCGAACTACAATAAACATTGTAGTTCTTGGTGTTGAAGTTCCATCTTTCGTTACAAGTCCTTTCGATGACCCTCGAGCTAAACTACGAGTTTCGTCTGCAAAAACATTGTAGTTCTTGGTGTTGAAGTTCCATCTTTCGTTCCTTGGCATGAAGTCTTCTCTATGCCCGACTTTTAACTTTGGTGCTTGTAGCACACGGCTACCTACTTGGGTAAACTGAGTGCTAATAGAAACACCACAAGCTCTGAGCATAAAATCAGCACTTTTCCTATCTCCGTAGAACGTGAAGGTAAATCTAACATTGTTCCTGACTCTCGCAAAAAGAAGTACTTCACTATTTGCTGACTCTCGTTAAAAGAAGAACTTCACTAAATCTACCAAGTTGCCACATTGACCAAATTCCAGATGAAGGATTGCATGCTTGGGTGTGCACAACATGTCAAAACAGTAAGAAGGATTGAACTTGGGATATCTCTTCGGGGTTACATTCAAAAGTCCAATAAGTTATCGAAATATATCCGGACATTAGCTCTGAAATATTAAGAAATCCCCAAACGAACGAGCCACTACAAAGATTAATGGGTCAGAATTGCATAAAATGAGAACTTAAGGTCTGTTATATGACTGAACCTCATCAAGCTTTCAAAAATAAGGGGTAATCATTAGATCTAAGATCAAAAATGTTACCTGAAGTAGTGGCATCACTAGTTTGGCCTACCTCATCGACGATGATCATTGAAGGCAAGAAATTCTAAAATTTTACAGGAGATAAAGATGGGAATGTTAAAAGGCAAAGACTCCTCTGAGTCATTTTGGAAACAAGACAAAGAAGAAGAAGATGGATCTTCTCAAAAAGGTAATTGCCTATTTATAGGTGAAGAAACCAACCAAGTGGCCGGGGTCCGTTACGCGAATCCCTAAGTACCGAACCACCAAAGGGTGTTACGAACAAAGCAAAAAAATTAAGTGTGTTTGTACTTAACACCAACAAAAATGTGGCTCGAAGCGACGCATTAGTACCAAAGTCTTAATGCTGACAAACAAAGCGATGGATCCATGTGGATCAATAGTTTGGGAACTATTGAAGGTTGCCACCTCATTTAACGAGATTTACTCTCGTTCCTAAGTCAAAAGTGACGAAGGTCACTCCTCCAATTGAGCTCAAATATCGAGACTCATTTGAGACTAGTTTGAATGTCAAAGGTCACTATCTCGATTGAGTTCAAATATCAAAACTCAGTTGTGACTAGTTTGAACCTTGAAGTTCTGTCACGCCCCGCTTCCTAAATACTCAGGAATCGGAACGTGAACAAGTCCGTGACGTATTAGATTGAGAAGAAATATACACTATTATTTTTTTTTCCTTTTCTTTTCTTCTCAATCCAATACGCTAAGCGTCTGGAAATAAGTACAATGCGAAGTCACAGGTCCTCGATCACACATAGCAATAATATAATGACAACTCAGAATAAGAAATAGACATATCATCAATGGTAAATCATCCCAGACATAAAAATATGGGTCAAACACGCCCTTATTACAAAAACGGTTCAACTAGGAATAAAATACATAGTCCATAATAAAAGTACTGATAAAATAACTAAATTCATTATCAATTAAAGAAATACTGTAAAAGAGTTCTAGTGCTCATCAACTACTACAGAAAGAAAAAGTCTAAGCTTCAGATTGTTCTTCTGATCCATCTGGAAGATCTTACTGCTGCAAATCCTTTGGCTCCTGTACTATCCCAAACTGAGGCTGTCCGTCTCCTAAATCTGATGTACACTAGAGAAAAAATAGGTGTACGTCAGCGTGTACGACACACGGCAAGATCCCACAGAAAGAAATAGGAACGATCGAACGACCAAAGCAAAAACAGTGATAATAATAATAATAGCTTGCAAATGAAATTACTAATAATCTAAATACAATCTATCACTGAAATAAAATCATCAGAAGAAACGTCATCAGGGTAATCATCCAAGTATCCAAATCACACAACTAGATGGAATTAATACTTAAATATATACAACTCGAGACGTAGTACGTCGAGCGAAATAATCCAAACAAGAAAACCCTCATGTATATACCATATGTCTCAAATTATAGATAATTAAATATTAATCCCGATCTAGGTATGAAAAGGAGTACAACCGGCCTACATCTTACAAGAATCATACTTAGCCAAGAATCGAGGTCAGATAACTAACTATCACATCACTCATCTCAAATAATCAACAATCTCAATATCCCTGCTCCTCAGACCCACCCCAGGCCGACACAAGGCGCTGGCGCGAGCCTGGAAAATACATCAACAATCTCGATATCACTACACCTCAGACCCACCCCAGGCCGACACAAGGCGCTAGCGCGAGCCTGGAAAATACATCAACAATCTCATATCACTGCACCTAACTCACACATGTCACTAAGTCTGTTCATGACGCACAAGGCTACTAAATCATGAACTACTAGGGTTCTCAACACGTCAACGGATCATGAATACAGTATGGCATGTTAAATATGATTTAGCAGGTATATGAGACAGAAATGAGAATTACAATAAACATGAAATGCATAAACATTTACTACAATATGAATACATACAAAAGGACTTCATCACTACTTGAATATCCAAACTCCTCATACAAAATATCCGTACTTACGTATTTTCTAAAATAATAATACGGTAGGAAGGAAACTAGAAACCGCTGTCGTTTTGCACATGAAATGTCACGCTCTATAGCGATCAGTCATACTATTATAAATAAATATTCTTTTTCCAAAATTATTCTTTAAAACTATTTCTCATAATAATTAATTTAAAATACAATCGTTAATTCCTTTCTAAATGAAAAGTAATATTTTCCTATTTTATAAATGACCTTAATTAATTCCTTTTCGATAAAATTTCGTAAATTCTAATTTTAATACATAACTTGTCATTTCATGTCCGAAATTCTTAAAATATAATTAACAACATTATTAATCTAATTTTCACGGTGCGCTCGCAATCATCATTCCACGCAGATATTCAAAATACGTATTAACCACAATAGTAATTTAACTATATGTAATCATCATACTAACAACAGTATTATCTATAAAATAATTCATTTACATCTAATCACCATATTAATTTCGATATGAATCATTAATTAAGAAACAAATCAGTGGGAGGCGGCGAAGTGGTGGCTTGGGGTTGTTTTTGTTTGGGTTTTCTGGAGTTGAGGGGAGAGAGAAATGACTGTAGGAGAGAGAGAGAGAGAGAGAGAGAGAGTGTACGAATTATAAGAGAGGAAAGTTAGTGTACGTGATTTATGGGATTTTGAAAATAGATTGTTGACAAACTATCAGGGATTGAAAGGAGATTGGAGAGAGAGAGGAGGGGATAAAGAGAATAATTGAGATATTCTTTAATGTGAGAAGGAGGTGTGAGTTGGCTGATTGGAGACAGAGTGAGATGGTGATAAGGGGGAGAGAGAAACGTGAGGAGAGAGGGTGTGAACGTGAGTGATGGGTCAGGAGGAAAAATGGTATGAATTGATTGTGATTGACCCGGTTATGGGAGAGAGGATTTGATTACGGGAGAAATATTTGGGGAGATTATTGATCATGATTTGGGCTTTGATTAGAGAATTAATTAGGGAAGAAATATGGTAGGAATTCAAAATGAGAAAATTAAGAGGGGAAAGATTATGGAAAAAAATATTTATTTATTTATTTATTTTAAAAAACTTATAAAAATTCCAGAAATTAGGAAAAATATTAAAAAAATATAATATAATATTTTAAATACTAGAAAATTTATTTAAATACGTATCAAAATTTACGGTTGTTACATCCTACCCCCCTTAAAACAAATTCCGCCCTCGGAATTAAAAGATCCCAAGGACAGAGATATGGAACAAGAGTGGGTACTCGCAAATCGATGAGACATGAAACAATGAGAAGCTCTAGAGTCAAGGGTGATAAAGCAAGAATGGAAGAAACAAGAACTTTATGTAGTATAGAAGGAAAATACATCTAAACTAGCACTCATAAATAATTTCTATCATAATATCATAAGGCAATACAGAATAAGAAAGTTCATACGCAAATAAAACTAAGAATAAACTATTCTTACCGGTGATAACTTGGTTGTTCGCCTCTGCTTCCACAGCTGACATCGTGAACATCTGACGAGGTGGTTGCTATTTTCGCGCTTCCTGATAAACCTGCTGTTGTGGAGGAAGAGGGCTTGCCCGAGGATAGGGTCCGTGCTGAGCTAGAGCTGCTGAGTCTGATCGAGGTGGAACTGGAAGAGCCGCTCTAACTGGAGGTGGGGGCAAGCTGGCCTACTGTCGCTGCGGACATTCCTGGTTGACATGGTCAGGGGATCTACAGTTGAAGCACAGACGAAGACGTTTGGGGCACTCCTGATGGGTATGCCCATGGAAACTACAATAGGAACACTTCACCGAAGGCCGGTCACGAGTCTGCACTCCAAGGCGCTGATAGGGATGCACAGGAGGAAGTGGTTGGCGCTGAGAAAACTGCTGTCGTTGCGGATTCTGCTGCTGACTCGAAGGTGAACGCTCGATATTCCGGACTGGAGCCGCTGGTGTCCTGCTCTGAATCACGTGCGGGTCTTCAGGTTCCTTCTGAACGCTCTCGATCTCGCGTGCTGCATCCAACACAGCGTCGTGGGTCGCAAGTGCTCTACCAGCTAGAGCAAACCTGATATACTTATCTAGGCCCTTCTGAAACTGATACCTCCTGATAGTGGGGTCTGTCACCAAGTGGGGAGCATATCGGCTCAGAGAAGAAAACTCGGCCTCGTACTCATCAACTGTTCGCCCTCCTTGCTTCCGCTCCACAAATCTTTGCAAAAGCTCGTCCCGAGCTGACTGAGGGAAATACTTCCTATTGAAGCGGTCTGTGAAGGTATCCCACGAAATCGGTCTCTCCAAATGAGCATTCTCTGCAGTCCACCAAATCCGAGCGGTGTCGGTGAGCTGAATATCCATAAGGTCCGCCCATTCAGCAAGGGCAATACGGGTCACCGTGAGAATAGTCTCAGTGACCTTCAAGAACTCTTCTGCTGCTAAGGGTCCTTCAGCTCCAGAGAAAGAAGGGGGCCGTATATATCGAAACTCCCTAACGCTAGACTCTGGACGAGGGGGAGGTTGGTGCTGAGGCTCCCGCTGCAGCTGCCCAGCTAGGTGCTATTGATTGGTGACCAATCCCTGAATCATCACTAGAAGTTGGTTTGAATCCACTTCGGGCTGCGGGGCAATGCTACAAGACGGGTTATCATTACTACGAGTACCCACCATGATTCTGAAGGAACGAGGATCAAAAGGAAAATTAAGGTTAAAATCAAATAATATATTTGGAAAATAGGAACTAAAACATAGTTATTAAAAAATAGTATAAGAAATTAATTGTAATCTAAAATAATAATATAAGAACTTAATTGTAGTCTTACGGGTGAAATATGATATGTATCTAAATTGTCCAATATATTCTTACTAGTAGAAATTCGGGACCGTGATGCGGCATAAACATGTACCAAAAAGGTTGCAAGTGCACAACCGTGTCAAGTTATAGTATTTAAGATATCGATCCCACGAGGAAGGTGTTTTGTAGGAGAAAATATAAAATCGGTTCTTATGTTGTGTGCGTGACAAATAGGAGTGATGAGTGAATATGATTGTGGAGAGATAGAAAGAGTGAAAGTGATAGTGTGTAAATCGGTACGAAATATAAGTGAGAGTGGATGTGACAAAGAATGAATATGATCAATAAGGCAAGAAGGAAAAAGAAAATAAAAATCAAGAATAAAGAAAATAAAATTCAAGAATAAAAGAAAATGCAAGAAATTAAAGATGGTGGATTCAATTATAGATATAGGTAATCTAAAATTGAACCCACTTCTTAGAAAAGGGTGATTCCCTAGAGGGTTCTAGCCTAAAGGCGAATCAAACAAAATAAAAATAAACAAAAAGAAAAACTAAACCCAAGAGGGTTCTAGCCTCAAGGTGAATAGTATAAGAAATTAAAATCTAACTACAAAATAAAGTGCAAAATCTAAACTACAAAATAAAATTGCAAGAATTAAATGCAAGAAAATAAATCTACTCTATAAGCATGAAATAAATCTAAGGCAAGAGGGTTCTAGCCTCTTGGCTATTTAACAAGAAAATAAAATCTAAACTACAAGCATAGAAATAAATCTACACTAATAAGCAATAAAAAGGAAATAAAAGAGAAACCACCCTTGAATTTACTTTTTATTCTTCTCTAGCCCAACATAGGAGGCCCAATTGATTTTCAAAAGAAATAAATGAAAATCAAGTTGGAACAATTCAATGCAGCACTTAAAAGCCAAGTCCAATCCAATGTATTTGATTTTCACAATTAAATCTCTGCAGCCCAAAACCGAAAATGAGAGCAGTCTCCTATGCAAATCTGCAACAAATGCTTCAATTGCTTCAATTGATTTTCAAAGCCGGCCCATTCACAACCAACTGCATCAGTGATTGATTTTCGACCCATTTGAGGTTTTGAAGCTAAGTCCGGCCTTTGTTAATCAAGACAAGCAATCAATTCGGTCATGACAGCATATTCCAAATTCCATTTTGCTTTTGAAAATCCCAAGTCTTCAGCAGCTGTCCGGCCCACTTCATTTATTTTGAAAATTAAATCCCAAATGCAGCACCTCAAAGTCCGGAGGCTTTTTGGTTTTGACAATCTGCAGCAACAAACCCATGTCCAGTCCCTATTAATACTTCAATTGATTTTCAAAATAAAAATCCGGCCCAAGGCCCACTTTGGTGTTTCTTGTGAGCAGCAGCCATCCAGTTTCCATTTGATTGAGAAAAACAATGAAACAAAGCATCTCTGGCCCATTGATCTTCAATGCTTTAGAATTTCAAAATCAAGTCCGGCCTATTAAAGCAACCATGCAAATTCGGTCTTCATTTTGATTCATTTGATAAAAAATGCAAATAAGTCCAAAGCAGCAATCAAATGTAGAGAATTTTGAAGTCCGGCCCATGAAGCTTCCAGCCCACTTGTATTTCCCATTTGATTTTTTTTCTTTTTGTGATACAAAGCAGCAACCGGCCCATGCATCCAAGTCCATGAGAGCTAATATTGATTTCGGTCCATTGGCTTATTTCATTTTTTTACATCCAAGTCCATTTCATTCCACTTTTTGCATCCAAGTCCATTCCAACTCTTTGGTGTAATCATTTTTCTTGATGGGCTTTGGGCTTCAAAAATGCTACAAAATAGAGAAGAGAGATTTTTAAGGGGTTTTTACATTTAATAATATTTATTTATATTTTCATTCATTTAAATGCAAACTAAGTTAACAACAATTATTAATGGTATATTTATTCATATTGGAGCCAGTTATCACTCAAGAAAACATTTTTATATATAACTCTAAGGTATATTTTTAAGAAAATCTTCTCATTGTAGCAATACAAAACCAAGCCAAACTTAGAAATTTAATTTAAAAGTTTTGAAAAGAACATGCTAACTCTTTGTTTTAAATAATTTTCAAGTTGCTTGATTTAAAATATTTTTCAAGACCATATATACAATTATAAAACAATTTTTTTTTAAATTTTTTTTTTAACTCTTTCATCCTTGATGATTTTTTTTTCTACTTTAACGGGCTTTCTAAGTGACCATTTAACGAGTTTTGGGCCAATGGATCCCAACCCAAATGGGCTTAGGTCATTAAGTATGGAAATACTCCTTGGGCTTAATTACTCGGTCAGCTTAGGCTTAATAAGATAGAATCACCTTGAATTAAAGAGTTTTTTTTTTTTTTTGGTGCCCATTTTTCGCACTCTTCTTTTTCTTTTTTTTTCTTTTTTTTTTTGTATATATATTTTGAAAATATGTAAATCAAGACACTTTGAAAAAATTATTTTCAACTCTAAGTTAAGCATGCAAAAATTTTATTATTTTAAATAAAAGTCCAAGTTAAGGCTTAAGTAAAGTATACTACTTTGAAAATCATTTCTTAAGAAATTTATTTAGAGTTATCATAAAAGGTGAACTTAAGTAAATAACTAACTAGGGATTAGAAAATTTCAAATTTATCAAACAAATCAATTATTACATAACTCTATCAATTTGGCAAGTGAATTTTTTTTTTTTAAGAAAAAGGGAAAAAATGTAACTAAAAATGTAAAATAAAGAGAAAAAATAACTAATTCCCACCCCCACACCTAAATTTTGCATTGTCCTCAATGCAAACTCTATGATGCATAAAGTAAAGCAGATAAGAAGTGAAGCACTTACATTTGGTCGGCTGATAAAAATCTGCAATTACCTTTGGTCTGAGGAGGATGAAAACAAAAATTTATTCTTTTTTTTTCTTTTTTTTTCTTTTTTTTCTTCTTCTTTTTTTTTTTTTTTAAAACTGAACAAGAAACTCTCACATGAGAGAAGAATAAATTCTTTTTATTATTCTAAAATAAACAAAATAAACAATGTAGAATGAAATATTCAACATGAAGAGTTCCTGTTCTACATTGACTCCTACCTTACTGTTGAAAATTCTTCCTCGGATTTTAAACAAATTCAAAATGATATAATTAATAATGTGAATTTCCAAGCATTTCGGGGTGTTCAGTAATTCATGCAACAAGGTAAGGTAGGTATTATTGGTGTCATGCATTTTGTATTTCTTAATGAACTTAGACTCTTGTACTGTGAAGTTTTGTTTTCCAACAACCAATTCTTCTTTGAAGTTCTGAAAATTTGGTTGTTGATTATTCTCCAGGAATCTAAGTTCATCAAGAAAGAGTTCTTCAAAATTTAATTCAAAGCAGCAAATGTTTAACACAGTTTTATTATTCTCAAGGACCTGATCTGCTTCTTCTAAAAACTCTAACTCTTCATCAAAGATTTCCTCAAAACTTAAATCACACTCTTCTTCTTCTTCTTCTTCTTCTTCTTCTTCTTCTGATCTTTCCTGAATGTAGTTTATTTCTAGAGGCTGATTATTTGGTTGGTCCCCTGGATTAAAAATGTTGAGATCAGCAGTCAAATTCCCAAAGGACAGCTTCATTTGACCAGTTCTACAGTTGATGAGAGCATTAGAAGTGGCTAAGAACGGTCGTCCTAAGATGACAGGTGTCTGTCCTTTGGGATTGGAAACAGGCTGTGTTTCCAAGACTACAAAATCTACTGGAAAAATAAAATCTCCAACCTTAATCAGAACATCCTCTAACTCACCCATAGGGACCTTGACAGATCTATCAGCCAACTGTAAGGTGCATTTGGTTGGGTTCAGTACACCTAGACCCAATTGCTGATAGACTGAATATGGAAGCAAATTGACACTGGCCCCTAAGTCTAAAAGCGCCTTATCAATGTGAGTATTACCAATGATACATGAAATGATGGGGGAACCTGGATCTTTACGTTTCAAAGGTATGGGATTTGACAGCATTTCACTGATATTGGCGGCTAAAAAGACTTTCTTTGGAACATTTATTCTCCTCTTCTTAGTGCACAATTCTTTTAAAAATTTAGCATAAGATGGAATTTGTTCAATTACATCTAAGAGAGGAATGTTGACCTTAACCTGCTTGAATGTCTCTAGGATTTTCTCCTCCTGAGGAGAGTGTTTCCTAGACCTGAGTCTATCTGGAAAGGGAGCAACCGGTCTAAATCTATCAAAAGCAGGCTCAGGTTCGGGTTCAGGTTCTTGGTCATCTGAGGGGAGTGATTGTTGAATAGATTCATCAGAAGGAGAAGGAGAAGGAATTTGTACAGGATCAAGAGTTTGACTTGGCGGAGTTCTCACTTGATTATCGACCTGTCTACCTGACCGAAGTGAATGGATTGCATTCACTTGAGCTTCATAGGATGAACTGCATCCTGTGTTATTAGGGTTGACCACGGGTTGACTCGGAAATTTTCCTTTCTCTCTTTCACTCACGGCACTAGCTAGTTGACCAAGTTGGGATTCTAATCTAGCTATAGCTTGAGTGTTGGAGTTGAGCATTTGTCCGGTTGATTGCATGAAGGAATTCAACGTGCTAGATGTTTGAGTCAACATATTCGTGGTTTGAGTAGAGGCCTTAATTATGGTTTCTAAACCCCTTTCCAAGACATTGAGACGTTTATCCTGATCTGGATTGTGAGGAGTCTGAATTACAGCTTGATGAAGAGGAGACTGATTTTGATACGGCAGATTGGGTTGTTGAAATTGTGAATGAGAATTGAATGGAACTGTGTTTCCCCTAGGAAAATGTTGGGTCGAAGCGGGAGTGAAATTTTGAGTTCCGGGAGAATTTCCTAGATTCCATGCAAAGTTGGGATGATTTCTCCAACCTGGATTGTAGGTTGGAGAAAATGGATCATTTCTAGGGTGCTGGAATGCAGCGTTCATCTGTTCTAATGAATGATTGTTTCCTAAGAGAGGGCATTCCTCTGAAACGTGGGTAGGAGACTGACAATTATGACATCCTGGGAAAGAAACATGATTGAGTTGAGCTGGAGCTCGTTCCTTAATTTCTAAGGCTTCTAACCTCCGCAGAATTGTCGCCATCTTCGCTTCAGAAGCAATGTTTGACTCCAAGGAAAGACCACTAGACTTAGAATGGGGAACTGATGAAACCCTGTCATCGCACTGTTCCCATTGCATTGTTTTTTCAGAAAGACTCTCCAAAAACTCCCAAGCTTCATCAGCATTTTTCCTCATAAAATCCCCGTGGCACATTGATTCTAAGGAAGTTTTTGCAGAATAATCTAATCCCTCATAAATTATTTGGCACAATCGCCATTTCTCTAAACCGTGATGAGGACATTGGATGAGAAGATCTTTAAATCGGTCAAAATACTTCCAAAAAGGTTCTCCCGGGATAATTTTAAAGTTTTGAATGCTGTTCCTAAGCTTTACCGTTTTATGAATAGGAAAAAATTTCTTAAGAAAAACGGTGACAAATTCATCCCAAGTTGAGATGGAATTTGTTGGTAAGCTGTACAGCCATTTTTTAGCTTTATCCTTAAGAGCAAATGGAATAAATCTAAGCTTAACCGCATCTTCATTTAATTCTCTCATTTTAATCATAATACACACTTCCTCAAATTCCGAAATAAAAATATATGCGTCTTCTGTTTCATTACCAAGGAATTTGGGAAGCATGTTTATGTATTGCGGTCTAAGCTCAAAACTTATTCCATTTGTTTCGGGGAGCCTAATGCATGAGGGGATTGCATTCCTAATGGGATAGCACATATCATGAAGAACGGGTGGATTAGGATGCTCCATTTCTATGATTGGTTCAAAGCGAATTAATCGATGTGTATTATCCCTAATCCACTGTTGCATACACCAAAATATTTCTTTTTATTATTTTTTTTATTTTTTATTTTTTTTCAAAAAAAGAAAGAAAATTAGTTTTTTTTTAGAAGATAAAGAAAAAGAAAAATCCTAACTGAAACAAATCAAAACAATCACTTTTCAATCAACTCTAATTCTAGGGTTTAGCCTAACTCAACTAGACCAGCTCCTAACCAAAAACTCCTACAGTGAAAAGATCAAAGTTTTACCCAGGTAGTTAGCCAGGTAAGGATAGTACTAGAGGGTGATCAAAGATCAATTAAGTACCTCTTTCCTTGCGGAGCGCTTTACGCAACCCCTAAACCTTGCCTTAGACACCAACTAATCTGAGAAAACTTAAACCGGTTCACTTAAGGATTTCTTGTTCCTTATTGAGCTCGAATCCTTAGGGGCCAACGTCTAATGAGTTTTATTAGGCTTGGGTGGTGTAGTGAGGAATTAGTGATTTTTGGGCTAAGGAAAGGGTGATGAAATCCCTCACCTTATCTTGATTATGGGGTTTTGCCCTTAAAAATATTTTTAAGTGTGTGTCAAATCAAGATGCTCAAATCACTTGGTGAATTCCTACACTATATGAAATGCAACCCTATGAATTAAAAGCAACTAAAAAGGATGGAAAAGAAAAATCTTTTTTTTTAATTAGGGTTAACAATCAAACAAATGAGAAGGGGGGATTTGTTTGAATTTATTATCTTGTTAGTAAATGTCAAAGTGGAGGATGAATTTTATTATGGTCAACAAAAAATAAAATCTCTTCTTCTTTTTTAAGTCCTAATTGTCTCTAATTGTGAAGAAGTAGCTAAAGGGTGGAATTAAAAACTAGAAAGAGGACTTACCTGAAAGCAAATCTTCAAATCCTAGCTCTCCAATCCGCGATCTTCAAGCTCCAAGCGTTTCCTTCACAAAAAACACACAAGTTAAAGAACCAAAATAATTAAAACCTACTTAAGCACCTTCCCCGGCAACGGCGCCAAAAACTTGATGCGGCATAAACATGTACCAAAAAGGTTGCAAGTGCACAACCGTGTCAAGTTATAGTATTTAAGATATCGATCCCACGAGGAAGGTGTTTTGTAGGAGAAAATATAAAATCGGTTCTTATGTTGTGTGCGTGACAAGTAGGAGTGATAAGTGAATGTGATTGTGGAGAGATAGAGAGAGTGGAAGTGATAGTGTGTAAATCGGCACGAGATATAAGTGAGAGTGGATGTGACAAAGAATGAATATGATCAATAAGGCAAGAAGGAAAAGGAAAATAAAAATCAAGAATAAAGAAAATAAAATTCAAGAATAAAAGAAAATGCAAGAAATTAAAGATGGTGGATTCAATTATAGATATGGGTAATCTACAATTGAACCCACTTCTTAGAAAAGGGTGATTCCCTAGAGGGTTCTAGCCTAAAGGCGAATCAAACAAAATAAAAATAAACAAAAAGAAAAACTAAACCCAAGAGGGTTCTAGCCTCAAGGTGAATAGTATAAGAAATTAAAATCTAACTACAAAATAAATTGCAAAATCTAAACTACAAAATAAAATTGCAAGAATTAAATGCAAGAAATTAAATCTATTCTATAAGCATGAAATAAATCTAAGGCAAGAGGGTTCTAGCCTCTTGGCTATTTAACAAGAAAATAAAATCTAAACTACAAGCATAGAAATAAATCTACACTAATAAGCAATAAAAAGGAAATAAAAGAGAAAAAGGAAAGAAAATGCAAACCTCTAAATAATTCTTCATCTCCATCTTCATCATCCAACAAAGAGAAGAAATATTTAAAGTGGTGAAAAAATTATTATTATTAATTGCAACTAAAGTTACAATTTTGGAAGGCCTTCTCAATTAAGAGTAGCCCTCCTCTCCAAAAGGAGTTTACAAAATTTTCACACCTCTAACCCCTCACTCTCTACCCCTATTTATAGTAAACATCAGTGAATGAGAGCCATTGGATCAAACTTGAGCCCCAAGACAAGCAAAATCAGCCATTGACGCGCGCTACAGTAATCTGGCATCGATGCAGGCATCGATGCAGGTATCGATGCCAGCATCGATGCCCACATCGATGCCGACATCGATGCCCACTATTTCCAAATTCTGATTTCACGGATAGCTTCGTCTCGTCGAGATAGGCGATTTTCATATATTATATGTTAAATTCCGCCTTCCGGATTGAGAGATATTGTCGTTTCTTTGCAGCCAACTATCTTGATACATTTTTTTTTCATATTTAATTTTTTTATTTTCTCCGGCTTCTACAGGCTACACGACTTCATTCTGGGCTTTTGGATAATTTGGAAATTGATTTTCCAATGTGCTTCTTTGCTTCATTTCTTCATTTAATCAATGGGTTTTTGTTGAGAGATGAGAGTTTGAGATTTATTCTTCATTAACCTGCAATTAAAGATAAAAAAAATTATTAGTAGTACATTTATTCATATAAAATAGATAATGAGGGTATAAAACTGTAATAAAATATGATTATCATGCGATGATTAGTTATCTAATCTTATTCGAACGTTATATCTCCCTAAAACGATCGAAGATAGTGGCCTACCATGTCATGTGTCTCTATTCTAATCACAGTCGTTATACTCCCATGTCACAGAGCGACTTGATTATTTCAACATCGTCATTTATGCAAATGACGCTGTTTATTGATAGTGGCCTATCATGCGATGTGTCTCTGTTCTAATCACAGTCGTTATACTCCTATGTCAGTGAACTACTTGATCATTGTTAGACCCTAGAGGGGGTGATTAGGGTCTTATGCTAATCTAATCCGATTCGGCGCCAAAAACTTGATGCGGCATAAACATGTACCAAAAAGGTTGCAAGTGCACAACCGTGTCAAGTTATAGTATTTAAGATATCGATCCCACGAGGAAGGTGTTTTGTAGGAGAAAATATAAAATTGGTTCTTATGTTGTGTGCGTGACAAATAGGAGTGATGAGTGAATATGATTGTGAAGAGATTATGAGAGTGAAAGTGATAGTGTGTGAAACGGCGCAAAATTTAAGTGAGAGTGGATGTGACAAAGAATGAGTGTGATCAATAAGGCAAGAAGGAAAAAAAATTGAATAAAATCAAGAAACAAATGAAAATTCAAGAATGAAGAACAAAATTCTAGAATAAAAGAAAATGCAAGAAATTAAAGATGGTGGATTCAATTATAGATATGGGTAATCTAAAATTGAACCCACTTCTTAGAAAAGGGTGATTCCCTAGAGGGTTCTAGCCTAAAGGCGAATCATCAACAAAATAAAAATAAAAAAATAAAAACTAAACCCAAGAGGGTTCTAGCCTCAAGGTGAATAGTGCAAGAAATTAAAATCTAACTATAAAATAAATTACAAAATCTAATTATAAAATAAAATTGCAAGAATTAAATGCAAGAAAATAAATCTACTCTATAAGCATGAAATAAATCTAAGGCAAGAGGGTTCTAGCCTCTTGGCTATTTAACAAGAAAAATAAAATCTAATTACAAGCATGAAAGAGGAGAAAGAACAAATTAAGTGGTGAAAAAATTATTATTATTAATTGCAACTAAAGTTACAATTTTTGGAAGGCCTTCTCAATTAAGAGTAGCCCTCCTCTCCAAAATGAGTTTACAAAATTTTCACACCCTTAACCCCTCACTCTCTACCCCTATTTATAGTAATCTTCAATGAATATGAGCCATTGGATTTGTCTTGAGCCCCAAGTAACAATCACCACCCTTGAATTTACTTTTTATTCTTCTCTAGCCCAACATAGGAGGCCCAATTGATTTTCAAAAGAAATAAATGAAAATCAAGTTGGAACAATTCAATGCAGCACTTAAAAGCCAAGTCCAATCCAATGTATTTGATTTTCACAATTAAATCTCTGCAGCCCAAAACCGAAAATGAGAGCAGTCTCCTATGCAAATCTGCAACAAATGCTTCAATTGCTTCAATTGATTTTCAAAGCCGGCCCATTCACAACCAACTGCATCAGTGATTGATTTTCGGCCCATTTGAGGTTTTGAAGCTAAGTCCGGCCTTTGTTAATCAAGCCAAGCAATCAATTCGGTCATGACAGCATATTCCAAATTCCATTTTGCTTTTGAAAATCCCAAGTCTTCAGCAGCTGTCTGGCCCACTTCATTTATTTTGAAAATTAAATCCCAAATGCAGCACCTCAAAGTCCGGAGGCTTTTTGGTTTTGACAATCTGCAGCAACAAACCCATGTCCAGTCCCTATTAATACTTCAATTGATTTTCAAAATAAAAATCCGGCCCAAGGCCCACTTTGGTGTTTCTTGTGAGCAGCAGCCATCCAGTTTCCATTTGATTGAGAAAAACAATGAAACAAAGCATCTCTGGCCCATTGATCTTCAATGCTTTAGAATTTCAAAATCAAGTCCGGCCTATTAAAGCAACCATGCAAATTCGGTCTTCATTTTGATTCATTTGATAAAAAATGCAAATAAGTCCAAAACAACATGATAATTATCTTGGAGATCATTTTCTTCACTTGCTCTTTGGGCTTCACTCATGGGCTTCTAAAATGCTACAAAATAAAGAAGAGAGATTTTGAGGGGTTTTTATATTTAATAATATTTATTTATATTTATGTGCAAACTAAGCTAACAACAATTATTAATTGTATATTTATTCATATAAAATAGATAATGAGGGTATAAAATTATAATAAAATGTGATTATCAGACCGTGACCTGCTTGGGCCACCAGAAAAAACCTGTCACGCCCCGCTTCCCAAATACTCATGAATCGGAACGTGAACAAGTCCACGACGTATTAGATTGAGAAGAAATATACACTATTATTTTTTTTCCTTTTCTTTTCTTCTCAATCCAATACGCTAAGCGTCTGAAAATAAGTACAATGCGAAGTCACAGGTCCCCGTTCACACATAGCAAGAATATAATGACAACCCAGAATAAGAAATAGACATATCATCAATGGTAAATCATCCCAGACATAAAAATTTAGGTCAAACACGCCCTTATTACAAAAACGGTTCAACTAGGAATAAAATACATAGTCCATAATAAAAGTACTGATAAAATAACTAAATTCATTATCAATTAAAGAAATACTGTAAAAGAGTTCTAGTGCTCATCAACTACTACAGAAAGAAAAAGTCTAAGCTTCAGATTGTTCTTCTAATCCATCTGGAAGATCTTACTGCTGCAAATCCTCTAGCTCCTGTACTATCCCGAACTGAGGCTGTCCGTCTCCTAAATCTGATGTACACCAGAGAAAAAATAGGTGTACGTCAGCGTGTGCGACACACGGCAAGATCCCACAGAAAGAAATAGGAACGATCGAACGACCAGTGTGCGACACACGGCAAGATCCCACAGAAAGAAATAGGAACGATCGAACGACCAAAGCAAAAACAGTGATAATAATAATAATAGCTTGCAAATGAAATTACTAATAATCTAAATACAATCTATCACTGAAATAAAATCATCAGAAGAAACTAACAAAACCATCTAAGTGTCAAGATCACGTAGCTAGTCATCAGGGTAATCATCCAAGTATCCAAATCACACAATTAGATGGAATTAATACTTAAATATATACAACTCGAGACGTAGTACGTCGAGCGAAATAATCCAAACAAGGAAACCCTCATGTATATACCATATGTCTCAAATTATAGATAATTAAATATTAATCCCGATCTAGGTATGAAAAGGAGTACAACCGGCCTACATCTCACAAGAATCATACTTAGCCAAGAATCGAGGTCAGGTAACTAACTATCACATCACTCATCTCAAATAATCAACAATCTCAATATCCCTGCTCCTCAGACCCACCCCAGGCCGACACAAGGCGATGGCGCGAGCCTGAAAAATACATCAACAATCTCGATATCACTACACCTCAGACCCACCCCAGGCCGACACAAGGCGCTGGAGCGAACCTGGAAAATACATCAACAATCTCATATCACTGTACCTCAGACCCACCCCAGGCCGACACAAGGCGCTAGCGCGAGCCTGGAAAATTCATCAACAATCTCATCCCATCACCTGAACCAATGATTCCCTATCCCAACTCTTCTCGCTTTTCTAAGTTAATCATAATCTCATTTGGAAACTCGGGTTCACCACCTAACTCACACATGTCACTAAGTCTGTTCATGACGCACAAGGTTACTAAATCATGAACTACTAGGGTTCTCAACAAGTCAACGGATCATGAATACAGTATGGAATGTTAAATATGATTTAGCAGGTATATGAGACAGAAATGAGAACTATAATAAACATGAAATGCATAAACATTTACTACAATATGACAGAAATGAGAACTATAATAAACATGAAATGCATAAACATTTACTACAATATGAATACATACAAAAGGACTTCATCACTACTTGAATATCCAAACTCCTCATACAAAATATCCGTACTTACGTATTTTCTAGAATAATAATACGGTTGGAAGGAAACTAGAAACCGCTGTCGTTTTGCACATGAAATGTCGCGCTCTATAGCGATCAGTCATACTATGATAAATAAATATTCTTTTTCCAAAATTATTCTTTAAAACTATTTCTCATAATAATTAATTTAAAATACAATCGTTAATTCCTTTCTAAATGAAAAGTAATATTTTCCTATTTTATAAATGACCTTGATTAATTCCTTTTCGATAAAATTTCGTAAATTCTAATTTTAATACATAACTTGTCATTTCATGTCTGAAATTCTTAAAATATAATTAACAACATTATTAATCTAATTTTCACGGTGCGCTCACAATCATCATTCCACGTAGATATTCAAAATACGTATTAACCACAATAGTAATTTAACTATATGTAATCATCATACTAACAACAGTATTATCTATAAAATAATTCATTTACATCTAATCACCATATTAATTTCGATATGAATCATTAATTAAGAAACAAATGTAAATGCGAGATCTTGCCTCGATGCAGATCGGATCCGACGTGAGAAGCGGGGTTCGACGGCTCGGCTAACGGCGGCGACTCGACGGCGACTGCTCGACGTGGCAGAGAAGGCGGGCTGGTCGCACGGCTGAACGGCGACGTGGGGCGGCGGTTCTGGCGGATCTGGTGGCTGGAGGATGGCCGGAGGGACTGGGGTGTGCAGCGGTTGCAGCAGGAGAGAAAAGGAGAGAGGGGGACGACTGGAGTTGACCTGGCGGGTCTGGACGGTGGCGAACGCGGGAGGCGACCAGCGGAGGAGTAGTGCGGGACGGGCGCAGGTCGAGGGCTGGGCGTGGTCGGAGCTCAGGTGTGGGGTGAGGGCAGTCGGGTTCGAAGGCTGCGTGGTGTTGAGGGCGGATCAGTGGGAGGCGGCGAAGTGGTGGCTTGGGGTTGTTTTCGTTTGGGTTTTCTGGAGTTGAGGGGAGAGAGAAATGACTGTAGGAGAGAAAGAGAGAGAGTACGAATTATAAGAGAGGTAAGTTGGTGTACGTGATTTATGAGATTTTGAAAATAGATTGTTGACAAAATATTAGGGATTGAAAGGAGATTGGAGAGAGAGGAGGGGATAAAGAGAATAATTGAGATATTCTTTAAAGTGAGAAGGAGGTGTGAGTTGGCTGATTGGAGAGAGAGTGAGATGGTGATAAGGGGGAGAGAGAAACGTGAGGAGAGAGGGTGTGAACGTGAGTGATGGGTCAGGAGGAAAAATGGTATGAATTGATTGTGATTGACCCGGTTATGGGAGAGAGGATTTGATCACGGGAGAAATATTTGGGGAGATAATTGATCATGATTTGGGATTTGATTAGAGAATTAATCAGGGAAAAAATATGGTAGGAATTAAAAATGAGAAAATTAAGAGGGGAAAGATTATGGAAAAAAATATTTATTTATTTATTTATTTTGACAAACTTATAAAAATTCCAGAAAATGGGAAAAATATTAATAAAATAAAATATAATATTTTAAATACTAGAAAATTTATTTAAATACGTATCAAAATTTACGGTTGTTACAAGTTCACTATCTCGATTGAGTTCAAATATCAAGACTCAGTTGAGACTAGTTTGAACCTCGAAGTTCACTGTTATGATTGAGTTCAAATTTAGAGACTCAGTTGAGACTAGTTTGAACCTCGAACGTCACTATCTCGATTGAGTTCAAATATCAAGACTCGGTTGAGACTAGTTTGAAACTCGAAGGTTACTGTTCCAACCAAGATTTAGCTAGAATCAGTTAAACCTCGTCTTCAAGGTGTAAAATGACGAAGGTCACTATTCTAACCAAAATTTAGCTGGAATCTGTCGAACCTCATCTTCAAGGTGTAAAATGACGAAGGTTACTATTCCAACCAAGATTTAGCTGGAATCAGTCGAACCTCATCTTCAAGGTGCAAAATCTCAAAGGTCACTGTTCCAACCAAGATTTAGTTGGAGTCAATCGAACCTAGTCTCCAATGTGCAAAATAATGAAGGTCGCTGTTTCAACCAAGATTTAGTTGGAATCAGCCGAACCTCATCTTCAATTTCAAAA
Organism: Asparagus officinalis; assembly: GCF_001876935.1. Lineage (NCBI taxonomy): Eukaryota > Viridiplantae > Streptophyta > Magnoliopsida > Asparagales > Asparagaceae > Asparagus > Asparagus officinalis. The sequence continues at coordinate 43,131,181 of NC_033803.1, forward strand.
TAAACGAGGGTGATTGCTTCAATCAAGTGTTAGATGAGATACTCCGAACCTTGTCCTAAAATTCTAAGACTTGGTTTTCGATAGTTATCACGCAATTTTAGAAATTCTAAAGGCGGAGACTTGTTAAGAAAAGTCTTATGTATTGTGTGACTAATGAACTCCATTAACAAAGAACCAAAGTGCACAAAGGAAAAAGTTGATGGATAAAAACATAACTGTATTGATAAAATATCATTATAATTGCTCAGCAGTTTTATAGATTTCCTCGGTAAGTTGGTTGATAGATTCTTGCTGTGCCATTTCAACCTCTGCCATCACTTGCTTATGCAAATCATCATCAGAGAGCACTTTCACGTTACTTACAGCATTGTTTAGTCTCTCCAAGTCATCTGACTCAGCTTGAAGCAGTGTTTGATATTCTACCTGCTGGCTTTCTAAAGTTTGTTGCCTTTCGGTTATGCCTTTCAATTCATTCTCCGCTTCGGCCAACTTAGCCTGGATATCAGCAAGCACAACTCTATAAGATTTGACTAAGTGTTGCTAGTTGCGTTCAGTATTAGCAATCTTTTTGTTCTCGCTTGACAATTTGTCGTTGATATCCTCAAGTTCTTTGATCTTCTACTTCTTCTTGAGCACTTCACGTTCAAGCTCAAATAGAGAGTCATCTCTTTGCCTCAAAAGCTGCATAGTGCGTTCTTCAGCTAAAGGGAGGAGGGACTGATTGCAACGATTTTGCCACTTTTTGAAAGGCTTTCAACATTTACCAAATGCATCCAATAGGGCAACGCGGCTATGTCGCTAGTCAAGCTCTGCATCACATGCAAAAGAGGTTCCAGCAATGCCATGATCCAAGCAAAATCCTCGCCATGATCCAATACTTGAATAGGGGATTCTCTAAGATTGGTGAGAAAGTTATCCCGGATCATCGACACCTGAAATTCTTTTGACAGGTCAAAAGAAGAAGAGGGTGTAACATAGAAAGGCACCGCTTCCGAAGGACCAGCAGATGTTGCCATTATTTCCTGATGAGGTGAACAAGTGGCTTCCATAATGGTTATAAGAACAACAACGACAGTTGCAGAAGCAGCAACAGTGGTAGTAGACGTAGCAGCAAACATGGTTGATGCTGGGGTTGGAGTTTCCATTGAAATGATAGAGCTGTTAGGTAAACACCTGTAGTCGTTTCAGCCCCGGCTCCCAAAGCTACATCCAAAGCAACTTCAGTTTTAACAGTTGTTTTGAAAGCAAGGGTTTTATCCGCAGCTACTCCAGTCTCAATAGTGATACTCGGAGCAACCTTAGCTTCAGTTGGAATAACGGGGGCAACGATAGCGTCTTCAGTAGTCACACTTGGTTCAGGGTGTGATCTCACACGGAGTCGAGATAGTGGAGCGTCATCCTCAGACTCTGACTCTGTGTTAACTCTAATTGGTTCGATGGGAGGTGAGATCATCACTGGAGCTTCTCGCCTTGGCTTCTTAGCGATGCGTTTAACTCTTCGCATCACTTTCGATCTTTTGTATTTCTCCCCTATTTGCCTTGAAGCTTTAGCTCCTTCAACTCGTTCTATAGGAGGAATGTCAGAGGTTAAACATTAACAGAGTGATAACTTAAAGCTTATGATAAGCCAAGACTAGCATACCGGAGGGTTCTACGACAAGGTTAGATTCCCTAGGTACAGCTTTAGTGGATTGCCGAGCTGAGAGTCTACTCTCAGGAGTCTCATGAGAAAAATGCTCAAATGGATTAGCAGCATGAGTGGGATACCCAAATTAACTGAATGCATCTTCGGCTCCAAGAGCCGCACCCTCCCCTGCAACGGTGGGTATATTACTCTCGTATTCATCAACTCGCGGAGATTTCGGAAGTGTGCTCTCATCCAGAGCTGCATTCACCTCTTCTTGAGTCCCATGAGGATTAGAAGGTCGGGATTCTTCTGCACCGACATTTTCTTTGGCATATAAAAATTCTTTAAGTCCTGGTATATGACTCCTATTTGAAGTGTTCTGGGATCTATAGCGACGTCGAATTAAGCGTAATCCCGATGAGTTGATGTTGAAGTTTAGAATCACTACATTCACCATGTAATGCCATTTGCAATAAGCGAGTGTCACCTAAGGTTGAGGATTTTGCCATGGGAGTGAGAAACGAGCACCGGTACCACCAACGATGGTCCAATACCAATCTCTTGCTCCAATAACCAAACTACGACCCTTAGATTGTAATTGAGTATTAGGGTTACTAATGTACAATTGGTCATAACCAAATTGGCGGGCAAAGCGGTAAGGCAAGTATGGCTCTATTACACATACAGGGCCAAAGAGGTAATTGAGGTACCCAGGATGAATGTTCAGGAGCCACAGGAGCAACCAAGTGATAGGACAGTATAGCCCTGACTGTTGGATTCATCTACTACAGCTTGGTCATAGCTAGTCCTGAGAAAATGAGGAAAATACTGGTTAAACTCGAAATTCTTATGATCCCGGAGAGTACGTCTCACCAAGGCCATGTAATGCTTACTCCAATCTGAGTTTTCCAACCTCTGGATGAAACCAATAACTTGTCCCTCTACGCAAGCGGAAGGCACACACATAAGTGTGGGACAGTGCATGACGAACCACGCCATGAAATAGGCGTAGGGATATTCTACCTTTGGGTTCTCAGTGTCATGACAAAAAGCATGACATAAATGCTGCAATCCATAATGGATACGAGCGAGCATGGCAGGTAGAAGAGCATATTAATAACCGTGCGCCAAACAAACAACTAGAAAAATCACCTCTACCGGCAATGCATCAAAGCTGTCGAAAGGAACAATAATATGTTTGAGCCATATCATGAGATTCCCTGCCATTAGGGCCTTGGAAGAAATTAGCTCCTCACATTGGAAAAAGTAACTGTCAAATGTTTTGCCTGTCAAGTAGCCTTGCTCATCTGAAGATGTCACATAAGACAGGGGTAGATTGGTGAATATATGTTGAGACAATTCGCCCACCTCACAAGGACGCAGTAGTACTATGGGGTCCTTCTTATGATTCAAATTTTGAAAGAGGTAATGCTCCTAGATATTATGGCTAAGGAGCTTTTCACCTTTCTTATCAGCCAGTCCCTCTACATTTAAACAAATGTAGTAGTGACACATTACCTCCCAATAAGTTTCAACAACTTGAGGGTGTTTCTTCTCTAAATCGGTTAGCTCCTTGTACCCCGAGACATATTCCTCATAAGGGTATCTTTCGTACGGCAACTCGAAGATCTTATCCATCTCATGAAGAGGAATTCCTAATTCGCCATTTGGAGTAAAGAAGGTATGAGTGCCGTGATTATATAACTCCAACACCCCAAAGATATGATAAGAGTTAGTCCTTAAACCAAGTTGTGTCGCCGTAATGGGTGCATAAAGCCGATATCTCTGCAAGTCCTCCATATTCTCCTGCAAGATGTATTCGGTGACACAAGGCAACCACTGGGTAGGACTCCAACGAACCAACCAGGAGTCCTAAAGTCCTTAGCCAGGAATTGCCCCTTTAAATTGAAGAATGCACAGCCAATTGTGTTAGCTTCTTCGGTTGTTTCGCCAACGGGCAATTCTCTCTGAAATAGTCTGGGTATAGTTCAGTTACGTAGCGACTGCTAATATTTATCTTAGCTCCACTTTTAGAGAAATAGCCACATATCACCCCATCTTGCATCGGGGGTAAGTCCCAATGCATCTTCTTTGGAGTAGGAACAATCTTCAGGGCGGTGAGAGAACAGTCACGTTCCATCTAGGGCAAGAACATATTGCGATTGTTCACAGTTCTAAGCCATCGATAGGCTTCACGATTTGATCACGGTTGACTGATTCTAATGGAGCGTCAGTGATCAAGTGCCTAAAAGTAGAGATGAAAGGCTTAGAAAGTAGTTCAAGTTCTTTTTGTTCTCGATCCCAGAACATATGGATGCCCATGAGAGAGGAATAGTGGAAATCATATTCTATCACTTGGGTACCATCTGCTCTGAAAGCACCATGTGGAGGAATTGGAACAGATGGATGCGCAACTGCACAAAAGGCGAACAACGTTAGCCCAAAGAATAAGTCATTGTTCAAGGACACGAAGGTCACCTAAAAACAAACTTCGTTAAACAGACGAACCTCATTAAATAGACAAACCTCAAACTTCATTAATAGACGAACTTTGTCTAACAACGAATCTCGATACTTGTCAATTGAACTAATTTTTTATGTTAGATGAACCCCGTCAATGAAGACAAAGTTTGTCAATTTAACGAACATCGTTAGTGAATACGAAGTTCGTTAGTCAAATGAAAACTCATTTGATAGAGATTAAGGACGAACCTCTTTATAATACCAACATAGCTAGACATATGAAGTTCAATCGACAAGTGAAGTTCGTTAAAAAAAGACAAAATATGTCAGACAACGAATGTCATTAGTTCAAAAGATGTCATCTTTCAAAGGGATTTTGTCTCAGAAAGGGAGAAACTATTCATCTCCTTCAAGAAACCCAAGTCTAAAATAGACAGGGTTCATCTGTGTTAAAACGCAGATCTTGCGTTCGAGTCTATTACCTAAGAAAGCGAACAAAACCGGAAGATCATTTAAAGGACCAACAATTCCCTTGCCCTTGACTTTGTTCGTAGTGATTTTAGGGGCCATTGGTCTTGAATTGGAAGCTCTCAAAGAAGAAAAAGCTTGAAACTTGGAGATGAAGGATTTTGACAACTCAAGCGACCAGAAGAAGAAAAGGTTCTTCGTATGTTGACGCCATATATATATAGGTGGGAGAGATTGTTGGATGAATCCCCTTCCCAATGAGATCTTCGGTTGAGATTGTTGGATGAATCCCCTTCCCAATGAGATCTGCGGGTGAGATCTAGGGAGGAGATCTCGAGGCACCAGCTTACAGCCACCTATCAGGCCTAGGAAAGGTGCATAACTGTTACTGATGATAAGGCTGAAAGGCATCATAGGGACGCGAGTCTAATAATACTCACATGGCAAGACGAGAGTCAGCCAACCGCCGAGCCTTGTGACGAAGCTTACAAAAGCATTGAATTGTGAACAATGAGGCTAAATCCATCCAAATAGGATTCAAAGTATTTCAGACCCCATATAGCCTAATTCAAGTCTAAATACTTTGAAGGGGGTTTTTTAGCCATTAAAAAAATGCCGAACTTCAAAATATGAGAAGGGTCATCAAGAATATGAACCTCGTCCCAATCCAAGATGGGGCTCGTTGCTCAGCAAAAATCCACTTCCCAAACAAAACTCGCCACGCAATGAAGCTCAACAACAAAAGTGAAGATCGTCATTGGAAATAAAGTTCGACGTTCATCTTTGGAAGATGAGGTTCATTAGTGAAGACAAACCTCATCGTCAGACTTGAAGCTCGTTAGTGAAGAAAAAGTTTGTCTAAGGGAAATCCACTAGATTTGCTACGCAGTCAAACTCAGTCATTGAAAACAAAGTTTTTTAGTGAAGACAAAGTTCATCAGATGAAGTATGTGTAGATGAAGTTCGTCAGACGAAGTCAGTAAAGACAAAATTCATCAGAAGAAGTTCGTTTACTACAAAGTTTTCCTTATAAGATGAACCTCGCTGAGTATCGAGGTTCATCCAATTTGACGAACTCTGTGTCAATCAAAGACGAGGCTCATCGTCCACATGAGATTTAGTTGTAATGGCTCCAAAGACTTAGTCAGCCACGTTGTCTAATCTTCAGGAGCACGTTATGGCGTGTGCTGATTTGCAGGAAGCGGTTACGCCTCTTTACCCGTGCTTAAACCCTATAAATATCCATGGATGGCTACAGAGGAAGGGGTTTGGACTTTTAAACTCTTGGCAATTTAGACCTCATGAATCAAGTATCGGGAGAATTTGAACCTCAATTCTAGAATTCTAACGAATGTCAGATGTTTTAGCAATCTTGTTCTAATCGTCAACGGAAGGCAATATTGACTTAAATATCGGGGGAAGCATCCTTTCGCCACCAAGAACCTGCGTTAAAAAAGGAGGAGCTAAATTAATATTCTCTTCATCTATAATCGAGAGAGAGTGTGAGTGATTGTAAGGGTTTCGTACCAATTGACCGAACCCATTTTTCTTAAAACAAGGGAATCAATCCCAGTCAATTTTTTTGACCTTATAGTCATAGACACGGGTGAATTTCCATCAAAGACATCTGAGCTTGCCGTTCATTAGTGTGGCACATGCCCATGAATCTAAGTAGGGCCATGAATTTACTCTTATAGTCTGACACCGACATGTCTCCCTGCTCTAGCCGAGCTAGCTCCAACTCCTTCCCGGCTTTCGCTGCAGCCGACACATACTGCTCATCAAAGATGTACACAAAAGTCTCTCATGAAATAATCATCCTCTGTTCCGGAGTGAATCGAAGTCGATACCACCCTCCTGCATCTCCCTTGAGACTAAAAGCTACTAGCCTCTGCTTTTGCACAGTATCCACATTAAGCATATCCAAGATGTTGCTCACATCCTCCTTCTACTTATGTGCTATAATAGAATTCATCGTGCCATGAAACTCTGGTGCCTTCAACTTCTAATATCTCTCCAACAAACAGAGCCATGCCTTCTGCTCAGCTGCTCCCTCTACAACTCGTAGTGGTGGTGTATCCATTGATGTCTCTTCTGGTGTTTCTTCCTGAATAGGTGTCTTCTGCTGAGTCTGATTCACCAATTGTTCTTCTATTGCTGCTAAACGAGCTACTAATAATCATATGAGATCATCTAAATGTTAGACCCTATTGGAGGGGTGATTAGGGTCTTGTGCTAATCTAATTCTGATTTTGTGCCAAATAAAACTAATAAAAGAACTATTCTTGCATGATAGATATACAATATGTTATAAACAAGAATAAGCAATATGAGCAAAGGGATATATCCTAGCAATAAGATATACTATGAGATATATGTAAGGATATATAAACTAACGCAAGGGTGAAATAAACATAAACTAGATAGTGGGTTAAATAACCAATGAGCAATACACAATGGCGATATAAGATGTGAACATAAAAATAAGTGCACCAATACAATCACAAATAAATGATATGTTCACGGAGTTCGGTCTCCATGACCTACGTCTCTGCTCCTCACCTCTAGGAGATCTCGACTATCACAACCGGGTTTTCTACACTCACCAGAATAACGTTTACACCTCACAATATGGTTTTATAGTTCATCGAAAACTCTACAACTCACACACTTGTAAATACACTTTACACCCTCTAAATGTTGGCCTAGCCCGTGTCCTCCTCCTCCTTCTCAAGTGCTCGGATACAACCTCTCCCTAGGTTCGTCAACCGACGCCACTCCTCTTGGATTCGACCCGGTCTTTCACCACAAACTCCTCTCAGTGTACAAGTGTATTACAAAGTGAACCTCACACTAAAGCATAATTACAACAATTTTTTATTCTCTAATATGGATGAGAATATAATAAAAGCTCACACTCAATTGTTATAACTCTCGCCAACCCAAATATACTGTGTATAAAAGTACAATAAGCTCATGTGGGTGTGTGTGCAAACAATGAGAAAATCAAATATAAACTTAAACTAATCTAGCAAATATGAATATAATAATTAAAACATAAACAAGCTAGAGATTTGAGTTTATAAACACTTTTCTAAATACAAGAGAGGAGATTGGAAGATTGAAAGCCCAAACTGAAATTGATCTCCTCTTGTGAAAACTTCTTCACACTTAAACAATCTTGAAACAAACCTTAAACGCAATTAAAAACTTATTAAACCTTTTTTAAAAACTTTCTTAAGTGCCCTCAAAAGTTAGAGGGTATGGGGTATATACAGGAGGCCCAAAATAACTAGGAAAACCCAAGTGAAAAGTTCAAAAAACAAAAAAACAACTCAGCCAAAAACTAGCTGTTATAGTGTTATGAGTCGACTCGGTACTGTTCATGAGTCGACTCATAAACTAGCCGTTACAAGCTAAAAAACTTGTTCTGAGTTGACTTAAACTATTCATGAGTCGACTTATACTGTAGCAAGTCGACTTACACTATTCATGAGTCGACTTATGACATGCATGACAGATTCAGGCAGTTCTATAATTTTGCATAACTATCTTTATAAAATTAATTAAAAATAGTAAATAAACTACAAAAATTATGAACATTTGGGAACGGTTTCTAGACAAGTATATAAATATGTTAGAGAAAAAATTTCTAAAATATCTATTCCCATTTGTGAGAAATAAATATTTTAATACATATATTTAGATTCTGAAAACTGTTGAGACACACGATTTTGTAAAATCAATTTGGGACGTTAACTACCATATTTTTTGTTTCTTCCCCAACTTTGAAGGTGGAGGATATGGTAGAGTATTTCAAGATGTGAAGGGTCCTAATGACTTTACCGTATTGAAGAGTGGTGCCTTCTGTTGGCTGCTCAACATCAGTCCGGGCTACATTCTCTATCGTCATGGAGAGAAGTGTATAATTGAGTTGTACTAAACATATAGGTTTGCCCAAAAATTTGGGTATGACCAATTATATGTTGGGAATCCCTGAGCTTAACTCGCCGCTGCTAATAATCTGTATGAAGAAGCTAGGACTTGGTACTACTTAGTAGCGAGTTGTACTGGGGCAACATTAAAAATGCCGTACAAGATGCCTAATTCTCTTAACTCCGTGAGCTTCTGTAATTGATACCATGCCTCTTCTCAAATGCCCAAGTACAAGTTAAACTTATCTGGTCTGAGAGAGATCAGAAAAATGTATGCTTCCAAGAGGGGATCTAGGATGTCTCGTCTAAGAGGAATATACGAGTATTTGCATTATGAAGAGGTGACCACTGAGGAGGAAGGGGGTCAGTCAGCTGCAGAAGCTCAAGCCGAGGAACCTCGGGCAGCTAAAACTCCCAAAACAAGAACTGCTAGAAAAAGGACTCTTACATCAGAAGAAGTTGGTCAGTATGATAGAAGGACCCGTCGAAGGTTGATAGTAGGATCATCTCATTTTATGAATCAACGAGGGGAGAGATTGATGGCGGATGCTTTCAAGTCCACTGAGAGAGAGGAAAGACAAGAACCTTCTACTACAAGCCTTCCTCGTCGAACTGGACTCCGCTCGAGGGGTCCTATTTTATCAAGCGGATCTTCTTCCTATCACCCCTCAAATGAAGAAGAGGGCGAGGGTGATTCCCTTACAATAATAGACCATGTTGCTTCAATAGCTCTAGGTCAATCTTCAGGTGTCGTTCGTCCGATTATGGAAGCGATGCCTATAACAACTCAATCCGAAGGGGTTAGACCTCCTATAGATGAACCTGTAGTTGCCAAACCAAAGAAGCTTAATAGAAATCAATCTCCATCCACTTTAGTGTTAATTCCACCTATGTGGGATACAACTCATAGCACAACAACAGGAATCATGGCTAGGCTAGCTATGATCATGAGTTCCCCTGGACCCTCGGCAACGGATGATGAAGTGGAGGTAGATTATGATAGCCCTTCTCACGGTGATAGAGATAATGATGGTGGTCGTGATGATGATGGTCTTCGTGATTGGGATATCCCACAATCATCCTCTTCTAACAAGGCGTTGTCTTATATCCCTTTTTCTTTTGTCGGTAGGTGTTGTCCACTTTGACCTTTCTGGTATTTTCTTTTTGTATGCTAACTACTTTCATATGCAGGATCCCTAACTCATGAGACCATTAACGTGATTTTTCCTCCTGATCAGCAGGCGATAACAACTTCTCTCCCAGAACAAGCATCGATAGTGATAACTCCTTCACCAGAGAAATTGCCCCTATTGATGATTTCTCTCAAACTTTCGGGAACTGATAGTATGCTAAGCTCACCTCAAGCGGGAGTGCTCATGGTTCTCCCCTCAAGTCCTTCGCAATTGGATACCATAGTACCTTCTCCAGTTTCTTTACCATCATCACCCACTGTTTCATATCGAGTTCTACAACTTTGGGGGCCCCGGTGACATCTCCTGCTATTTCTCTAAGTCCGGTGGTCCTTCCCTCCATGCTCAAAGTTCTTATGGAGCCGTTGGAGAATATGATGAAGATAACAATTGAAGAAGTCATTGTTGGACGGGCTTCATTTGATTCTTTCAAGTCAATATTATTAAACTATCTGAGTGGTATCAGATATGTAGGCAACGCTTAATGGCTTCGTCACTACTCAGATAGTATCTCTCGATTGGAAGAGGACTTGAAAGCTTTGGAAGAATTACATTATGCTAATCTTACTACTCAGATTATATCAACCTTCTTTGATTTCCAGGCTAAAGCAGCACCCAAGTATGAAGGCCTACAAAAGAGCTTAGCTAAAAACGAATTTGAGATTGCATTCTTGAATAGCCAATGCACTCAGAGGAAAGAAGTAGTGAATGCTTCCAATACCACTATACAAATGTCTCGAGAGAAGATTGATCGATTAGAGGTGGAGTTAGCCCGATACAAGGCTGAGCATGGTCGAGAAGAAGAAATCCTAAAAAGGCTCACTCTTGAAAGTGTAAAGACTTATGCTACTTATTGCATAGCGGTCCAGGCTCTTGAGCGTACCCAGAAGGAAACTGCTATGGCAATGCCGGACGAGAATGAACTTAAGAAGAAAGCTGAAACAATGGTACGAACCGCTCATGAGGAAAAGCTCTTTGCAATAAAGTCCTAGTTTGCATCTTTTAACTTAATGGGCTCAGGAACTTAATTCTATTTTGCTCATTTTTGATAAGAACAAAATTTTGTATCACTTCTTAACGTTTTGAATAAAAAGTGATATCATTCTACCTTTTAACTATTTCTTATGTGTTATATTTTGACTCAAAACAATGAAAATAATAGAAAATACCAGAGGTGTGATTTTAACTTAGCAAAAATTTCTTTACGAAGCAAGATTTAATACTTATCTTTACTATCATTTACGATAATTCTAGAAAGTTTCAAATCTGCTGGGGATGGTTATTGCCTCTCGAACATGATATTCTGTTCAAAAATCATCAGACCCTTGGAGTTGATTATCATTCTCCTGAAAAGAATTAATAAGCTTGTTTCTTTCTGTGTTGCGTTTTCACTTGACATACTGAAAGAAACTTATAAGCGTCAGAGGTGTAATATTAACATGACATGAATTTTCACTTAGAGTGAAATTCAGAAGTTTTCTTTTCTTTATCACCCCTTTGGGTAATTCTAGAAAAGTTTAATCTATTGGAGATTTTATGAAGACTTGTTACTCATATGCAAAAGAATAACTTGCTAAAAGGGGTTTTAACTGTTAGAGGTATAATTTTAACATAGTAGTGATTTGTTGACTTATCATCCTATCGAAGAGGATTGATAAGTGATTGTAATTGTCAGAGGTTTGATATTAACATGACAGGAATTTGTTACGATAGGAGTAACTTTGAAGACTTTTCACTCTATTAGAGAGAGTCGATAAGTAGACTTTGTTAGAGGTATGATATTAACATGACAAGAATTTATTGCAATCGGAGAAACTTTGAGGACCTATCGCTCTATTAAAGAGAGTCGATAAGTTGATTGTCAGAGGTGTGCTATTAACATGATAGGAATTTGTTATGATCGGAGCAACTTTGAGGACTTATCGCTCTATTAGAGAGAGTCGAGAAGTAGATTTTGTTAGAGCTATGATATTAACATGATAGGAATTTGTTACGATCGGAGCAACTTTGAGAACCTATCGCTCTATTGGAGAGAGTCGATAAGTTGAATATCAGAGGTGTGATATTAACATGACAAAATTTTTATACTTGTGATTTGAACAAGATTTTAGAAATTAGCATCTCAATGGGAAGAATTGCTTACCGAGTTTATCATCAGAAGTGATGAATTTTAGTATTTGTGACTTGAATAAGATTTGGGAAATTTATCACTCTGTTGAAGGGAGTTGATAAATTGATTGCAATTTGAGCTATTTTGAGGGATTTATCGCCCTGTTGATAAGAGTCGATAAACTGATTTTGATAGAGGAATTGCTCTGTCGCCCCTGGTTTCAACAAGGTTGTAGTATAAGGTGAAACTAAGAATGTTAAACTTTCCATGCACTACACCGTGCAATAGCATGTTTTACCATCACAATTACTATCTATCTAGTAGAATCAACAACAGGTGTAGGTACAAAACAAGCTAGAGAAAATATACAGAAGAAATACTAAACGACAGATATTCTGAAGAAATATCACCACTGAAATAAATAGATAAATATCTGAGATAACATCAGACTGAATACAAGTGTCTCAACTTAGGAAATCAAATGAAATGACATTTAGGCACATCGCCTTTATAAAACTAGAATGATAACTCAAATGTTCATAAACACATCTATTGTAAAGTTCTGACATAAACTACTAACAATATAGATAAATAACTACTAGAGAAATTCCATCAACCAACGGCTCTCCGTGCACCTGGCTCGTTACCTGAAAGGGCGGAAACAACGAGCGTCAATCGCTAGCGAGCAACATCTCAACCAACCCTAGGGGGAAGGGCTAGAAGAAAGAAAAATAGCTATTAATACATATAGATAGTCAATCATCTACTCCGAAATAAAATAACGGTTTGATATTTAGAAATTTACAACACAAGCATAGGTACGTCTCCCATTAGCTAAAATTGTAAATAGATAAATACCAAATTCCAAAAAACTACAACGTGGAGCAATAAAGTAATATAGCTAAATCTCCAACCATAATATCAATGACCTGTCAGATGTCAAATAAGTGCCTAACTCGTGGACTAAAATAGGTAAATATCCAAAACATGAACTACAAAAGCATAAAGTCCAACATGAGGACTGTAATGGATTATAGTCCAACACGAGGACTTCAATGGATTATAGTCCAACACGAGGACTTCAATGGATTATAGTCCAGCACGAGGACCTCAACATGAAAGTAATATAAAAAAATCAGCATATTTACTACTCACTCTCGTGCCTCGGTGAGTAAATCTAAAACTCATGTTTGTAGTCAACTCATATACACAAATTCTAGTGTATTATAATCCTATATAACCTAGGTGTCTCACCAGCCACACAAACTTATGCAACAACATGAACATGTAGAAAATTCCCCAGCGGTCGATCGCGAAGAGACAGAAACCATTTCTACAGGTTTTTGCTCCTCGAGGTTGATTCAAAAGCCATTATACGATGATACTATATACTACAATTCCTATATACGTGATTTAGCATTTCTAGAATATGTAAAAAATATAATTTAATCACTATAGACAAAAAGAAACCTTTTTAAACACATGTATGCATGTCGACATGTTTGAAAACAACTATCTTTCTTTCAAAACTCTTGTTAGGAAATTTTCATATCTAGATCTGCATTAAGAAATTCATGGGTGATCTTTATTAACGGTTTATTTTGTGAACCTATATATACCCCTTACCCTCAAACTTCTGAACTTACTAAAGAAATTTTTAAAACAAGTTTAACAAGGGTTTAAGGGTGTTTCAGAGTTTATTTCAATTTTTGTGCAAAGAAGTTTTTACAAAGAGGAGCCTTACATTTTCGGTTTGAGGAATTCATCCTCATCCTCTCTTCTACATCTCTTTACTAAAGAAAGTTTTAAAACAAGTTTAACAAGGGTTTAAAGGTGTTTAATAGTTTGTTTCAATTATCCCGCTTGTTTATTCTTTAATTTTCATATTTAAATTTGCTATATTAATTTGAGTTAGATTTCATTTGTACTCATTGATCACACACATCCCTATTGAGCTTTTAGTATTTTCATACACTATATTATTAGGTTGTGGTGAGTGATTAGTTGAGTGTGAGCTTAATTGAGTTCTCATCTTATTAGAGAACAAATTCATTTATACCTGAGCTTTATTGTGAGATCACGTTGGAATACACAAGGACACCAAGAGGAGTGTGTGGTGAGAGACAGACTCAATTCCAAGAGGAGTAGCATTGGTAGTAAAGCCTAGGGAGAGGTGGTAAATCTGAGCACTTAAGAAAGGTGAAACGTAAGAGTCCAACACTTAGAGGGTGTATTGTATAGTTATAAGTGTGAGAGTTGTAAGAGTTTTCGGTAAGCTAGAAAACCGATTGTGTGAGTTGTTAACATTTTCAATGAACGATGAAAACTGATTGTGATAGTGGAGATTCTCCACGAGAGTGAGGAGTGGAGATGTAGGTCGAGGGTGATCGAACTCCGTAATCATATTGTGTGTTTGACTTTACCTTATAGGATCTGGAATAGATACACTAGAACACTAGAGAGGGGATGAATAGTGTTCTTTTAAAAATTATGCAAAGTAGATTATAAATTACAAAGAAAGAATGACAATAATCTCAGAAAATCACAATCACAAACAAGAGTTTTTATACTGGTTCCACCAATCTGGTGTACGTCCAGTCCCCAAGCAAATCCCACTTGAGATTTTAACTATAATTTTGAATCAAGTACAAAATTAAAACCAAACCTAACCAATATTCAATTCCCTACAAATTGTAACACCAATTGACAACACTTTGCCAATTGCACATCAATCTCTAAACCAAGAGATCAACCTCTCTCAAACCGAGAGACCTTTCCTTGAATCAAACAACTCAATTCCTATAAGCATTGATTAGTAGTATTGTGTATCAGTGACTTAGGAATAATTTTATCCTCTAGAAATTGCCTAAATAATTTGTATTATGAATAAGGATAAAAGGCAATTTAAGTAAAGATCTTTTTCTCAAAACTTTCTGAAATCTGAAATTTTTGGCTTTTGAAAAATGCACAAATAATGAAGCTTATGGGTATATTATCATGTGACATTTTTCTGAACATATAACCTTTATATATCCCTTGAAAAGACAAAATTTTAAACTTCAAAACGTTTGAAAAATGACTAAAAACTATCACAAATTTAATTTCAAATGTCCAGAAAAACTATCTTAGTAGTCGACTATAATGCATAGTAGTCGACTACTCTGTAATACAGAAAGTCTGGAATTTAAAAACTGAAGCTTAGTAGTCAACTATTCTTCTTAGTAGTCGACTACTCTGTACTACAGAAAGTCTAGAAAACAAAAATCAAAGATTAATAGTCGACTATAATTGTTAGTAGTCGACTACACTGTAAATAAATGTTCTGTAAAACAATATTTCAAAGCTTAGTAGTCGACTATATTTACTTGTAGTCAACTACTCTGTAAAACTGAAGTTTTGTAAATCAAAATTCAAAGCTGAGTAGTCGACTATAATTCTTATTAGTCGACTACTCTGTAGTTTTACAGAAACTTATATCTTGAACTTAGACTATAATAGTCGACAAGTATTCTAATGAGTCGACTACTAAGGGTAAAAAATATTATGTATGAAATATTTTTAGACTCAATGATTAACTAAATACTCTAATGGTTAACATAGGGGATTTCTATTGTTAACAAACACACTAAGCCTGTGTTAGTGTGTTCTAATTTCTATGTGTGTGTGTGTGTGAGTAATCAAGGCTTGTATAATATTTCTAAGTAAAGAAAAAATATAAAAAATTACATTAATGAATTTGTTCTTCATCCTCTTTACTTCATAATGCCATGAACTCATCTTGTACTTGTTCATATTTAATGTTAAAAAAATGTATTTAAATGTTAGTGCATTTGTATAACACACATACTGATTCACATTATGAATAAATTGTTATCATTAAAATTATATCATGGGGACATGATATCCAACATTCTCCCACTTGTTGATGATGATAAATAATTTATGCATATGTCAGTATATTTAAAAAATAAAAACTTTGATAAACAAATATACTTCCCTTGCATAAAAGCACATTAGAGTCTACAATTCATATTGTTGAGTCTATAAAACATAAATTCTGAAAACATTCTCCCCCTTTGTCATTAACAAAAAAATATATAACTATCCTAAACATATCATAATTTCCTATTTATGAGCTAGCACTTCAAACAGATCATCCAAATTATGAACATAGTCCATAACTTCACCCATCCAAATAGGAGCTAGCACTTCAAACAGATCATCCAAATTATGAACATAGTCCATAACTTCACCCATCCAAATAGGTAGGTAAAGACTTCCCATAAAAACCAAAAGACTTCACCCATCCAAATAGGTAGGTAAAGACTTCCCATAAAAACCAAAAGTTCCACAATGTTCATCACCACAATCTGTTTAAAATATATATAACACACGAATTAACTTTTTAATCATCATAAACGCAACATAAAATTCAATCCCATAAAACATACTAAAGTTAAAGCAACATAGTAGCAACACAACACATGTTACATATGTCTTAAAAACAGATAACTACGACATAGTTTGTGACAATCAAACTCAAACAACTAACATAACACATATTAGCATTGTTTTTACACTAAACATAAAAATTATCCAAATCTAAATGATGCATGCTGAGTCTTCTAAGGTGCTGGAGGTGGTTGATGTCCTTGAAAGAAAGTACTGAGCTTCATATCCAAGGTATCAAAATTCATATTCATTGTGTCAAACTTCATCTCCAGAATATCGAATTTGTTGGTTAAGGCCTCTTGATTTTTCAGCATGAGCACATTTTGATCAAACAAGGCTTTTTGACCCACTTCCAAATCTAGTATTCTAGCAGATATTGTATTGTATTGTGCATCTGAGAAACAAGAGGATTCATGCATTTGTGGTATTGGTGGTGGAATGTGAGAGGAGGAGGGTCCAGCTTCATCAGTATTTTGTGGTTGGGGTTGTTGTTCTATTTTAGGTTGATGTTGAGGTTCATCTTGGTGAATTTCAAAGTTTTTTAATTTCATCCTAGTTAGGGCATTAGAATCGAAGAATTCAATGGAATGAACGACAGAATTTTCAGACTCAATATCAATATGAAATTTATCAAAGATTTTTGTTAAAAAGGCACTGTAAGGAAGAAATCCTTTTGGTATTGTCAGAAGATTATCAAAATAAACTTTAGCCTAATTAACTTGGATATTCCCCATTATAGCATATAATGCTTTTGCTAAGTCTAGGAAAATGAAATGGAAACTTCCAGTTTTTGGAAACAGGTTATAAGCTAAGATTAGGGCAATGAAACGGTTAGCCTTCTTGTTTTGATGATGATTTATAAATAATTTACTTCTAATGTTGTTTGTCTAGTATTTGTGTTTTTGTATTAATTGTAGACAAACAAGAAATTGGAGGATGGATGGAACTATGCCTATACGATCATATCCAATAGAGGTTGGAGGTATAGTGCAGTGAAGCCTATAAAATTCATGTTCAAGATCCAAGTTCTAGCTTCATTCGTATGTGTACCAAGATAGAGCTTATTTAAGATCAAGATCAAGCTTGGGTAACATTAGTTTAGGTTTATATTATGTGTGTTGGTACTTTAAGCTCAATCATATATACACACAAGCATTTGGTTTGTATATATATAGTTATATATATATACACACAAGTTTTTAGAAAATTGGCTTTCAAGTTTAAATATGAAACAAATATATATTTATATATATACATGTTTGGTTTCATATGGTAAAGTTGTTTTGATTTAGTTTTATAGATATGAAACAAATATCACATTCACTTGTTTTATATTCTATTGTATTTTATGAAAATATTGTTTTTTTAGTTTATGGACTTAACAACAATGATATACATCGTTTATTAAGTCTATAAGAATGTTTGAAAGTGTTTCAAAGTTGTTTGAATTCGTTTTGTAAAAATCAAGTTTTAACAAGTTAACGTTCGTGCATGTTCGTGCATGTTTTTCACAAAACAGATGCGTTTTCACAAATAGGAAGTGATATTTAAGAAATTATATCTCTAACATATTTATCTACATGTTTAGAAACTTCCCTCAAATTTTTACTATTTTTGGAGTTGTTTTACTGTGCCCAATTGATTTTACAAAATCGTGTATATCAGCAGATTTTCAGAAACTGTATATCTATGTTTAAACATTTATTTCTCTTAACTGGGAAATATGTTTTCAGAAATTCTTTCTCTTACATGTTATTATACATGTCTATAACTTTCTCTAAAACTTTTGTAATTTTTGGAGTTGATTTACTATTTTTAATTAATTTTACAAAGTTAGATACACAGTGTTACAGTACAGCGGTCGACCGCGAGTGTCACCACGGTTGACCGTGAAATGTCCAGAAAGCTTTTTTTGTTGCTGTGAATAGTGCGGTCGACCGGACGAGGCTCTACGGTCGACCGCGCAGGTTACCATTGCACAGTAACGGCTAGTTCTATTTTTTGTTTATTTTAATATTTTGGAGGTGTTTTTCTTAGTTTTTGGGCTTGTTTCATGAGCCTATATATACCCCATGCCCTCATACTTCTACGGGTACTTAAGAAATATTTTAAACAAGTTTAAATAGTTATAAACAAGGGTTTAAATTTATTTAATGTTTATTTAGAAGCTTTTAAGCAATTGGGTGTTTGAGTTTGTGAATTCAATTCCAAAAGAGCTTGAGAAGATCATCTATTGAAGTTTGAGCAATCAACTATTCTCCCTCCATCTCTTGTCATCTATTGAGAAGTTTTCTAAACTCTTTTCTAGCTTCATATTTATTTGTTTGATTATCATCTTATTAAAGCTAGTTTTGTATTGAGTTTAGATTTGATTAATCTCTTTGTTACACACACCCACTTGAGCTTATTGTATTTACATTCATAATATATTTGGGGTTGTGAGAGATAGTAACATTGAGTTGTGCCTAATTGAGTTCTCACCTTGTTTAGAGAACAATCATTTGTTGAGCCTTTATTTGTGTAGATCACTTTGTAATACACTTGTACACCGAGAGGAGTGTGTGGTGAGGACGTAGTCGATACCGAGAGGAGTAGCGTCGGTGGCCTAGTGAGAGGTGATAATTCTGAGCACTTGAGGGAGGTGATACATGAGGACCAACACTTAAGGTTGTAGCTTATGTATGTGCATTGTGAGGATTTATGAGAGTTGTCAGTTAACTTGATAACCGAGTGTGTAGAGAAGTTCCGACTTCCAAACCAGGTATGTCGTGATAGTGGAGATCTCCTTGAGGTGAGGAGCGGGGACGTAGGTCGTAGGGACCGAACCTCATGAACATATCGTTCGTTTGTGATTGTATTGGCGCACTGAATTTTGTGTTCATCTTATATCGCATATTGCATCTTGTTTATTTCTTTCACTATATTGTTTGCCCTTGCTTAGTTTGCTTATCCTTGCATATATATCTTATTACATATCATATTTGCTAGGATATTTGTTAGTAAGTTTTAATTGGCATTAAATCAGATTAGATTAGCATAAACTCTATTCACCCCCCCCCCTTTAGGGTTATTTCATAGTGACCTTAGGGTCTAACAGAAACGAGGAATTGGACGTAGCTTATTTGAATTATTCAATGGTTTACTATAACCAGGAAGAAAATTATGATTAGATAGTAATTCTGAATCATTCATTCTAATGGACCTAAGAGAGACTCCTCGGAAAGGAATGTTAAAAAATTTTCCAATTGACTTAGAAGTCGAGTCAATTTCTACTCCTTTGACAATAGTTCTAAGCTTTTCAATTCCACTAATAGTTCCTATACGTTCTATATTAGTATAGAACAATTGAACCAGAAAAGGATATGTGGGTTTTCTATTTTTAGCAGAGAATAATTCAAGCAATCCCACATTCTCAAAATCTGATCCAAAATTCCATGGAATAAAATCATTAAATTTCACAAATCGTCCTGGAAGAACTTCAAATGTGGATATTTTGTTAAATTCTTCAAGTAACTCAGTAATTTTTAAATATATGATGATTTCATCGTTAACATTAGTATGAACTTGCTTAGCTTTCTTAGCTCTAGACATGATGAAACAGGAATATACCAAAAAATAAGAAAGATTAAGTTGAGAAATTACCAAAACAGATGAAACCCTAGGATTAGTCGACTATTGCTGGATGTAGTCGACTACAGAAAATGTCAGACTGAAGAAACTAATGAATTTGATGAAGATTTTGAGAAGAAAAATGAAAATCTGATGATTCCCTAACTTGAATTCAATGGGTTCTGAAGAGGGGAAGAAGAGGGATCGGTTATAAGGAGAAGAAGATGGGTTTTGTGTTTTGATTTTTCTTTAGAATAAAAATCATAATTTGTATGGTTAGCATTAAATTAAGAACAAATGAATGGTGAAGATTTGTTCTTAAAAAATGTGATTAGGATTGATGGGATAGAACCAATGGTTGAGATGAATTTTACTTAAGTGAAACGGGTATTGGGTTTAGGGTATAATGAGTTTAAATCCAATATTCTGAAAAACTAAGAGTGAAAAAATCTGAGGTTGTAGTCGACTACTAAGCAAATTAGTCGACTACACTGTAATTGACAGAACTTAAAATTTCAGTTTGAACACAGATTAGTCGACTACTAAGTGAATTAGTCAACTACACTATAATTGACCGAAAGTTGTTTTTCAGATTTTAACTCATAGTAATTTACTAAAAAATGAATTAGTTGACTACACTATAATTTACAGAATACCTTATATTTAATGCTTGTGCATGTAGTCGACTATAAGTTAAATTAGTCGACTATTAAGGATATGTATGCATATGTATTTAAATTAGTCGACTATTAAGGATATGTATGCATATGTATTTGTTTTAAAACTTTAATTTAAATCTTTAATTGAACATATACCTAATTCCCTTCTTAATTTTATGTATTTGTTTTAAAACTTTAATTTAAATCTTTAATTGAACATATACCTAATTCCCTTCTTAATTTAATATGAAATTATTCTTTTAAGGGTTTTGTTAATATATCTGCTATTTTTTTATTAGATATAAATTCTAATGAAATATCACCTTTAAGCACATGATCACGTAAGAATTGATGTCTAATATCAATATGTTTTGTGCGTGAATGTTGAATAGGATTTTTAGATAAATTGATTGCACTAGAATTGTCACACATTATGAATGATATGGGACAATTTATGCCATAATCAGATAATTTTTGTTTTATCCATAAAACTTGAACACATGCTAGACTTGCAGCAATATATTTTGCTTCAGTCGTTGATAATGATACTGAATTTTGCTTTTTACTAAACCAAGATACAAGTTAATGTCCTAAGAAATGACATGTTCCACTTGTACTTTTTCTATCGGATTTGCATCTAGCAAAATCAGCATCACTATAAGATAATAGATCAAATGTGCTATTCTTTGGATAAAACAATCCATAATTTATAGAATCTTTAAGATATCTAAAAATTCTTATTACTGATTTAAGGTGTAATTCTTTAGGATTAGATTGAAATCTAGCATATAAACATACACTAAACATAATATCAGGTCTACTAGCAGTAATGTTTAGGATTAGATTGAAATCTAGCATATAAACATACACTAAACATAATATCAGGTCTACTAGCAGTAATGTAAAGAAGTGATCCAATCATACCTCGATAGAGCTTTTGATCAACATTCTTACCATTTTGATCTTTGTCAAGAGATATAGTAGTACTCATTGGTGTTGGTTTGCTTGTTGTATTTTATATTCCAAAGCGTTTGAGTAACTCATTAGCATACTTGCTTTGATTGATGAATATTCCATCTTTTAATTGTTTGATTTGTAGTCCAATGAAGAAATTAAGTTCACCCATATGACTTATTTTAAATTCATCCTGCATAGTCTTAGCAAACTCTTGACAAAAATTGTTGTTAATAGAACCAAAAATAATATCGTCTACATATATTTTAATTAGTAATATATCTTTATTTATTTTCTTAATAAATAATGTTGAATCAACCTTTCCAATTTCAAAACCAAAAGTTAAAAGAAAATTCTTTAATCTATCATACCAAGCACGAGGTGCATGTTTAAGACCATATAAGGCTTTCTTATGTTTAAAAATATGGTTTGAAAAACTTTTATGTTCAAAACCGGGAGGTTGTTCTACAAAATTTCTTCTTTTAAAAAAATAATTTAGAAAAGTACTTTTAACATCCATTTGAAATAGTTTAAAATTCAAAAAACATGTAAATGCAAGTAAATTTCTAATTGATTCTAAACGAGGAACTGATGCATAGGTTTTATCATAATTAATACATTCTTCTTGATTATAACCTTGTGCAACTAATCTTGCTTTGTTTCTAACAACTTGACTAGATTCATCTAATTTATTTCAAAAAATTCATTTTGTTCCAATGATTGATTTATTTTGAGGTCTAGGTATAAGATCCTAAACATTATTTATTGTAAATTGGTTAAGTTCATCTTGCATAACAATTATCAAAAAATCATCAAGTAATGCTTCTTTTATATTTTTAGGTTCAATAGTTGAAATAAAAGCAGTATGAGCAATTTTATATTTTTAGGTTCAATAGTTGAAATAAAAGCAGTATGAGCAATCAAATTAAAATAAGATCTAGTAGTTACTTTATATAAAAGCAGTATGAGCAATCAAATTAAAATAAGATCTAGTAGTTACTTTATCAGAAATATTACCAATAAATAAATCATGTGGATGATTTTTAACTTCTACAAAATTCTTTGGTAAATTATTTTGTAAATTATCATCTTTTGAAGCATCTACTTATGGGGTATCATTGATAGTATCAACAAATTAATCATCATTGTTTTAAATAATAGGTGTTTTTGTAAAATTTTTATCAAAATAAACATGCATCGACTCTTCAATGACTAACGTTCTTTATTGTATATTCTATAAGCTTTGCTATGGTTAAAGTATCCAACAAATATTCCTTCGTCAGATTTAGAATCAAATTTATCCAAATTATTCTTTGTGTTAAAAATAAAACATTTACAACCAAAAACTTTCAAATAAGAAACTTTAGGAATTCTATCATAAAATAATTCATAAGATATTTTCTTTAAGATAGGTCTTAATAAAACCCTGTTTAGAACATAACATGCTGTAGAAACAGCTTCTGCCCAAAAATACTTTGGCAAATTACTATCACATAACATGGTTCTAGCACATTCTTGTAAAGATCTATTTTTCCTTTCTACAACTCTATTTTGTGTTGCTACTCTAGGAAAAGAAAAAGTATTCCAAATACCATGTTTATCACAAAAATTTTCAAATAATTCATTTTCAAATTCACCTCCATGATCACTACGTATAGAAATTATAGAAAGAGATTTTTGATCAAATTCACCTCCATGATCACTACGTATAGAAATTATAGAAAGAGATTTTTGATTTTGAATTCTTTTGCAAAATATAGAAAACTCATTAAGAAATTATAGAAAGAGATTTTTGATTTTGAATTCTTTTGCAAAATATAGAAAACTCATTAAAAGCATCGTTTTTATGTTGAAGAAATATTACCCATGTAAATCTTGAATAATCATCAACAAGAATAAAAGCATATCTACTACCATTTAAAAATACTACTCTTGAAAGACCAAAAAGATCAATATGAATTAATTCGAATGGTCTACTTGTAGAAATTGCATTTTTAGATTTGAAAGAAGATTTATAAATTTTTCCTTGTTGACATGCATCACAAAAATTATCTTTATAAGAAAGCTTAGGTAAACCTTTTACAGAATCATTTTTAGAAATCTTAGAAATATGTTTAAAATTAACATGTCCAAAACGTTTATGCCATAAAATAGAATCATTATAAGATGCAAGATGACAATGTTCATTAGAAATATTATTCATAGATAATACATATATATTATTTTTTCTATGTCCTTTAAATAATATAGTTATTAAATAAATTTCATAAATCACGCAAGACTCTTTTTCATAAACAATTTTAAAACCTTTATCACAAAGTTGACTTATACTAAGCAAATTATGTTTAAGACAATCAACTAATAAAACATTATCAATAAAAGGTTTATTTGGATTACCAACAATTCCAATACCGATAACTTTTTCTTTGTTGTTATCTTCAAAAGTGATGGTACCACCATCCTTATTTTAAAAAGATGATAACAATTGTATGTATCCAGTCATATGTTTGGAACAACCGCTATCTAAAATCTACCTATCATTTTTGGGTACCTGAAATGATAAACATTTATAAATTTGGTACCCATGCTAAGTTGGGTCCATGAAATTAGCCTTTAGGAAAACAAACACATGAAGAATTTGATTTGCCTAAATAATTAGTTGATAAACAAACATTTTTAATATAATTAGAAATATAAATTTTTTTATATAATGAAGTTAATTCTTTAGGCACCTAAAAAGAAAAGTGTTTTAATTTCTTTTTACATATATCATCATTTATATTACAAGAAGATTTTATAAAAATGGTTTTCTTAGATATATTTCTATTAACTTGAAAACCTAAACCTTTTGTCTTTTGAGATTCTTTTTGAAAAGAAAGTATTTTATTAAGATTTTCTTTACAAAGTATTTTATTATGATTTTCTTTACCTTTATTGAATTTACTTATATTTAAACATATATCATCATATTTTAATTTAATAGAAGAAATATATTTATCTAAACTATTAATGCAAATATTTAAATTATTTCATTCTGATTTTAGATAAACATTCTCATTGGATAAACATTGATATTCTTTAAGCTAGGAATAATTTTCTTCTTTCAAATTAATTACTTGAGAATTAGAAATAGTTGAAGAATTAAAATCTGAAATTTTTTCAAGCAATCTTTTATTTTTTCCTTTAAGAAAATTATGTGAAGCCTTTAATCTCAAAAAAGTTTCATATAATTTATTAAAAGCATCTAAAAGTTCTTCATTGTTACTTACTTCTTCTTATGCCATAAAGCACATATGAGCACTTTCCTTTTCTTCAATTTTTTCATCCGAAGATGAATCATCGCTTTCATCCCAAGTAACTGCCACGACTTTCCTTTTATTGTTGTTTTGAATATTGTTGAAGTTGTTGAAAAATCTTGATTTTTGCTTACTCTTCAACAATGGACAATCTTTCTTCATATGCCCTGGTTTATTACACTTAAAACAAAGTAAGTTATTTAAATTTGAACTTTTTGATTTGTACTTACCTTGTTTTATGAATTTTTTAAATTTGCATGCAAACATGCTCATTTCTTCATTATCATCCGAATCTTCTTTATCGGAGGTAATATTAAACGCAAGCACTTTCTTGTTCTTTGTTTCATCATCATTCTTTCTATCTTCAATTTGAACTTTATAAGGCATGAGATTTCTGATAAGATTCTTAACTGTAAGAATTGACAAATTATTTGCTTCTTTAATTGCGGTAACCTTCTTTTCCCATTGTGGAGTGAGTGATCGGAGTATTTTTCTTACCATATCCACTTGAGTGTATGTTTTTCCAAGACCAATGAGAGAATTTGTAATGTCGGTGAATCTTGTGAACATTTCTCCAATTGTCTCATTTTCCTTCATCTTGAACAATTCAAATATGTGTACAAGAACAGAAATTTTAGATTCTTTAATTTTATTTGTACCTTCATGAGTTACCTCAAGTGTGTGCCAAATATCATATGCAGATGAGGCCGTTGACACTTTATTAAACTCATTCTTGTCAAGTGCATAGAATAAAGCATTCATTGCTTTAGAATCCAAATTTGCATTATTTCTTTGTGAAGTAGTCTATTCTGAAAATGGAGTTGATGGCTTCTCGTATCTTGTTTCCACAATGTTCCAATGTTTGTAGCCAATTGATTAAAGGTAAATCTTCATTCGGCACTTCCAATAGTTGTAGTTCAATACATCGAACATTGATGGACGATTTGTAGAATGACCCTCTTTGAATTATGATGTATTTGTTGATGCCATCTTTCACCTTGCTCTGATACCAAATGTAAGATCTGAAATAGATACATTAGAACACTAGAGGGGGGCGAATAGTGTTCTTTTAAAAATTTTGCAAAGTAGATTATAAATTTAAAAAAAAAAGAATGGCAACAATCTCATAAAATCATAATCACAAACAAGAGTTTTTATATTGGTTCCACCAATCTGGTGTACTGTGACGCCCCTGGGTTCACACAAGGCTGTAGTCCAAGGTGAAACCAAGAATGTCAAACCTGCCATGCACCACACCGTGCAATAACATGTTTCACCATCACAATTAACATCTGTCTAGTAGAGTCAACAACTAGTGTAGGTATAATACAAGATATACTGATGAAATGATAATAGTCACATAAATATCTCATCATCCAACATACAGAAGTACATAGTCAAGATCTGAGTAGATAAACTGGAATACTCAACAAGTCTCAAATACAAATGTCTGACAAGAGGAAATAAGGCACACCGCCTTTACAACTTCTAGAATAAGACTCTCAAATACCTAAACAAAAGTCTACTGTGGAACTCCAAAAGAAAATATATCTAAGTAAACAGCCGAAGCTAAAATGCCTCGCCATCAACCTGCGACTCTCCGGGCTCCTGGCTCATTACCTGAAAGGGGGGAGGGACAACGAGCGTCAAAGCGCTAGCGAGTAACATCACAACCAACCCCAAAGGAACATGGCTCGTTGTATAAGAAAATACAGTTAATATATAATAGATCTAAAATCATTGATCTTACTAAAAAGGGTTTTAGTATTTAGAAATTTACAACACGAGCATAGGTACGTCGAGCGAAATAATCCAAACAAGGAAACCCTCATGTATATACCTTACATCTCAAATTGTAAATCCGTAAATACCAAACCCGAGGTTCTAATATAGGAACAATAATAAAAGAAATACAATCAATCTCAGAACGTAAGTGTAGTGCTATATCATAGCCTACATTAATATCATGATATAGCTCACATGAGTGTCATGTCAAAAATCTACATAGTGTCATATCATGGGCTTCTGTAAGAATGTCTTATGCAGGGTTAAGAACCATGTCTGTTACAGGGTTTGTATACTGTAGTTTCCAAACTCACGGGATAGTTGGCAGATGTCTAACACGAGGACTGAAATGGATTATAGTCCAACACGAGGACTTATATGGATTATAGTCCAACACGAGGACTGAAATGGATTATAGTCCAACACGAGGACTTATATGGATTATAGTCCAACACGAGGACTGAAATGGATTATAGTCCAACACGAGGACTGTGAAATAGTGAAAATACAGCCAAGGTACATAGTGAAATTCTACATAAATCAGTTCACACTCAAATCAGTTGCGCATGCCCTACATTGGTATTTCTGATCATTATTATACATGAATACATAATAAGACTTACAAACAGAGTCAAATAACAAGCCAACTTATCAACATGAACAAAACAGACAGAACAGACAGATTGTACGGCAGGGTCGACGACAGGTCGACCGCTGCTCTGACACAAGGGCATTTCGGTCGACCGCGCAGGGCGCTCAGCCGGTCACCGCGCGGTAGCTCGTCGACCCGACAGAACGTCCGCGGTCGACCGGCTATGATCGGTGACTGCGACATTCTCTGCCCTACAGAGAGTCCAGCGGATCGACCGCACCGGTCGACCGCCAAGCGGACAAAAACCCAATCTGGGTTTCTGTCAACGCACAACCTGAAATAAAATTTTGAAAATTTCTACGATAATAAGTGTTCTAACGTCTCTACAAGAAAAATAACAAATCTCAAGCATGAAATCCACATTCCTAATATTTCAAAATACATGAGAAGCAAATTAGAACGTTTTAATGACAGTAAAACATGATTAAACTCTTATTTAAGAAATCTCATATCTAGATCTTCATTAGACAAAACGTTGGTGAACTTTCATAAACTGAAATATCGATTCTTGCAATCCATGTTGTAAAGAACTCATTTTTATACGAAAATACCTTTTGGGCTCTTCAAAAACTCATGAAAAATCGAAATAAAATCATAGAAAATAGGGGTGAGGGATTTGGCGAGATGATACTCGCCTTATAGATGCTGACAACTGCCCTGGAGATGATCCTCCTTCGCTCAAATCTGCGAAAATCCCCTGGAACTCCTCCGAACTCCTCAAATCACCAGGTCCAGCTAGGGTTTTTGAGAGAAGAGAGATGGGGGCTAGGGTTTTAGGTCTGAGATGAAGAGAAGTTCTCCTTGGTTGAAATAGTACATATACAAATGCCCTAACCCGACCCGAAACCCAATAAGACCAAAACAAAAATCGTTAGTACATATACAAATGCCCTAACCCGACCCGAAACCCAATAAGACCAAAACAAAAATCGTAAAAGAAATCAAACCTGTAAACCCTCTATCCGCTGATCGGTCGACCGCACCGGTCGACCGCCACGGTCGACCGCGTCGGTTGACCGCTCAGCATAAAAATGCCCTCTGTTAGGCATTTCACATGCTGGCCTTAACACTCGATTTCTCTCACTTAAATACACCTGCTGGGTGACCAAACACTGATAAAAAAAATACACATCTGATATATATACATAATTATTCATCATAAGAGAATTATTCACTATTAATAATTCACATATATTTATTATAGAATTTTCGAGGTTTTACATTCTTCCCCCCTTAAAAGAATTTCGTCCTCGAAATTCGGAAATCATACGCATCTCGAAATCTTAAAAGAATTTCGTCCTCGAAATTCGGAAATCATACGCATCTCGAAATATGAATTTCTAGATGAACATATAGAATATTTATACTTAACGATCTAAAATGATAACATTCTCGCTCAAATCCTAATCTTGTGGAACTAGTACATCGAGCGAAAAATCCAAACAAGGAACCCCCTATATATATACCATGTGTTCCAAAAGATTAAAAATTAAGTGAAAATATCTTCATTCTAGTGTTAAATGTAAACATAACCAAACATATAACATAAAGCAATATATATAAAATAATAAGAATTAATTTACCTATTCAACCAAGTGTGGGTAGTCGCGACGCATGTCCTCTTCGCGCTTCCAAGAAATCTCCTCTATGCCTCCTCGGTTCCACTGAACTTTCACTAAGGGAATCACCTTATTCCTAAGTCTCTTGTCCTCCCTGGCAAGTATACAAACCGGAATCTCAATAGTAGTCAAATCCTCCTGAAGCTCAATCTCTGGTGCATCCAATACTCGCTGCTGCTCCTCATCATGCAAGTGTTTCTTCAGCATAGAAACATAAAACACATTGTGTATACTAGACATCGATCCTGGAAGATCTAGTCTGTATGACACAGCTCCAATGCGCTCTAAAATCTGAAATGGTCCAATATATCTCGGCGCAAGCTTCCCCCGTTGCCCAAATCGTTGTATGCCTTTCATAGGCGATACCTTAAGCATGACTAAGTCTCCCACCTGAAACTCCAAGGGTCTTCGTCTCTTATCTGCATAACTCTTCTGCCGACTCTGAGCTGCTAGAATCCGCTCCCTGATTAATGCTACCTTCTCGGTAGTCTGCCTTACCAGCTCCGGTCCAAGCATCAAGCTATCTTCCGGCTCTGCCCAACATATCGATGATCTACAGGGTCTCCCGTATAATGCCTCATACGGAGCCATACCGATCGTCGCTTGATAACTGTTGTTATAAGCGAACTCTATCAATGGAATGTGATCCTCCCAACTGCCTTGGAAGTCAATGACACATGCCCGCAACATGTCCTCCAACACCTGATTCACCCTCTCCGTCTGACCATCCGTCTGGGGGTGGAATACACTTCTATAGGATAGCCTGCTGCCAAATGAAACCTGAAAACTTCTCCAAAAATGTGAAGTGAAAACCGATCCTCGATCCGATACGATTGTGTCTGGAACTCCGTGGAGTCAAACTATCTCCCGAATGAAGATCCTCGCATAAGCCTCGGCTGTATAAGTAGTCCTCACTGGGATGAAATGTGCTGACTTCGTCAACCGGTCCACTATCACCCAAACAGAATCATTCCCCTTCTTCGACTTTGGCAACCCTACAATAAAATCCATGGAAATGTCTGCCCACTTCCACTCTGGAATGGGTAAAGGCTGAAGTGTCCCTGCCGGTCTCTGATGCTCTGCCTTCACCTGCTGACAGGTAAAACATCTAGCCACATAGTCTGCAATCTCTCTACGCATACCGGTCCACCAGAAATGTCTCTTCAAGTCCTTGTACATCTTGGTGGTCCCTGGATGCACTGTGTATCGAGTACGGTGTGCCTCATCAAATAACTCTCTCTTTAGCTCTGCATTGGCTGGCATAACCAATCTACCCTTCATCCGTAGACCTCCATCAGCTCCAATGGTCCAATCAGTCTTAGGCTCTTTGGAAATCTCCTCTTTTCAGAATTGAATCCAAGAGTCTCCCAACTGAGCTCTGACAACTCTGACACTCCAAGATGGCTGCACTGAGATAGCTCCCAAAAATGCACTGGTCCCTCCAATCTCGGGCCTAAAATCAAACTGGCTAAGAGTGATAAGATCCCGATGTATTGAACACCTCAAAGCCGAAATTCGAGATCGACGCTTCCTGCTTAATGCATCTGCCATGACGTTCGACTTTCCCGGATGATACTGGATCGCGAACTCGTAGTCCTTAATAAACTCAATCCATCTCCTCTGTCTCTGGTTGAGTTCTTTCTGGGAAAAGAGGTACTTCAGACTCAAACTGCACTCCATACAAGTAGTGTCTCCATGACTTCAATGCAAATACCATTGCTGCCAACTCCAAATCATGAGTGGGATAGTTCTGCTCATGCACCCTCAACTGCCGTGAGATATAGGCCACTACCCTCTGAGTCTGCATCAATACGCCTCCTAAGCCTGCCAATGATGCATCTGTATATATGACAAATGTCCTGTCACTGCTCGGAATGGTCAAAACTGGCGCTGTAGTCAACTTAGTCTTCAAAATATCAAAGGCCTTCTGGCACTCCATGCTCCATATGAACTGTACACCCTTCTTCGTAAGGTGTGTAATAGGCGTCGCAATCTTCGAGAAGTCCTGAATGAACTTCCTATAATACCCAGCTAAGCCCAAAAAGCTGCGAATCTCTGTCACCGTCTTCGGTGGCTCCCAATCAAGAATTGCCGTGACCTTAGCTGGGTCCACCGCTATACCCTCTCGACTGATGACATGGCCAAGAAATCTGACTTCTGATAGCCAAAACTCGCACTTGCTGAACTTAGCATACAGCTGATGTTCCTGAAGAGTCCTCAACGCTATTCATAGATGCTCCTCGTGATCCGCCTCCGACCTCGAGTAAATGAGTATATCATCGATGAAGATGATCACAAACTAATCCAAGAAGAGACGGAAAACCCGGTTCATCAAATCCATGAATACCGCGGGTGCATTGGTCAACCCAAATGGCATGACCAAGAACTCGAAAGACCCATATCGAGTAAGAAAAGCGGTCTTGGGAATATCCATTTCCCTAACCCGTAACTGATGATAGCCAGAACGAAGATCAATCTTCGAGAAATACTGCGCACCCTACAACTGGTCAAACAAGT
The DNA here is from genome assembly GCF_001876935.1 of Asparagus officinalis. Lineage (NCBI taxonomy): Eukaryota > Viridiplantae > Streptophyta > Magnoliopsida > Asparagales > Asparagaceae > Asparagus > Asparagus officinalis. Next base: position 43,162,517 of record NC_033803.1, read on the forward strand.
CATCAATCCTAGGTAGTGGGTACCTATTCCGGATAATGACCTTGTTCAACTCTCGATAATCTATGCATAATCTCATACTACCATCCTTCTTCTTCACGAAGAGGACCGGCACGTCCCACGGAGAATGACTCCGGCGAATAAAACCCTGAGCTAATAACTCATCGAACTGGGTCTGAAGCTCCCTCATCTTAGCTGGTGCCATGCAATAGGGTGTGCGGGATATCGGGGCTGTGCCATGTTACAACTCGATACAAAACTCCACCTCTCTCACCGGAGGCAATCCAGGTATGTCCTGAAAGACATCCTGATACTCTGAGACAACTCTAGTCTCCAATAGCTCAGCACCCTGATCCCATCGCATCACCTCCTCGATGTACGCCAGAAATGACTCCGCAAGTCGGTTGCCCTGAGAGGCGGCTACAATCATCTCGGACCCGTCGGACCCTCGCAACTTGACTGTCTTCGCAAAGCAGTCAATACTAACATGGTAGGAAGACAACCAATCCATACCAAGAAT
>NC_033803.1:43163183-43225806 GCF_001876935.1 Asparagus officinalis
ATATATATATAAAAACAATGATTAGTGTTATATATATTTTTTTTCACTCTCTAATTCTTGGTGATTGTTTTCTATTTTAACGGGCTTTCTAAGTGACCATTTAACGAGTTTTGGGCCAATGAATCCCAACCCAATTGGGCTTAGGTCATTAAGTATAGAGATACTCATTGGGCTTAATTGCTCAGTCAACTTAGGCTTTATAAGATAGAATCACCTTGAATTTAAGAGTTTGTTTTTTTTTGTGGTTCCCATTTTTCGCACTCTTCTTTATAAGGTTAGTTTTGTTTAATATATATATGTGTAAGTATATATAGTCTTAAAAAAATGTGTAAATCAAGATAACTTGAAAAAAACATGCGATATGAAGGAATGCGAAGCTCCCGAATTGAAAAGAATACGGGCGGGAAAGGAATTCACAAAGAACGTACCCTCCACTACTGCTCCACTAGCTTCATGATCATGGGGAACTACTGCATAAACCCTGCCCGTGGCTGAAGACTGCTCTGTTGCTGGAGATGGAGAATATAGGACAATCTGCCCCTGGGGAACCTCCTGAACTGCTCGAATCTGCCCCTCAGTCCTCTGAACTGCTGGTTGTGCCTCAAGTCTGTTCTGCTAGCCCTGACCTCTGCCTTGCTGGCGCTGCTGCTGCTGCTGGTTCGGACCCTTGCCCTGCTGGGCTCCTGCTGGTGCACTACGACACTCCGATGCCTTGTGCCCGACCTTATGACAGTTAAAACAAGAACCCTGGAACTTGCGCTGCTGATGCGCTCTCTGATCCTGCTGGGGTCCCCTTTTATAAGGGCCCTGATGCAAAATATCTTCAACTCTAAGTTAAGCATGCAAAAATTTTATTATTTTTAATTAAAAATCTAAGGTAAGACATAAGTAAGGTATACTAGTTGAAAAATTATTTCTTAAGAATTTTATTTGGAGTTATCATAAAAGGTGAACTTGAATATGTCACTAACTAAGAATTAGAAAATTTAAAATCTATCAATTTGATCAATTATTACTTAACTCTATTAATTTGGCAAGTGATAATATTTTAATTTTTTTTAACAAAAAGAAAGAAAAATATAACTAAAAGGTAAAATAAAGAGGAAAATATGTATTTCTCACCCCCACATGGAACTTGCGCTGCTGATGCGCTCTCTGATCCTGCTGGGGTCCCCTTTTATAAGGGCCCTGATGCTGCTACTGCTGCTGTCCAGAAAAAGGTTTCTTGTTCTTGCTCTTATCCCCACTCTGTCTTGTCTTGGCCTTCCCCTCCTCGTCCTTCTGGAACATAGTAGTCTTAATCTCCTGAGAGGTGGCAGCCTCAGCTACCTCCCTAACTGAATAAAACCTCCTAGACACGAGGTACCGGCGGATATTAGGGCGAAGCCCTGCCAAGAACATCCAACAGCTCCATAAACCTGCTCTCAAAGTCTGCAACTGTCATGTCCCCCTGAGTCAAACGGGACAACTCAAGTTCCTTCCCAGTCCGTGCTGTTGAAGAAACGTACTGCCCATAAAACAAGTAAATGAAGTCCTCCCATGTGAGGGTCATCCCCTTCTCTGGAGCAAACTGCAGTCGGTACCATCTCCCGGCATCTCCCTTCAGGCTGTAGGATGCCAATCTCTGATTCTGGACTCAGTCTACACCGAGTATGTCCAGAATATTGCCCACATCCTCCTTCCACTTATGGGCTGCAAGAGGGTCTGGTGACCCCTAGAACTCTGGTGCCCTCATCTTCTGATACCTCTCCATCATACAGAGCCAAGCCTCCTGCTCTGTGGCTCTATCTGGGACTGCTAGAGGAATGATTGCAGGCGTGACCTCTGGGGGTCTCTCTCTGACAGGAACGGCAGGTATCCCCTGCTGCTGAGCTACCGGTGGTGGTGGTGCTGTTATATGAGTAGTCACCAACTCCTCAATGGCTGTCATCCGGGCAATGAGAGGAGTCATGATGTCCACCAAATACTGAGGAGCCTGCTACGGCTCAGGTGTAGCCTGCTGAGGCTCGGACTGAGCTGGCTGCTGCTCTGATGGAGTCTGCTGTGACTCTGCCTGGGTAGCTCTCCTAGTACGAGGTCTACCACGTCCTGCCATCTCTCTGATCATAAGAAAATAAGAGTTTATGAGTCAAAATAAACTTCTATAAATAGCATATCACAATACAATTTTCACAACATATAGTATTTGCACAAATACTTTAACTTATACAAAAATAGTTGTCATAAAATTTTTTTTTTTTTCAAATTTTGAGATATACGCATATATCGTCCTCACTCATACTAGGAAATCCTTACGGACTCTATACATGAATCCTAGGAAACTCTATCCTAACTCCACGACTCGACACAAGATGATTCTAAGGATACTGGAACTAGAGCTCTGATACCAACTGTGACGCCCCTGGGTTCACACAAGGCTGCAGTCCAAGGTGAAACCAAGAATGTCAAACCTGTCATGCACCACACCGTGCAATAACATGTTTCACCATCACAATTAACATCTATCTAGTAGAGTCAACAACTGGTGTAGGTACAAAACAGGTAATAGATAATACAAGATATACTGATGAAATGATAATAGTCACATAAATATCTCATCATCCAACATACAGAAGTACATAGTCAAGATCTGAGTAGATAAACTGGAATACTCAACAAGTCTCAAATACAAATATCTGACAATAAGGAAATAAGGCTCACAGCCTTTACAACTTCTAGAATAATACCCTCAAAATATATAACTAAATAGACGGCGGAGGCTAAAATGCATCCCCATCAACCTGCGACTCTCCGGCTCCTGGCCGTTACCTGAAAGGGGGGAGGGACAACGAGCGTCAAAGCGCTAGCGAGTAACATCACAACCAACCCCAAAGGAACAGGGCTCGTTGTATAAGAAAATACAGTTAATATATTATAGATCTAAAATCATTGATCTTACTAAAAAGGGTTTTAGTATTTAGAAATTTACAACACGAGCATAGGTACGTCGAGCGAAATAATCCAAACAAGGAAACCCTCATGTATATACCTTACATCTCAAATAGTAAATCCCTAAATACCAAACCCGAGGTTCTAATATAGGAACAATAATAAAAGAAATACAATCAATCTCAGAATGTAAGTGTAGTGCTATATCATAGCCTACATGAATATCATGATATAGCTCACATGAGTGTCATGTCAAAAATGTACATAGTGTCATATCATGGGTTTCTGTAAGAATGTCTTATGCAGGGTTAAGAACCATGTCTGTTACAGGGTTTGTATACTGTAGTTTCCAAACTCACGGGATAGTTGGTAGATGTCTAACACGAGGACTGAAATGGATTATAGTCCAACACGAGGACTTCTATGGATTATAGTCCAACACGAGGACTGTGAAATAGTGAAAATACAGCCAAGGTACATAGTGGAATTCTACATAAATTAGTTCACACTCAAATCAGTGCGCATGCCCCTAATTGGTACTTTTGAATCATCTATTATACATGAATACATAATAAGAATACAAACCAGAGTCAAATAACAGGCCAAAACTTCGAACATGAACAAAACAGATAGAACAGACAGATTGTACGGCGGTCGACCGGACAGGTCGATCGCGCTCTGACACAAGGGCATTTCGGTCGACTGCCAGGGCGCTGCGGTTGACTGCAAGGGCGCTGCGGTCGACCGCTACGCGGTCGACCGGGTCGGTCGACCGCCGACGATTCTCTGCCCTACAGAGAGTCCAGCGGTCGACCGCACCGGTCGACCGCCAAGCGGACAGAAACCCAATCTGGGTTTTTGTCAACGCACAACCTGAAACAAAATTTTGAAAATTTCTACAATAATAAGTGTTCTAACGTCTCTACAAGAAAAACAACAAATCTCAAGCATGAAATCCACATTCCTAATATTTCAAAATACATGAGAAGCAAATTAGAACGTTTTAATGACAGTAAAACATGATTAAACTCTTGTTTAAGAAATCTCAGATCTAGATCTTCATTAGACAAAACGTTGGTGAACTTCCATAAACTAAAATATCGATTCTTGCAATCCATGTTGTAAAGAACTCATTTTTATACGAAAATACCTTTTGGGCTCTTCAAAAACTCATGAAAAATCGAAATAAAACCATAGAAAATAGGGGTGAGGGATTGGGCGAGATGATACTCGCCTTAGATGCTGACAACTGCCCTGGAGATGATCCTCCTTCGCTCAAATCTGTGAAAATCCCCTGAAACTCCTCCGAACTCCTCAAATCACCAAGTCTAGCTAGGGTTTTTGAGAGAAGAGAGATGGGGGGCTAGGGTTTTAGGTCTGAGATGAAGAGAAGTTCTCCTGGGTTGAAATAGTACATATACAAATGCCCTAACCCGACCCGAAACCCAATAAGACCAAAACAAAAATCGTAAAAGAAAACAAACCTGTAAACCCTCTGTCCGCTGATCGATCGACCGCACCGGTCGACCGCACCGGTCGACCGCACTGGTCGACCGCCACGGTCGACCGCCACGGTCGACCGCGTCGGTCGACCGTTCAGCACAAAAATGCCCTCTGTTAGGCATTTCACATGCTGACCTTAACACTCGATTTCTCTCACTTAAATACACCTGCTGGGTGCCCAAACACTGATAAAAAAAATATATACATCTGATATATATACATGATTATTCATCATAAGAGAATTATTCACTATTAATAATTCACATATATACATCTGATATATATACATGATTATTCATCATAAGAGAATTATTCACTATTAATAATTCACATATATTTATTATAGAATTTTTCATCATAAGAGAATTATTCACTATTAATAATTCACATATATTTATTATAGAATTTTCGGGGTTTTACATGAACGTCTAGTCTCCAAGAAAATCCCGCTTGAGATTTCCACTATAATTTTAAATCAAGTATAAAATTAAAACCAAACCTGACCAATTTACAAGTCCCTACAAATTGCAACACCAATTGACAACACTTTGCTAATTGCACACCAATCTCTAAACCAAGAGATCAACCTCTCTCAAACCGAGAGACCTTTCCTTGAATCGAACAACTCAATTCCTATAAGCCTTGATTAGTTGTGTTGTGTATCAGTGGCTTAGAAATAATTTTATCCCCTAGAAATTGCCTAAATAATTTGTATTTTGAATGAGGGTAAAAGGCAATTTTAGTAAAGATCATTTTTTCAAAACTTTCTCAAATCTAAAATTTTTGACATTTGAAAAATACACAAAGAATGAAGCTTATGGGTATATTATCATGTGTCATTTTTCTGAACATATAACCTTTATATATCCCTTGAAAAGATAAATATTTAAACATCAAAACATTTGAAAAATGGCTAAAAACTGTCACAAGTTTAATTTCAAACATTCAGAAAAACTGTCTTAGTAGTCGATTATAATACATAGTAGTCAACTACTCTGTAATACAGAAAGTCTGGAATTCAAAAACTAAAGCTTAGTAGTCGACTACTTTGTATTACAGAAAGTCTAGAAAACAAAAATCAAAGATCAGTAGTCGACTATAATTGTTAGTAGTCGACTACAATATAAAATAAACATTTTGTAAAACAATATTTCAAAGCTCAGTAGCCAACTATATTTACTTGTAGTGACTACTCTGTAAAACTAAAGTTCTGTAAATCAAAATTCAAGCTGAGTCGTCGACTATAATTCTTATTTGTCGACTGCTCTGTAGTTTTACAGAAACATATATCTTGAACATAGACTACAATAGTCGACTACTATTCTAATTAGTCGACTACTAAGGGTAAAAAATATTATGTATAAAATACTTTTAGACTCAATGATTAATGATAATCATATTTTATTACAATTTTATACCCTCATTATCTATTTTACATGAATAAATATACCATTAATAATTATTGTTAGATTAGTTTGCACATAATTGAATGAAAATATAAATAAATATTATTAAATGTAAAAACCCCTCAAAAAAATCTCTCTTCTCTATTTTGTAGCATTTTTGAAGCCCAAAGAGCATCAAGCAAATGAAGGCCCAAAGCCCATGATTACACCAAAGAGTTGGAATGGACTTTGATGCAAAGAGTTGGAATGAATTGGACTTGGATGCAAAGATTACAAGCTCCGGACCTGCTGCATTTTTTTTGAAAGACCGGACTTGCTTGGCTTGCTTGGATTTTCATTTATCTCAAGTTTGAAGGCCCAAAGCCCAGCAACTTGGATTTTCATTTATCTTTTGGAAAAATGAAGAATGGGCCGAATCAAGTGGGCTGGACAACCTGATGCAAGACTTGGCTTGTGTAAGTTGGATTTTCATTTAATTTTGAAAATCAAATCTTCATGGACCGGATGTGGACTTTCTGCAGCTCTTCAATTTTGATTTTCAAAATCAAATGAATCATGACCGGACTTAGCTTGGACTTCAAAATCAAATGAAACCTGCTGACTTGGCTGTAGTTGGATTTTAATGAATGGGCTGGTTGCTAAAAAGTTGTATTGGGCTGCAGAAAATTATATTGGATTTTGATTTTCTTTTGAAAATCAAATAAATCATATGGGCCTCCTATGTTGGACTATAGAAGAACAAAAAGCAAATTCAAAGGTGAAGATTGTTACTTGGGGCTCAAGACAAATCTAATGGCTCATATTCATTGAAGATTACTATAAATAGGGGTAGAGAGTGAGGTGTTAAGGTGTGAAAATTTTTGTAACTCTTTTTGGAGAGGAGGGCTACTCTTAATTGAGAAGGCCTTCTAAAATTGTAACTTTTGTTGTAATTAATAATAATAATTTTTTCACCACTTTAAATTTTTCTCTTCTTCTCTTTGTTGGATGATGAAGATGAAGATGAAGATGGAGAATTATTTGAAGGTTTGCATTTCTTTCTTTTTCTCTTTTATTGCTTATTAGTTTAGATTTATTTCTATGCTTGTAGTTAGATTTTATTTTCTTGTTAAATAGCCAAGAGGCTAGAACCCTCTTGCCTTAGATTTATTTTATGCTCATAGATTAGATTTATTTTCATGCTTATAGAGTAGATTTATTTTCTTTTTGCAATTTATTTTATAGTTTAGATTTTGTAATTTATTTTGTAGTTAGATTTTAATTTCTTGCACTATTCACCTTGAGGCTAGAACCCTCTTGGATTTAGTTTTTTTTTTGTTTATTTTTATTTTGTTTGATTCACCTTTAGGCTAGAACCCTCTAGGGAATCGCTCTTTTCTAATAAGTGGGTTCAATTTTATATTACCCATATCTATAATTGAATCCACCATCTTTAATTTCTTGCATTTTCTTTTATTCTAGAATTTTGTTCTTCATTCTTGATTTTTTTTATTTCACTACAAGAAATCCGGTATTTAACGACCAAAATTAGTGAAGGGACCAGTTAACCGCCATTAATGTGCATATATTAACGACGGGTTTTAAAGCCTTCGTCGAGTGATTACAAATATTAGAGGAATGATGTGAGATGGGATAACGGTTTTCTAGTCCCTTCATTGATTTGTTCTCAATACCGTCGTTATTGGGTCTCCTTAAATACGAAGGAATCCATTACCTTCATTGATGATACTTCTAATCATAATAGGACCGAAAAGTTAACATATTACTATTAATAAAGAAATATCACCCTTTTGGTCCTAAATTTTGATGTGCCTTGGTGTAAGTTAGGGATTCAAATCATTCCAATAACCCAAAAGTAAAAATAATTTAAAATTTCATCAAATGTATAACATCGAAAATAAAAAAAAACAAACTCCAATTCCCTACAACTACCCCACGTTTTATTTTTATCATTCTCCCACGTTAAATTTTATAAACCCTAACCCCCCCCCTCCCCCGCCGCCCCCATCTCTCCTCACGCCCTCTGTCGCGATTTCCACGCCCACTCCGCAAAAACCAGACTCCCGCGCGCCCCTCCACCGGCGCCGCCTCCCCTCCGCCCCTGCGCCTCTCTCTTGGCTTCCCTCTCCCGCTCCTGCTTGCCTCCTGCCGCCACGCCGCCCTCTCTCTCCTCCTCTCTCCCGCCTCCCGCGCGCCCTCTCCCCTCCCTCATTCGCTCTCCCTCTCCCCGCCCGCCCCACCGACGATGCCGCCCTCTCATTCTCTTTCTTGCCCCCCCGCCCCTCTGCCTCGTCGCTCTGTCCTCAGCCCCCCCCCAACGACCTGTACATTTATGCGGATTGTACAGGTACATGTTCTATTCTTTATTTCTTCTCATGGCAATCAAATTGTACTCGAAAGTGTTGTTATAGTACAGTGGTAGAGCCTCTTCGCAGCTTGGTATATTTCCAAATTTCTTTTGGAATATCTCTCTCTTTTTTAAACATAGGTTTTTACTTGTACAATATTTCTTTAAATTGCAAAGGACATTATCAGATTAGCTTCTGTGACTATGTGGTGTTTGGAAATAACCAAAGATGATCAGAAACTCTTTGAAGCTAGTAGTCAAACTATAGAGTTCTTTTTTTCCCCCAAAGGATTGTAAGTTATCTACATCTGGATATCTCACATTCGTCAGTCTGTTGAAGCCTTACTTCGTTACAAACTTGATATATTGAGATGTAATAGCCTTAATGAGTATTTCTTGTATGACAGTTATAACTATAATATACCATTATAATAAACTCATGGAGTTATCATCTTAATATGAAATTCTTTCATTTTTGGCCAGCGAATCAGCTACCCAGTTTCACCTCTAGTCTAGATCTTGGATTATAGACCAGTGAATTGAGGAAGTTTCTTTATGTTCCTGTCATTTTAAGTTGCCAGCTATCACCCTATAGTTTCTATCTGCTTATGTTTTCTCCTGTACATGCATAAGCGCCTCAAAGTTACATGCTGTCTTTATCAATTTCAGGTAATTCAGTAGAGAAGAGTGATTTGTCTTCTTCCAGTTGCTCGGGAACTGATCATGTGAATGTCTCCAAGATTGAAATGTATAGAAAGGAAGTTTATAGTAAATGCGAATATAAAAGTACAGTCTATCACTGTTAGATTTATATTCTGTTTGTGGAGGAACATCGATCAGGCTTTGCTTGGGTCCTTGGGAGCTTAGATTGCTGGTGCAAAGCTTGTCACGGCATGTATCTTGGACCTATATCCCTTTTTTTCAACCGTAATCATCAATTAGTTTTCAGGGTATCATTTGCTTTTATGGTTGTGTTATGGTAGAGATGTGCTGTTGACTTAGATGAAGCTGCATGTGAGAGACTTAAACGAAATCACCCAGGAACAGAAGTAAGCTTTATCTACTTTTCTAAGTAAATTCTTACCCTGAAACCCATAGTAACTAGCCTGCGGTATTTGGTGCTTTGAAATATATGAACCACGAGAGAGAATAGCCTGCTAAGTTCTCATGTCATATTTTTACAGAAGCATAGGTGGGAAAAATGTACAGGGCCTTTTCCCTTCTTGGGATTACTCTACCAAGCAAATGGATTACCACTTTCCAAACATGTCACACACAAGATGAGAACAATTTCTGCTTATATCCTGTTCATACAGGTTGATATGCTAGATAATAATATGCTCAGAAGCTTATATTTAATACTTACAACTAAAGTAAAATAATCATATGTCCTTATTATTTGTTATAAGCATAGCAGCCAAAGTAGGTCTTGGTTAAATAATCTACTTGAACCTGAAAATCCTGGCAAAACCACATTGTATCTACTGCTGTGTCTCCCTCCCCCTTATTTTCTATGCTTCTTCTGAATGTTATCATGATCGTCACTGTTGTCCAGGTCCGCTGGAAGGGCTATGCTCCAAGCGATGATACATGGGAGCCTATTGGTAATTTAAGGTAACCTGTTCACATCTAGGAGGAGCGTTAGGTTTCTTGCAGTTGGATTTGCATTATTTCCGACTGCATGTAGTTTCAATTATGGTTGTTGGAGCTGCATGGCAGTATTTAATAGGATTGCAGTTCTAACTGCATTTTATGAATCTCCTGTGTTTGATTGCTTTGCAATTGCAGTTCCTAGATTTTTTCCTCACATTCTATTATAAAAGTTTACATATTCAATATGATTGCCCTTGTTTTGGTTACCTATTGCTTATCATTGTTTCATTGTAGGTAGAGTTGAAGGCTAAATCTATACCATCATGCTACTTCTACTATGACATGAGTTATTCTGTAGACTATTCTACATTCCAAACCATGGAAATAAGTAAGCTGTCTCTTTTCTAATATCATAACCATGTTATAATTTTCATGTCTATTGATGTAACTATAGACCTGAAGTTGAGGTAAACGAAACTGTTATAGACTTTTTTCGCACAACTTGTACCTCATTGTTAATTATTAACCTAAATGTGATACCAAAGTTATCTGTGTATAAATCTTACCATTGTCTATACCAACATGCATCAGCAGTATTTTTCTGGCTGGATTATTATGGTCAGCTAATTGCTAAACAAAATATTTACTTTTCTAATATCATAACCATGTTTATTTTTGTCAAGAACCTTAGTCAAATGCTTTGTTGATCCTAGTCTTAACTGAAAATTGTTCTTGCGTTGTTATCTACTTTTCTAAGTAAATTCTTTGTATTTACTGCAGGACAATCCAATGATGTATTGGAGAAAGTTTGTGCTCCAGTACTTTTCTCCGAAAGCTAAGAAATGGTGGTGCTTGTCGTAGTATGAAAATGTCGGTAGGCAGGTGTTTGGTGCTTCTCCTCAAGGAGCCGCGGTAAGTTTTCTTTAGTTTGTTTGCATTTTTACTCCCTATTTCTATTTCAAATTATACATACTTATTTTGTGTATACATTTGGATCTCACCTTTGCCTACTTTTTTTTGACATACGTGAGTAAGTTTTTATTGTATTGGTTTTCAATTTTCGTCAAGTTGTTTATCATGCATGGCTCTGCTTGTTCACTGAAATTAACTGCTTGTTAACTTATGATACTTATTAACTTTACAGCATGCATGCAAATGCAGTATTTGTGGTGCTAAATCTGGAAAAGGGTTTGGTGAGTTCATGCATCTCCTTGATAGAAGTCTGCCATAATTTCCTTCATTACAACTAATCTGCTTTGCGTATTACCCTATTTGTGGTTCTACTTCTAAGTTTCTAGGATTGAGCCCCTGGGCATCCTCTATTAATATACTTCCGTATATAAAATTGTCTAAATATCTTCTTATCAAATGTAGTTTGTATTACCAGAGGATGCAAAGTCAAGATATCAAAGGTTTCAGTTATCCGAAATCTTTGCCAAAATGTTCACCTTTTTCCTAGTGCATAGTGCTGAAGATATCAAATAGAATCTTACTGTCCTTTGTGTCTGTAAACATGTACATGGTTGTATAACTTGTTATATCACAAGCAAAATATCTGATAACATGTTAACAGTGCATGATACTTAAATACTCAGTCTCCCCTTGTCATGATATTTCAGGTCGAATGAGCTTTTTTTTATGTCACAAGCAAGATATCTGATAACATAATTAACAGTAGCATGAACTCTTTTTTAGGCAACAATCTAATACTTAATTGATTCCTCAAACTCGAGAACATGTGCAATACTAGGTAATTATTTTTTATAAAATCTCTTATATATTTTTATGATTGACTACTTGCACTTGAGAAAATGACATTTTTACTTAATAAGATAATAATTGCTTAATTGATACTTCTTAATTATGTGATTTTTTAAATTTTGCAGGCTATCCATGCAAGATTAGGAGGGGGGCTCGAGTCTTCTTTTGACGATGATTATAGATGAAAGGACGTGTCTTTCCCAGACTTCTATTTTAATTTGTTTTAGATAGTTTCACATATATTTCTTTGGAACAATTGGGATATTAATACTTGTTATTAGTATTGAATATTTGAGGATGATGAAATTTTATTTATTGAAGGGGGGGGGGGGGGAGCTCGAGTCTTCTTTTGACGATGATTATAGATGAAAGGACGTGTCTTTCCCAGACATCTATTTTAATTTGTTTTAGATAGTTTCACATATATTTCTTTGGAACAATTGGGATATTAATACTTGTTATTAGTATTGAAAATTTGAGGATGATGAAATTTTATTTATTGAAGTTATTAATGAATTGAGTTTTTTATTTCTCTTTTATACATTATTGGGTATTTTTAATATATTTGTGTTGTGAATCTTAGTGCCATGTTGAGGATAATACGATAATTGCCTATGAATCTCCAAGTATCATTAATATATATTAGAAATTTGTAGTCTATAATAACGGTTTTGTAAACCGTATTTTGTTCATCAACGAAGGGAAAGCACCATCGTTGATGGGTTACTAATTACCCACAATGAGAACTTTTACGAAGGTATTCAATCGTCATTAATTGGACTTCAACGACGGGAAAATATCCCCGTAATTAATGGTAACGACGGGAAAATATCCTGTCACTAATGGTAACGACGGGAAAATATTCCCGTCATTGATGGTAACGACGGGAAAATATCCCCGTCACTGATGGTAACGACGGTGATAATTACCGTCGTAAATATTAATGACGGTAATATGTTCCGTTGTTATAGACTCTATAACGACGGGTAGTATATCCCTTCGTGACCCTTTAGCGAAGAGGGCTTCAACGACGGGTGACGAAGGGATTTTTTACCGTCGTTAGCATACAATAACGAAGGTTTTCAGCTCTTTAACGAAGGGAAATCCCTTCGTTAAAGACGTAATTTCTTGTAGTGTTTGTTTCTTGATTTTATTCATTTTTTCTCACCTTATTGATCATACTCATTCTCTTTTACATCCACTATCACTTACACTTTGCACCTACTTACACACCACTTTCACTCTTTCAATCTCTTCACAATCATATTCACTCACCAATCTTATTTGTCACGCACACAACATAAGAACCGATTTTATATTTTCTCCTACAAAACACCTTCCTCGTGGGATCGATATCTTAAATACTATAACTTGACACGGTTGTACATTTGCAACTTTTTTGGTACATGTTTATGCCGCATCAATTAACTAAATACACTAATGATTAACATAGGGGATTTCTATTGTTAACCAACACACTAAGCATGTGTTAGTGCGTTCTAATTTCTATGTGTGTGTGTGAGTGATCAAGGCTTGTATAATATTTCTAAGTAAAGAAAAAATGTAAAAAATAACATTGATGTATTTGTTCTTCATCTTCTTTACTTGATAATACCTTGAACTCATCTTGCACTTGTTCATATTTGATGTTGAAAAACTACATTTAAATGTTAGTGCATTTGAATAACACACATAGTGATTCACATTATGAATAAATTGTTATCATCAAAATTATACCATGGGGACTTGATATCCAACATTCTCCCCCTTTTTGATGATGACAAACAATTTATGCATATGTAAGTATATTTAAAAAATAAAAACTTTGATAAACAAATATACTTTCTCCCCCTATATAAAAGCACATTAGAGTCTACAATTCATATTGTTTAGTCTATAAAACATAAATTCAGAAAACATTCTCCCCCTTTGTCATTAACAAAAAAAATATATAACTATCCTAAACATATCATATTTTCCTCTTTATAAGCTAGCACTTTAAACAGATCATCCAGATTATGAACATAGTCTATAACTTCACCCATCCAAATAGGTAGGCAAAGACTTCCCATAAAAACCAAATGTTTCACAATGTTTATCACCATAATCTGTTTAAAATATATATAGCACACGAATTAACTTTTTAATCATCATAAATGCAACATAAAATTCAATCCCATAAAACATACTAAAGTTAAAGCAACATAGTAGCAACACAACACATATTACATATGTCTTAAAAACAAATAACTACGACATAGTTTGTGACAATCAAACTCAAACAACCAACATAACACATATTAGCATTATTTTAACACTAAACATAAACATTATCCAAAGCTAAATGATACATGTTGAGTCTTCTAAGGTGTTGGAGATGGTTGATATACTTTAAAGAAAGCAGTGAGCTTTATATCCAAGTTATCAAACTTCATATTCATTGTGTCAAACTTCATCTCCAGAATATCAAATTTGTTGGTTAAGGCCTCTTGATTTTTCAGCATGAGCACATTTTGATCAAATAAGGCTTTTTGACCCACTTCCATATCTAGTATTCTAGCAGATATTGTATTGTATTTTGCATCTGAGAAACAAGAAGATTCATGCATTTGTGGTATTAGTGGTGGAATATGAGAGGTGGAGGGTCCAGCTTCATCAGTGTTTTGTGGTTGGGGTTGTTGTTCTGTTTCAGGTTGCTGTTAAGGTTCATCTTGGTGAATTTCAAAGTTTGTTAATTTCATCCTAGTTAGGGCATTAGAATCGAAGAATTCAATGGAACGAACGACAAAGTTTTCAGACTCAATATCAACATGAAATTTATCAAAGATTTTTGTTAAAAAGGAACCGTAAGGAAGAAAGCGTTTTGGTATTGTCAAAATATTATCAAAATAAACTTCAGCCAAATTAACTTGGATATTCCCAATTATAGCATATAATACTTTTGCTAAGTCTAGGAAAATGAAATGGAAACTTCTAGTTTTTGGAATAGGTTATAAGCTAAGATTTGAGCAATGAAATAAGGAATTGGACGTAGCTTATTTGAATTATATAATGGTTAACTATAATCAGGAAGAAAACTATGATTAGATAGTAATTCTGAATCATTTATTCTGATTAAGCTAAGAGTGACTCCTCGGAAAGGAATGTTGGAATTTTTTCCAATTGACATAGAAGTCAAGTCAATTTCTACTTTGTTGACAAGAGTTCTAAGCTTTTTAGTTCCACTAATAGTTCCTATACGTTCCATATTAGTATAGAACAATTGAACTAGAAAATGATATGTGGGTTTTCTATTTTCAGCAGAGAATAATTCAAGCAATCCCATATTCTCAAAATATGATCCAAAATTCCATGGGATAAAATCATCAAATTTCACAAATCGTCTTGGAAGAACTTCAAATGTGGATATTTTGTTAAATTCTTCAAGTAAATCAGGACTTTTTAAATATATGATGATTTCATCTTTAACATTTGTATGAATTTTCTTAACTTTCTTAGCTCTAGACATGATGAATCAGGAATATAAAAAAAATAAGAAAGATTAAGTTGAGAAATTACAAAAACAGATGAAACCCAAGGATTAGTCGACTATTGCTGGATGTAGTCGACTATAGAAAATGTCAGACTGAAGAAACCAATGAATTTGATGAAGATTTTGAGAAGAAAAATGAAAATCTGATGATGCCCTAACTTGGATTGAGAAGAAAAATGAAAATCTGATGATGCCCTAACTTGGATTCAATGGGTTCTGAAGAGGGGAAGAAGAGAGATCGGTTATGAACTTGGATTCAATGGGTTCTGAAGAGGGGAAGAAGAGAGATCGGTTATGAGAAGAAGAAGATGTGTTTTGAGTTTTGATTTTTCTTTAGAATAAAAATCATAATTTGTATGGTTAGGAATAAATTAAGAACAAGTGAATGGTGAAGATTTGTTCTTAAAAATGTGGCTAGGATTAATGGGATTAGAATCAATGGTTGAGATGAATTTTACTTAAGTAAAACGAGTATTGGGTTTAGGGTATAATGGGTTTAAATCCAATATTCCAAAAAACTAAGATTGAAAAAATCTGAGGTTGTAGTCGACTACTAAGCAAATTAGTCGACTACACTGTAATTGACAGAACTTAAAATTTCAGTTTCAACACAGATTAGTCGACTTCTAAGTGAATTAGTCGACTACACTGTAATTGACCGAAAGTTGTTTTTTAGATTTTAACTCATAGTAGTCGATTACAAAATGAATTAGTCTACTATACTATAATTTACAGAATACCTTATATTCAATGCTTGTGCATTTAGTCGACTATAAGTTAAATTATTCGACTATTAAGGATATGTATGCATATGTATTTATTTTAAAACTTTAATTTAAATCTTCAATTGAATATATACCTAATTTCCTTCTTAATTTAACATGAAATTCTTCTTTTAAGAGTTTTGTTAATATATCTGTTATTTGTTTATCAGTAGATATAAATTCTAATGGAATATCACCTTTAAGTACATGATCACGTAAGAAATGATGTCTAATATCAATATATTTTGTGCGTGAATGTTGAATAGGATTTTTTGATAAATTGATTGCACTAGAATTGTCACACATTATGAATGATATGGGACAATTTATACCATAATCAGATAATGTTTGTTTCATCCATAAAACTTGAGCACATGCTAGACTTGCAGCAATATATTTTGCTTTAGTCGTTGATAATGATACTGAATTTTGCTTTTTGCTAAACCAAGATACAAGTGAATGTCCTAAGAAATGACATGTTCCACTTGTACTTTTTCTATCGGATTTGCATCTAGCAAAATCAGCATCACTATAAGATAATAGTTCAAATGTGCTATTCTTTGGATAAAACAACCCATAATTTGTAGAATCTTTAAGATATCTAAAAATTCTTTTCACTGCTTTAAGGTGTGATTCTTTAGGATCAGATTGAAATCTAGCACATAAAAATACACTAAACATAATATCAGGTCTACTAGCAGTATTGTAAAGAAGTGATCCAATCATACCTCGATAAAGCTTTTGATCAATATTCTTACAGTTTTCATCTTCGTCAAGAGATATAGTAGTACTCATTAGTGTTGGTTTGCTTGTTGTATTTTCTATTCCAAAGCGTTTGAGTAACTCATTAGCATACTTGCTTTAATTGATGAATATTCCATCTTTTAATTGTTTGATTTGTAGTCCAAGGAAGAAATTGAGTTCACCCATGTGACTCATTTCAAATTCATTTAATTGTTTGATTTGTAGTCCAAGGAAGAAATTGAGTTCACCCATGTGACTCATTTCAAATTCATCCTGCATAGTCTTAGCAAAGAAGAAATTGAGTTCACCCATGTGACTCATTTCAAATTCATCCTGCATAGTCTTAGCAAACTCTTGACAAAAATTGTAGTTAGTAGAACCTAAAATAATATAATCTACATATATTTAAATTAATAATATATCTTTATTTATTTTCTTAATAAATAATGTTGAATCAACCTTTCCAATTCCAAAACCTGAAGTTAAAAGAAAATTCTTTAATCTATCATACCAAGCACGAGGTGCATGTTTAAGACCATATAAGGCTTTCTTAAGTTTAAAAACATGGTTTGAAAAACTTTCATGTTCAAAACCGGGAGGTTGTTTTACAAAACTTCTTCTTTTATAAAACCATTTATAAAAGCACTTTTAACATCCATTTGAAATAGTTTAAAATTC
The DNA here is from genome assembly GCF_001876935.1 of Asparagus officinalis. Taxonomy (NCBI): domain Eukaryota; kingdom Viridiplantae; phylum Streptophyta; class Magnoliopsida; order Asparagales; family Asparagaceae; genus Asparagus; species Asparagus officinalis. The sequence continues at coordinate 43,180,440 of NC_033803.1, forward strand.
AAAAAACATGCAAATACAAGTAAAATTCTAATTGATTCTAAACGATCAACTGGTGCATAGGTTTCATCATAATCAATACCTTCTTCTTGTTTATAACCTTGTGAAACTAATATTGCTTTGTTTCTAAAAACTTGACCAGATTTATCTAATTTATTTCTAAAAATCCATTTTGTTCCAATGATTGATTTATTTTGAGGTCTAGGTATAAGATCCCAAATATTATTTATTGTAAATTAGTTAAGTTCATCTTGCATATCAATTATCCAAAAATCATCAAGTAAGGCTTCTTTTAAATTTTTAGATCAATAGTTAAAATAAAAGCAGTATGAGCAATCAAATTAAAATGAGATCTAGTAGTTACTTTATCAGAAATATTACCAATAATTAAATCATGTGGATGATTTTTAACTTCTACAAAATTCTTTGGTAAATTATTTTGTAAATTATTATCTTTTGAAGCATCTATCATTGGGGTATCATTGATTTTATCAACTAATTCATCATTATTGTTTGAAACAATAAGTGTTTTTGTAAAAATTTTATCAAAAGAAACATGCATTGATTCTTCAATGACTAACGTTCTTTTATTGTATATTCTATAAGCTTTGCTATGGGTAGAGTATTCAACAAATATTGCTTCGTCAGAGTTAGAATCAAATTTATCCAAATTATCCTTTGTATTTAAAATAAAACATTTACAACCAAAAACTTTAAAATAAAAACTTTAGGAATTCTATCATAAAATAATTCATAAGATGTCTTCTTTAAGATAGGTCTTAATAAAACCCTGTTTAGAACATAACATGTTGTAGAAACAGCTTCTGCCCAAAAATACTTTGGTAATTTACTATCACATAACATGGTTCTATCACATTCTTGTAATGATCTATTTTTCCTTTCTACAACTCTATTTTGTGGTGCTGCTCTAGGAAAAGAAAAAGTATGAGAAATACCATGTTTATCACAAAAATTTGTAAATAATTTATTTTCAAATTCACCTCCATGATCACTACGTACAGAAATTATAGAAAGAGATTTATGATTTTGAATTCTTTTGCAAAATATAGAAAACTCATTAAAAGCATCGTTTTTATGTTTAAGAAATATTACCCATATAAATATTGAATAATCATCAATAAGAACAAAAACATATCTACTACCATTTAAAGATGCTACTCTTGAAGGACCAAAAAGATCAATATGAATTAATTCTAATAGTCTACATGTAAAAATTACATTTTTAAATTTGAAAGAAGATTTATAAATTTTTCCTTGTTGACCTGCATCACAAAAATTATCTTTATAAGAAAGCTTAGGTAAACCTTTTACAGAATCATTTTTAGAAATCTTAGAAATATATTTAAAATTAACATGTCGAAAACGTTTATACCATAAAATAGAATCATTAGAAGATGTAAGAAGACAATGTTTATTAGAAATATTATTCATAGACAATACATATATATTATTTTTTCTATGTCCTTTAAATAATATAGTTATTAAATATATGTCATAAATCACGCAAGATTCTTTTTCAAAAACAAATTTAAAACCTTTATCACAAAGTTGACTTATACTAAGCAAATTATGTTTAAGACCATTAACTAATAAAATATTATCAATAAAAGGTTTATTTGGATTACCAACAATTCCAATACCGATAACTTTTCCTTTGTTTATCTCCAAAAGTGATGGTACCACCATCCTTATTTTGAAAATATGATAACAATTGCATGTTTCTAATCATATGTTTGGAACAACCGCTATCCAAAATCCACCTATCTTTCTTGGGTACCTAAAATAATAAACATTTACAAATTTGGTACCCATGCTAAGTTGGGTCCATGAAATTAGCCTTTAGGAAACCAAACACATGAAGAATTTGATTTGCTATAATAGTTAGTTGATAAACAAACATTTTTAATATAATAAGAAATATAAATTTTTTTATATAATGAAGTTAATTCTTTAGGCACCCAAATAGAAAAGAGTTTTAATTTCTTTTTACATATATCATCATTTATATTACAAGAAGATTTTACAAAAATGGTTTTCTTAGATATATTTCTATTAACTTGAAAACCTAAACCTTTTGTCTTTTGAGATTCTTTTTGAAAAGAAAGTATTTTATTAAGATTTTCTTTACCTTTATTGAATTTACTTACATTTAAACATATATCATCATATTTTAATTTAATAGAAGAAATAGCTTTATCTAAACTATTAATGCAGATATTTAAATTATTATATTCTAATTTTAGATAAATATTCTTATTGGATAAACATTAATTTTCTTTAAGCAAGGAATAATTTTCTTCTTTCAAATTAATTAATTGAGAATTAGAAATAGTAGAAGAATTAAAATCTAAAATTTTGAACCCCTTTAAAAAATAGCAAATAAATTCTAAAAAATGTAAAATTTTGGAAAGTGTCTGTAAACATGAAAATGAACATGTTACAAATTTTTTTTAAATATCATTTCCCGTTTGTACAAACTCATCATTTTGCAAAAAACTCAAAAATACATGTTCGTTTAAACACTTGATTTGTTCACTATGACTTAAACTAAGTTATGAAATCTTTTTAAATTAATTTATAGACTTAATAAAAGATGTATACAATGATTATTTTATCTATAAACTAGAACACAATATTTTCTCAAAAATACCTATATTTTGATAAAACCAAGAATGTGTGTGTGTGTGTAAAATTATGGGTAAAATTAAGCTTGAAGTATTTACACACAAAATATAAACCAAAAACACTATACCCAAGCAATAATCTCTTGTTGAAGCTCGATCTTGGTAATGGGATGAAGCTTGATCTTGTACTTGACTTGAATTCATCATCGGTTCATTCTGATATCCTTCCAACCACTTTTAGATATCGTCGTTAAACTCGATTCCATCAAACCTTCAATAAAGGATCTTTGTATAGAATACCTAATAAGCAAATATAAACACTCGATAAATGTTATTAGGAATTATTTGTTAATTATCAAAACTAGATTAGATAGTAGGCTCATAAACATGAGACCTAACAAGGAGCCTGCCAGGACTTTGGGAGGTGTTGGAGAGCAAGCAATGCCTCCTCCAGAATCTATGGAGGGCGAGGCTATCAGGGAGCAAGAGGGATTCAACTAGCCTTTCTGCCATTGGATTTTGAAGCTTAACCCTCAATTTTGGGAGAAGTCCAAGGGCATGTTGACCAGAATGACTCTGTTCCCCTGCTCACCCTGCATGGAGGTCCTAGAGAATGACAAGTTCATCAAGGAGGTGCCTCTTGATGGAGAGAGCTTGGTCTTAGCATCGATGACTTCCTAAGTTTGAGTTGTTTGCTAATTCACTCTCCCAGAGGACGAGGCGTTCTTGTGGGAGATGCCAAGCGCCGGTTTGCACCTAGCCCTCAAGAGTTAGCTGATTCGGAGTGGAGGCAGAGTTGTTCTCCCAATTAACCCACATGTATGACTTCCCTTCATAGATGAAAGAAGACTTGGCCAAGGAGAAGTCAGTCGAGGAGGAAGAAGAGAAGAGGGTCACAACCTTGGAGGCTAAGATAAGCAGCAACGAGGCCATCTTGCGCCAGGAGTTGGATGCAAAGGAAAATCTCCTTAGGGGGTTCAGATCCTATAGTGCCAAGTAGATGGCTTCCATTGAGAAGCTCCAAGGCGAGGTGGCTCGCCTAAAGGAGGAGGTTGGATGCCTCCAGTAAGAAATCTACAAGCAAGACGGCCGCCTGACTTCTCTGGAGGGGGAGGTCAAGTCCGAGAGGCACCTCAAGGTGGCGGTAGTGGAAGATGCTCGATCAAGTCCTTTCTTAGCCAAGCAACTAAGGCGAGACCTCGAGGAGGAGCGCTCATCCCACCAAATGTCTATCGTGACAGTCAACAACCTGGAGGATCGGCATGCTCGCCTGGACTCAAAGTAGTACAGGTCAAAAATGGTCGATGACTGGTGCCGGGGACCCTTGGCTAAAACTAAGGTGGCATTCGCTTAGAAGGCTGGTGTCGACTACCCGGCATTACTGTTCCCTCTGCCTCTCACCCTATGCCTGACCACCTTTATCCACTCTGATTCTTTTATTGTCTCGACTTCCTAAAGGAGATCAAGGTGAGTGGAGGGGGATAGGAATTAGCGTTAGGAGACGACACGACGAGTCGGGGGATGACCCTAGAAATGACCCTCCCACTTCTTCTTTTGTTGCTCCTGCCCCTACAGCCCCTGCTAAGGACTTCCCAAGCCCTACTCCTAGATCTAATCGAGAGATCTAAGGGCTTGTATCTTTTCCTTTTCTTTTAATAAATATCAACATGCCTTGTTGTGAATATTGACTTGGATAATGTAATAAAATTTGTTTTAAATATTGATATGAAGATTTGAACTTTACTCTTACTCTGGAACTTGCCTTTACTTGTTTTTTCTTTGTTTGCTTGTAGCTTTGTTCTGATTAAGAAAACAAGTGTTGATTGTTGTGAGTTTGTGGTGTTGTGACGACCCGAGTGTTAACGGGTCAGGATGACTGGCTCATTTTACGCTTTTTGTTGGTGAGATTTTCGGGTCTTTTTGTCTAAGAAGACATGCAAGTTAAAGTGCCAAGGTCTTAGTAAGGTTGCCTAGGTCTTTCCGGCAAAGTGACAACTCGGAGGTTGGGTGCCTAGGTCTTAATGAGGACACCTAGGTCTTCTTGGTAAAATGACAATCCGGAGGTTATGTGCCTAGGCCTTAATGAGGACACCTAGGTCTTTTTGCCAAAATGATAACCCGAAGGTTAGGTGCCTAGGTATTAACGTGGACGCCTAGGTTTTTACAGCAAATTGACAACTCTAAGGTTGGGTGCCCAGATCTTAATGAGGATGCCTAGGTCTTGTCAACAAAATAACAACCCGAAGGTTGGGTGCCTAGGTCTTAATGTGGACACCTAGGTCTTTTTAGCAAAATGATAACCTGTAAGTTGGGTGCCTAGATCATAATGAGGATGCATAGGTCTTTTGGTAAAATGATAACCTAAGAGTTGGGTGTGTAGGTCATAATGAGGATGGCTAGGTCTTTTCGGCAAAATGACAACTTAAAAGTTGGGTGCCTAGTTCTTAATGTGGACGCCTAGGTCTTTTTAGCAAAATAACAACCCGGAGGTTGGCTTCCAAGGTCTTAATGAGGACGCCTAGATCTTATCAACCTTTTAAGTGTCAAACTATAAATGCAAGAGCTAACTAAATTGCACGTGTGCCTTTGGTTTACCTTGAGAAGGCAACAAGGACTTAGGATTTCTGCATAGATTGGACACTACAAGAGTGTGAAACAAAGAGTCTGTTTCAAAAAGTATTTTATTAATAATAAATAATGGTTTGTACAAAATTAATTAAAACTGATCATGTTGATGACCCCCTTATGGCTGGGCTCTAGGGGTCACTATCATGGTGTGGTTGAGGACAAGGCGATCGCAAGCGTGATCTCCTATCTGCCTTGGCTAGGGGAGCTTCCCTCTAGTCTCTCTGAGAGACGAGCTTCCTAAAGTAACCTCTCCCTTGATCAGGTCCTCGATGTCCCTGTTCATGATACAACGGTCATTGGTAAGGTGGCTGTGATCCTTGTAGTAGTGGCAATACTGTCTGATGTTATGGTTTTGGGGATCTCACCTCATTTTGGGAGTAGGCTCTTTGAGATTCTCCTCCTTCTAAACTCTGGTGAGAACTTTTATGAGGGAGGTGTTGAGGATTGTGAGAGTGGGCCTTGGTGCCTGATCCCTCAGTCGATCCCTCCTGTCGGACCGATTGGAGCTGGAGTCGACTCTTGGGGGTCTATCGATCATTCCTGCCTCGCAAGGGGGCTTCTAGCTAACTTTGGTATGGGCTCCACCATCGGTACTACTGCTAGTGCTGAAGTCATAACTGTCGATGTCTTTGTGGCCCTAGCTACTACCCTATAAGCTCAGGCATCCTCCATGTTCATGTACCTATGATCTTTGGCCATTGGTTGCTCATAATTGGTGACCGGCTTCTTGGCAAGCGAGTTGACCAACTTGTTGCTCTGTAAGCCGGCTACAAAAGCAGACATAGTGATTGTACTCATTGAGTCATTGACCTCTAGCCTCTTCACTCAGAACCTCTTAAAGTAGGCTCGAAGCTTTCTCCGACCCTTGCCTCATATGGTTTAATACATGAGGGGGCAGCTTCTACTTGGTGTCAGCCAGGAAGTGACGGATGAACTTACGGCTGAGTTGCTGAAAGTTGCTAATGGACTTCTTCTCAAGAGCACCCCACTAGAGCTTAGCACTCCATGACAGAGTGATAGGGAATCATCGGCAGATGACTACTTTTGATGCTTGGAGCATACTCATCATATCATAGTAGTTCTGAACATGCTCGGAGGGGTCACCCTCTCCTTGTACTTCTCCATGTGAGGCATCTTGAACTTCTCACATGGGGCATTTATAAGGTCATTTGAAAGTGGGGTGTTCTCCCTGATGGATTATACGACCGGTCTGTACTCCCGATCATATCCAGAGGCCCCTATGGTAGCAAAAGGGGATGGAGAAACACGATGGTAAGGGAGAGTCTTAAAAACTACTCTCCTAGTGTGGTCCCCAAGGTTACTAGGGCTAGGACTCTCTCCATTGATTTCAGGATGATGGAAGAGACATCGGTGAGGCTCTTCAAGGCGAGTAGACTGATGAGGTAGCTTGGTCACGTTCTTGACCTGATCCCTCAGATGTTTGGCAGCAGTATGAGGAGTCCAAGGTAGGATTACTTGCTGTGCTCTAGAAAGGGGGTGAGTCTCTGACCATAGGTCTCAAGATGGTGAGGGAATACTTGAAGTAGATTGGTGCGGCTGTGGAAGTCAGCTGAGGAGCTCGCTAGTAAAGGTAGCGAGTTATTATTGGAGAGATTGAGAAATCTGCCAAACCGTTCCTTCAAGCTGAGCTTGAGTAATATAGCTCTGGTATGGTTCTACAGGGTGAGACTGATCAGCCCTATGCTCAGAACCAGACATGTTTTCTTGAAAAAGAAAGAAGGCCCTAATCACTGCATCCGTAACTCCACAATCGCCACAAACGCGACTTCACTTCTGAGATGATTGATCTTGATGGCTGTGACAACAGCATGGCTAATATTATATTAGCAACTATTAGAGATGCTGATGAGCAGTGGGATGATTTCAGAAATAAAAGGTTGGACTTAGTTGGTGAGTTGCTTGGTAGAGAGCTGAGGGCAAATATCCGTCTTTAAGACACTATGGATGTTGATTCCCGTCTAGCTCCTACAACGAAAGCTACAATCAAATAGTTTTCGGATCGGCAGTCGAAAGCGGTAAATAGAGGACTTTTACAATTCAACGACACTTCCGACGACGGATGAAAACTCTATTCAGTAGTCTTCACAATCTACAGTGAAAGTTACAATCTGACGGCTTTCACACCCCACAACAGCTAAAGCCAGGATTACTGAACAACGGTCCTTGCAATGCACCACAGAAGAAGCTACAAGTCAAATAGCTCATTCTGAGACGCGGATGTCATCCCCGCGTCACCACTTTGGAAATGAAGGCGACCCCCGCGTCGCCAAGCCACAATCCAAACGCGGGCGACCCTCGTGTTCATAGGGGTTCAATCAACGCTGACCCCCGCGTCTCCAAGGCACAAACCAAACGTGAGCAACCCTCGCGTTCGTAGGGGTTCAACCAGCACTGACCCCCGTGTTTCCAAGCAGGCAACAAGCTAAACGCGAGTGACCATCGCGTTCAGTGGTGTTCAGCTAACACCCAACCTCGCGTCTCAATCCTAGGAAGCGAAGTTGGGTTCTGAACGCCAGATTGGGCGTTTGACTCACTCAAACATGAGTCGAACGGTTCCAAAACCGTTTATCCCACGTTCTGAGGGATTTTCGCCCACGTAGGAGCGGATATAGGGGTCAGTTACAACCTCTTATCCCCCTATAAAATATCAACGAACTCAACCGAGTTGGGGTGGGATTTTTGGCATCTGAACCACAGGGGTTGATTGGATTTTCTCGGGGCTCAAATCAGAGGCTATCGGCTGGCTCGTTAAAAACCGCTCAGGCTTGGAAATTCAGCAGCAACGAAATCCTTGGAGATAGGATTTTTGAATTAAACTCAGAAGATCAAATCTGAGAGGATTCTTCGACAACAGAAAAAAACAGCACAGAAAAACAGCTTGATTATTAACCGAATTTTCGGTTCCAACAACTCTATTCACAGAGTTCAAACTCGTTCAGAGTTCTTAAACTCATTCAGAGTTATTCATAAAACTTTCCACGAAAGTTCATCGTTCCCACGAGATAAAGACGGTCGGATCGTCAACGGAGAGCAAGTTCGACGCAATCAATCGAAGGAAGCACTCCATCGCTGCCAAGAAGAACCCAGTTTTAAACAAAGGGGAAATCCAAATTCGTTTTCCTCTCTTTTGTAATCAAGTTGTAACCGAGATCAAAGGAATCAAAGTCATATTTTCTAAGAACGCTCACTGCGTGGTAATGAGCCCAACTATCAGCCTAGGCTGATACAGCTCAAACGCGACCCTGAGTGGCGCGTTGTTCACTCAAAACGCAGCCCTCAGAATGGAGCTGCCAAAACCAAACGCGACCCTCATAGGCGCGTTCCAATTGAACATGACTCTCAGGAGTCTGTTTCACAAATTAAACGCGACCCTCAGGTGCGCGTTCAAACGAAGCATGACTCTCAGGAGTCTGTTTCACCAACCAAACGCGACCCTCAGGGGCGCGTTCAACCAAAACTTGACCCTCAGAGGTCAGGTTCATCATTTAAACGCAGGCCTCGGCCTAGTGTTTTCAAACGCGACCCTCGCGTTACTTCTCAAGAACGCGATCTTCAAGAGGTCCGTCAGGTTCAAAAAAGTCAGCGTGGCTTTAAAATTCACGTTCGACAAGAACCAATCTCACCTACCCAAGGGCAGGGGGTTCCAACTCCACCTCCAAGTCCGGGGAAAGTTTCCTCCCAAGTTCCTGATCTTCGGGAATTGTTGTCGAGAGGAAAATCAGCAGCACAAACAGCTCACCCATGTCAATGTGAGAGGCTTATCTCGGCAGTCTTGTCAGAATGCCCTTGTTGTGCAACAACACCTCGGCAGTCTGTATTCGACAGGTTGACGAATGTCGTTAGACCTGCCAAACGACAACGCCGCAACAAAAAGAAGACAGTTGAAGCGGAATACCCTCAGGTCACTATCAACATGATCGGCCGAGGGAAAGCCTTGCCTACTGATTCCGATGAGTCACAAGAGAGTCATCACTCGACTGTCAGAGAAATTTGTGACCAGTTCGAAGGAGTATATCAGAATACTCGGACTCGAACAGGAGCTATTCGCCCGGTTGACTATCAAAAGTTAGCCAAAGGCATTACAACAAGTGAAGAACATTCAGCAATAGCTGAATCTCAATCGTCAAGCTCTGTTGGAGCACGCGAGGTCTCCGCTTACATGTCAGGGAATCACGAAGACATCGCCAAAAGAGTGGACGAACATCATGTCATGCTCCAGGCGCAACAAGAGACACTTCTCCAATTAAAGGATATGCTGGCTCAGCTTCTTGCTGAAAAAGGCCACAAACCTGAATCTTCCCGGAGAACAACTTCAAAGGGAAAACAAAAAGTGCACGAACATTCAGATCGTGAGACTCACAACCTGGGATCCTCTTCTGAAGGTGAGAAGGAGATGGAGAAAGAACTGCACCCTCAATCTACTAAAGTGGATGAGCTGGAGGCTCGCCTTAACGCAATCGCCAACCGAAGCGAGCTCCGGGAAGAGGGAGTTGTGCGGCCTTACCCTGCTGAGTGGGATACAGCTCCCTACCCACCGAAGTTTAAGGCCCCTACCTTACAACCGTTCGATGGTACAGGATCGCCAAATCAGCACATTTACTACTTCAAGTCCCAAACTGGGGATGTAGTAGCAAACGACGCCATCCTGACCAGGCTGTTCATCGGTACCCTTAAGGGTGTCGCCTTCGAATGGTTCATGAAATTGCCTGCCGGATCTATTCAGAAATGGGTAGACCTGGAAAGGCTATTCTTGGCCAGATTCTTTGAGGACGACACGGAGGTCTCGGTCCCAACTCTTCTTGCCACTAAGCAAAGGAAAGGAGAGTCCATCAAAACCTATGTGGAGAGATTCCGCAGCATGGCATTGCGATGCCCCTCAGGTATGACCCAATCAACTCTGGTTGAAACTTGCAGGCACAACCTGCAGACCCAGCTCCTTGCTCAAATGGGGGTGGCAGAATGTCGCTCCTGGAGACAACTAGTCTCACAAGGAGAACAAGCTGAAGAAATAGTGGCACGGGTCAAAGCCGAAGAAATGCCACAACCCAAGCCGCAGCAGCAAAATCAGCAACGCAACCAGAACAACGCCCAACGGTCTAAGGGGAAGGAGACCTTGGCGGCCGACTACACGCGAGTTCCACCGCCGAACAAGCAGGGCAAAGCGCCAAATCAGCAAAGAGCGCCCAAGCAGTATTCGTTCAAAGAGGAGCACGTGGATACATTATTCCAATTGCTTCGAAAGAACAACAAGCTGCAATTGCCTGAGGTCAGGAAGCCGGATGAAGCAGGGAAAGTAGATGACCCCAGCTATTGTCGTTATCACAGATTCCTTGGACATCCTACCAAAAAGTGCTATGTCTTCAAAGACATCTTACAGAATCTGGTGAACGCTAATGTGCTCACACTGAAGCCAGAGCAGAAGACCGTATCTACTAATATGATAGCGGTCCAATTTGGTGATTTTCCCCCGGTAGTAACGACGGACGGCGTCGTCCCCATTCGCAAGGGAGAAATACGTCTGAAGAATGCTGACTTGCATAGTCAGAAGGACAGGGGGTTGGTGCCCCTCACTACCCCAAAAGGGGAAATCATGTGGGTCCATCCTGATCTGCTGGGAGATCAACAATGGACGAACACCCCGTCCAAAAAGAAGGGAGGCAAGGCTAAGTCTTCCAACATGATTAGCCCCTCCATTACTGAAGATGATGACCACCTCAAGCCTCTTACTGATTCAGAAGAGGAGAGGATTGTTCTAGCGGCATACCCAGAAGGCAATCCTGGCACTCGGTCAGGAAAAGCTTACCTGAGAGATTATGGCCAGAACGCTCCAGAGGTCGTGGAACAGCCCCAAGACGCTGGGGGTTCTGTTCCGAAAAAGCCAGTAGACAAAGGAAAACAGAAGGAGCTCCGATTCCACAGAAATCTCCACCAGGAAACTGGAGAGTCGAGCGCTCCCTTCCAATTCAACGTCATGGCGCAGCTGGCCAACATACCGGCCAGGATTACTTTATATGAGCTCCTAAGGTTATCCAAAACTACCAAGGAAGCTCTGATTGAAGCCCTGAAGAATACAGAGAGCTTCATCACCCAAGTCACCCCGGCTCCCGAAGCCTCTGATGATCAAACGTGTCTACAATGTCTGCAAGCGGCGAGGAGTCTACCCTGCATATCGTTCACGCAAGAAGACATGCAGGTCAAACATGAACATGACCGACCACTGTACTACACAGGATATATCGGATCCTCCGAAATCAGTCGTGTTCAAGTTGACCCGGGCTCAGCACTCAGCATCATGCCCTACAGGGTCATGCAGGTCCTAGGGATTCCCATGCACCGGCTGCACACCACCCAGACTACTATTTTCGGGTTCAATGCAAACAGTACCCGACCCCTGGGAAAGATTAAACTCAGATGCCAGATCGGAGATCTCAAGTCTGAGGTAGCATGCTACATCATAGATGCGGACACGTCCTACAACCTTTTGCTAGGACGACCATGGATACATGCAAACCGCATTGTCCCATCTACTTTGCATCAGGTTATGAAGTACGCCAATGACAAGGGCGAAGTCAGAACCTTGATCGCAGAGAAATACCCCTTCCGAGGAGTAGAAAACTTCCACACCGACTCCGTCTTCTATTTGGAATCCCAAGAGAAAGAAGATGTAGATAGCGGTAATGAAGCAGACATCGAGCCAGATCCTGAGGAAGATTGTCCTTGGGAATTAAACTTTGATGTAATGGATCAGGGTGAGAGTAATAATGATGTACCGAGTGGGGGCGAGTGGTGCATTAATGAAGATTTCATTTTAGCGTACTTGTCTGATGTCTCTCTTAACAATAAACAAATAGAGAATGATTCTAGTGCAGGTACCAACCCATGGCACGTACTGTGCACGGAAGCATCGCTCACCTTGCCAATCCAGTCATTCTTCGTTTCAGATGAAGAAGCGGAAGACGCACAGAAGGCTTTCTTCAAAGTCCCATCCAAAAGGAGAGGGCAGAAGCCGATCTGTTTTGGTAAAGTTAAACCCGAACCACTCCAACGTGGAAGTTCGGAAGAAGACGATGGGGTCCCCCAATTCCATTACCACGAACCCAATTCTAAATACTTAATGAAACGAATGGGGTATAATTTTAATGAGAAACAGGGCCTGAACTTCGGGAAGGGAAGACGAACACCGATCCGGATGTCTCTCACTCCTGAAGGAAAACCTCCGGATTACTATCAAAAAACCGGAAGGGGCGTGGGTTACGTCACGCCTCCCCCCGCCTCGGAAAACGAAATCAGTAATTACCTACGTCATGACCAATCATCCGGAATATCGTCATACGAGTCCGACGTCATTGTTGGACCCTTCTTTAAAAACTTGACTGTGAACATGGTTTCAACCGGTCATCCAGATGAAGACGCAGGGGGTGACGAGGAGTTAATGGAATCGATCGATGATCCTTGGATCAAGCGTCTCAATATCCTGTGGGATATGCGTTTTGAACAACGCGAACCACCCACTGAAGATAAAGTGATCCAAGTCAACATGGGAGATGAGTCTGACCCCAAGCCCATTTTTATAGCTGAAGACCTATCATCCACCGAGAAGGAAGACCTTATATCTCTCATCCAAGAATATATAGACGTCTTCGCTTGGAACTATGAAGATATGCCTGGCCTTGACCCGAAAGTTGCCATGCACCGTCTCAACATTGATCCGGATGCAAAACCCGTTAAACAACAACAACGCAGGTTTCGTCCAGAGATCATGGAATCAATTGAGTCAGAAGTTAAAAAGCTTATAGACTCAGGTTTTGTGAGGGAAGAACAACACCCAGATTGGGTAGCTAACATTGTTCCAGTCCCCAAAAAGAACGGTAAGGTCCGGATATGCATCGATTTCCGTGATCTCAATGCCGCCTGTACAAAGGACGAATTCCCACTTCCTATCACGGATGTTATGATCGACAACACCTGCGGGTATTAACGGATGTCTTTCATGGACGGATTCTCTAGGTACAATCAGATCAAGATGCACCCGGACGACGAGAAACATACTGCTTTTAGAACACCGCTGGGGGTGTATTGCTACATAGTGATGCCCTTCGGCCTGAAGAATGCAGGTGCAACTTATCAACGTGCAATGAACACGATTTTTCACGAACACCTCCGAAAGAAGATCGAGTGCTACGTTGATGACATAGCGGTAAAGAGCCAATGCAAAGACGATCATCTTGCAGATCTGAAGACAATGTTCGAAATCATGCGAGCACATCAGCTGAAGATGAATCCGACAAAATCATTCCTCGGAGTTTCAAGTGGAAAATTCCCCGGAAAAAGTGTGTGCCATCCAAGACATGCCACCTCCGAAGAATCTCAAAGAGCTCAGAGGTTTGCAGGGCAGACTGGCCTACATCCGAAGATTTATATCAAATCTGTCAGGACGCTGCCAACCTTTCTCTAAGCTTATGAAGAAAGGAATATCCTTTGTTTGGGATGGAGAGTGCTCAAAAGTTCGAAGGCTTCTTTATCGAATACGTGCCACGAGCTCAGAATGCTTATGCAGATGCTCTAGCCTCCTTGGCAACCTCATTAGCGTTGCCACCGAAGACTGAAACAACGATTCCAGTCGCGGGACGGAAATTATACTTTTCTAAAATTCCTACAGAAGAAAACCTAGACGAGACACCGTCAGAAGAAGTCTGTACAACTTCTATGGAGTTTGAATCCAGGGATTGGCGATTCCCGTACATCAACTATGCCGTATATGGAATTCTACCAGAGGATCCTAAGGAAGCGGCCTCTATCAAACGAAAGGCCCTCCGATTCTATTACGACGCAGTCTCTCAAGTCCTGTATCGTAAATCGCATGATGGAGTTTTGCTTCGATGTCTCTCCTGGAAGGAAGCAAAAGAGGCCCTCAAGGAAGCTCACGGTGGAATGTACGGAGCTCATCAGCCTGGAGCTAAATTAGGAGATCGCCTCCGACGCATCGGCTATTATTGGCCGAAGATGTTTTCAGACGCGGTTGACTATGCTAAACGTTGTCACGCGTGCCAAATTCATGGGGATTTCATCCACCAAGCACCTCGAAATTTACACCCCACATCGGCGACTTGGCCATTCGAAATGGGGGGTATGGATATCGTCGGACCGATTTCCCCTCCGACATCCAAGGGACACCGGTTCATTCTAGCCGTGACCGATTATTTCTCCAAATGGGCGGAAGCAATCCCGTTGAAAGAAGTCAAGACTTCAAACGTGATCAAGTTTATCAAACATCACGTCATCTATCGCTTTGGAGTCCCAAGACGAGACAGATTCCGAATCCAAAGTGTGGCATCTACGGCTTATTATCCGCCAGTAAATGGTCTTGCAGAAGCCTTCAATAAAACCATAGTGAAGCTTCTCAAAAAGTTTGTTTCTAAAAGCCGGCGCGATTGGGATGAAAGACTGGGTGAATGTCTTTGGGCTTACCGTACTACAGTAAGGACCTCCACAAGAGCTACGCCATTCTCTTTGGTATACGGCTGCGAGGCTGTACTACCATTAGAAATTCAGATGGCTGTACTACCATTGGAAATTCAGATTCCTTCTCTGAGAGTCGCTATCACAACGGGACTAACAGAAGAAGAAAAGCATCAACGACGTCTGCAAGAACTTGAAGCCTTAGACGACAAGCGACTTCAAGCTCAACAACAGATCGAGTTGTACCAAGCCCGTATTTCCAAAGCCTACAACAAAAAGGTCAAGGAACGGATCTTCAAGAAAGGCGATCTAGTGTTGGCCAACAGACGACCCATGGTGATGACACACAAAACCAAAGGGAAGTTCAATCCTAAATGGGAAGGGCCCTTCGTAATAGAATCAGTCTATTCGAACGGAGCATACCGCCTCATCAATCAAGAAGGAGACAGGCTCATGATGCCAATTAATGGGAAGTTTCTCAAGAGATACTTCCCGTAAATCATGTAGCCCCCTAAACCCCAACCAAATCAGGCTGGGGGTTGCCTATTCATAGTGTAATTCTATCTTGTATTTCGTCATGTTAACACTACACCTCTGACGATTGTAATTTGATGGAATTATTCTGAATAAATGATAAAGGGAATTTCGATAACATTTGCATTATTTTCTATTGTCTTGAACCAGATTTCAATAAAAAGAGACGATAAAGAGCAAAAGTGATATCATTTTCATTCGATGTGGTTAATCCAAACACAAAATGAAAAAGATACAAAATTCCTTAATCAAAAACAGGTCAAGAGCTAAACATCAGGCTTCATTAACTTGAGGGTTTTTAGCCTAGACTTGAAGGCAGAGAGTTTCTCCCGGTGAGCCGCTCGAACTTGTTCCTCGATCTCCTTTCTGAGTTCTGCTTCAATAGGAAGAGTAGCAACAATGTCCTTACGAGTCTGCTCAGCTGCGTGGAGTGTACGGCAAAATTTCGTATAAATTTGGCCACTTTTATGCTCAAGCTCTTTTCTGACATCCTCGTAGTGGGCCAATTGAGCTTTCTTCTGGTCCAACTCGGCCTCTAATCGAGCGATAGTCTCTTCAATATCACGAATATCAGAAGCAACACGTTTGATTTTAGCATATGCTTTAGAGTGTCGCTTCCTTAAAGTTGATATACGGGCTATTTTATCAGATAGTTCCTTGCGAAGATTCCCTGGGTGATGCGCTCTCGAGATTATCGCCAAGGAAAGAGCCGGCTCCACTTCAGAATCTAAATTGGCGCGCTGTAACTCCCTGAAAGCTGTCAATTCTGCCATCAAAAGAGTGATCCCACCCTGGCAGTGCTCAGTCCAGGATGCATCCCCTTTGGCCTTGATGTCGTCCAAACATTGGCTCAAGATGGATTTACAGTCTTCAAGAGAAGCCCCCTCAACACTGATCATACCAATAATTGTTTGCATCCAACGTTCCAGTTCATCAATTGATTTCTTCAGAGCTCCTGAGCGTGGAGGAGGAAGAGTTGGATAGATTGGATCCGTATGATCATCCTGAACACGTGTTGGAGCAACTTCAGAAGAAGGACCCTCTTCAGCCCCATCGTCTTCAGGAACTGAGGGGATCGATTGAGGCATTTCGTCCTCTCCGTCAGTAGAACGCTCAACGAGCGCAGACTTCATCGCATCCCCCATTATTTTGGCCCTCTTGGAATTCTTGGCCATGACAGGTATCCGCTTACGGATTCTCCTGTCATACTCACCTTGCTCAGCAGCAGAAAGAGCTTCCTTACCCGATCTTAAAGAACGAGGTGTAGGAACGGGCTCTTCTGCAGGGATCTCCTCAGTGGTCTTTTCTTCAGGAGAATCATCAATTGGCTTTCCCTCTTCAATTCCCGTAGGAACCTCTTCTTCAGAAGGTTCTACGGTGGACAAGTCTTTAGGAGCTTCAACGGCTCCGGTCGCTTCCTGTTCACAAGATAGGTATTCTTCCATCCCTGGTAGACGAGTACTCGCAGAACCGCTCCGTGAACGATACAATTCCCGAATCTCGTTTATACATGAAGTATAAACGTCATACTCCGGAATCTGAGAAGCTTCGGCAAACCACTGGCGGAAATCCATAACAGCAGAGCAGCCGGGTGATGAATGGGGTAAAGTGAATTGCGCATGGGTTCCCCCGGCAGAGAAAAAGTACCATGCGCGAGCTCCTTCGCATAAATTCCCAATCTGAGCTAACGCCGGGTTAGGATTGCCAACATAGAGTTGGTCATATCCAAACTGTCTCGCGAACCGAGAAGGCATGTAAGGCTCGATTACGCACTTCTCCCGTGAGCGATAGACCAGGTAGCCCAACCTGATCATAAGAAGCCAGCTGAATGTACCCTCTTCCAAAGAAGACGAGCCTTCAAAAAGAAAATCCATGAAGCGTGCATCCTCCACATCAGCTCCGTCAAAGTTAGGAGCACAGCAGAAAACCCGGTAATTATCTTCCCGGGATAGAAGCTGTCGAGCCCTGACTATATAAGAACTAGTCCACGTGGCCGACTCCAATCTTTGTACGAAGGGAGTATAAGCATCATCCCCTTCATGCACTCCCGTCATCAAGGAAGGGCAATGCAACACGAACCAGGCCACTAAATATGTATACGGCATTGGTACACGTGGTTGAGGAGCTTTCCCAGTTTTCTTCTTAGTAGCTTTGACTCCCGAAGCACTGAGAAGTTCTGAAGTTAATACCCTCAGGCTGTTCTGGATACAGCCAACCATAGCAGTAAGGAGACTTACATGTCTCCCATGCGCTAGCAAAACAGCTGGATACACAACCTCAGCTAATATTGATTCTATTGGTCTTGACGGTACCACACACCGCTTCAACCAAATCATGAAGAAGCCTGCAAGTAGAGCCGTGTCAGAGATAGGAACTGTGGCTTGGTAGTGGAAACTTTCAAATTCGACACCAGCTTCGAAATCATCCTCGGCATGCTCTGCCTTATAAGTAGCACCAGGAGCCTTAATCCGAGCCTTGGCGTCCTTAAGTGAGACAACTGCGACACGGGATACGGCTACGTCTTTCCGATTTAAGTTTTGAAAGAGGTAGTCTGCCCATGTGGTATGCATAATGCCCCCTCCACGCATCCCAAAGACTTGGGCACATATGTGGAAGTGGCACATCAATTCCCAGAAGGTAGCATAAATTTCAGGGTGTGTCACCTTCAGTAAGGAACCTCGTAGGGCATTTTTCCAAGCGACAGCCCCGATACTGCCTGCATCTCATGAAGAGCAAAACCTAACTCTCCAGCAGGCGTAAAGAATGTGCAGCTGTCAGGATTATATTTCTCCAACATAGCGAAGAAATTATGAAGACTCTGCACGACTCCCCGTCGTGTAGCTAACACCGGAACTGTGAGACCCGATTGAGTGAGCGAGTCCTTAAGCTCTTCAAGAACAAAGTCAACCATTCGGGTCCACCAACCTCCTTCTCCGGAATAGATCCATCCAGGGGATCTGAACGTCTGAGTAGAGAATTCACCTTGAGTTGCAAGGAATTGACGAATAAAGATGTTCGCTGGACGTGGCATCTCCTGAACCAGTTCCTTCTTCTCAAACAAACCAGGTCTTAACCCCTTGAGTTGTCTCCCGATTTGTGTACGAGCTCGACGACCAGATCCAAGCGACACGTTCTCCTTCTCCTTCACTATGTCGAAGGTCAAACCCCGACGGTAGCTCGCATTCAGAAAGTAGGAGAGAGGGTACATCCTCTTCATGTTGGGGAGGAATAAGAAGCGGGTATCAACTCTCCGCAGCAGCTTCGAATCTTCCACGTGTGTGAGATGATCATTGGCTGGTATGCGATCTCCAAATATGAACGCTGGTTTAGGAAACTGGGCATGACCAGCAGGGGTCTCCATGTCTAAATCAGTTATCAAAATCCTGAGAGTAGAGCATTGAGGGAATTTAATCATTTCCGCTCTTTCCGAATCAGGAAAAGTACACAATGGAATTTGGTTCTGAAGACTGAATATTTCATTCGCGTTAGGTCCCCCGATGTATCCAAAATGACGCTCTTGTGAAAGCGGCACATTCGGGAAAAGCACTGCACAATCAAAAGCGGAAGTTAGCGGCTAGAAACAAGCTATCAACATAAAGACATAGCCTGAAACATAAAGGGTTAAAGGCTCATGTCGAAATCTCCAACGTGAACGTCGAGCCTCGCGACAGAAATCTTCAACGCGAAGGTCGAGCCCCGCGTCCGAAATCTCCAACGCGAAGGTCGAGCCCCGCGTCCGAAATCTCCAACGCGAAGGTCGAGCCTCGCGATATCAGAAGCCTCAAACGCGAAGGTCAACCTCGCGTTGAAAAACTTGAACGCGAGGGTCGAGACCCACATGGGATCCCAACCCCGCGTTTTCATTGAGTTGAAACGAGTCATCTTCCTCGTTATCAAGAACCCATCTAGGGTTTTCAGAGAACTTGCCAAGGCAGGTTATTTTGGTCTGCACTCACCACGACAGGGAAGCCCCCGCAGCAGCGGTGACGACGACAATGTCCCCGCATGGACAAGAGCACCGCCGGCGTCCTCAGCCGACGGCACTTCGGAAGTCGCTCCGGCGGCTTTCTTGGAGTTCGAACCCCTTCTCCGAGGCGCCATTGATGCAGTCAATCGGAAGAAATGCTCTCGAACGAGAAAGACGAAGTTCGTCGGAGATCTCACCAAGATCAAACGAGAATGCTCGTTCTTGAAAATAGTCGAAAGTCTTGAAAGTCAAGTGACTTTTGATATGACCACTCAGGTCTATTTATAACAGCCGCCAAGCTGTTAAGATGGCACGGGATTCTAGGAATGAATCCCCAACCATCTTTCAAAACGCGAAGCTCGCAATCGCGTTCAATGTTTCCCAAGTGCAAAGCTTAGGCTAGCGTTACGAAGGCCCGAACCTCGCGTTTTAAACATCAAACGCGAGGGTCACCCCAGCGTTGCAATTCTTCTAAACGAAGAACTTGCACTTGTAAGCCCACTTAACGGAGTGTTAATCAAAACCTCTGTATCTCTTCAGTAGAATCTAAATTCTCATTGGGTTAATACTACACCCCAAAATCCACTTATCAATTCTCAAAAATAGAATGATAAGTCTCCAACTCATTGTCTATTTATTGGCTCTCCTCAGCAGAGCAATAAATAACTCGTTTTCAGTGGGGTAATAAACTCCCCCAAAATCTTGATCAAATCACAAGTCTTATAACTCATCACTCCGATGATAAAACACATAGTAGTTCTCCCTAGTGAGACGCTATAATAATCTTTCCCCACAAATGTCACGTTAAAATCACACCTCTGACAAAAATCAACTTATCGATTCTCGTCAATAGAACGATAAGTCCTCAAAATTGCCCTGATCGCAATATTTCTTCTTGTCACGTTAAAATCACACATCTGACAAAAAAAAAAATCAACTTATCGCTTCTCGTCAATAGAACGATAAGTCCTCAAAATTGCCCTGATCACAATATTTCTTCTTGTCACATTAAAATCACACCTCTGAAAAAAAAACAAAAAAAAATCAACTTATCGCTTCTCGTCAATAGACCGATAAGTCCTAAAAATTGCCCTGATCGCAATATTTCTTCTTGTCACGTTAAAATCACACCTCTGACAAAAAAAAAAATCAACTTATCGCTTCTCGTCAATAGAACGATAAGTCTTCAAAATTGCTCCGATCGCAATATCTCTCTTGTTAAGTTAAAACTACACCTCTAGCATTTATAGACTTCTTTCAGTGTTTAAAGCAAAACATAACACAGGAAGAATTCTATTAGTCAACCCTATTATGGGAGTATTCGTCCTCAGCAGTTTGAAACTTTCTAGAGTTGTCTTAAATGATAATAAAGAGAGTTCTCTGCAACAGAACCACTGTGGAGGTATATTCTAAGTCAGGAATACATCTCAGGCATTTCTCGTGACTTGTATTTAAAATCAAAACATGATAAATGCAAGAAACAATGAGAAGTCAATATCACTTTTTATTCAAGAACCAAAAGAAAGTGATACAAAACAAACTTTGTTCTTGTCAAAAGAACATTACAGAAGCCAAACTCACTCATGCATTAAATCAAAAGAGATGAGTGGAGCCTTGAGTTCAGCTAGCTCCGCCTCGTGGTTAGCTCGCACCATAGCTTCAGCCTTTGCTCGGAGTTCATCCTCGCTGGGTATGACGAGGGCCACCACTTCCTTTCTGGCATCTTCCAGCGCTTGAGATTGTGCATGATATTCCAAAGTACCAGTTGTATTCTGGGTACTAAGGATGTTGACAATGCCTTCTTCGCGGGAGAGTTCAGCTTTCAATCATAGGACTTCGTCTTCAGCTTCAACCAGTCTGCCCCGAAGCGAATTCATAGAAGCAGTTGAACGTTCTAGTTCTTCTCGCTTCCGAGTGTTACGCTCACGAAGCTCTGCAATCTGACGCTCTTTTTCAGCTAAGTCCCGTTCTAGCGTCTCTCGGTGTATCACCTCAGCGACCTGAAGACTAGCCAAAGTGGACATAATTTGCGGCTGAAGGTCACTATGGCCCATGGTCTCGAAGCGTTGTAATTTCTCCTCCAAACGAAGGATAATCTCTGAGCAGCGTTCGAACCATTGAGTTTCGCCCACACTCCTGACCCCGTTTAAGCCTGCTTCCAGCAGAGGTCGAAAGGAGTTCAAAGTTCCTTGGCCATTCATCAGAGATTCAACTACCGTCTTCGCAAGACTGTTTAGATACACCAAGGAGATTTGAAGGAATTTAGGTGCATTAGCGAGACTGACAATTGCACCCGAAGATACCCCTTCAGCAGCTGAGATTGAGGCATTAAGATGATGACTAGCAGGCGATCCAGGTGCCGAAGCTGCTGAGGCAATTGAAATGTTCAAATGCGAAGGACTTGAGGTTAAAGCCATCAATGCTTTCGCTTGAGAAGAGCTTGGCCCAGCCTCCGTTGGGGTGAGCGAGATCTTCATCACCGCTTTTGGTGAAGTAGCTACTACAGAAGAGTCAGGCAGGGGTTGCTCTTGCATAGGGGCTGATACCTGCACGAGCTGTTGTTCCGGAGGAGGAGTAGCGGCAGTAGTTTCAGGCAACGCTACAGGCGGAACAGTCGCCCCTCGTTAGTGTAATGGGAGGTAGCGTCGTCAATACGAGCCTGAACCTCCTCCAAAGTACTGGCAGGCAAGCGGGTCACTGAATCTCCCTTAGTGGTCAAGTTATGGAATAAATATTCCGCCCAAGACACTTGCTTGATGCCGCCTCCACGGACCCCCGTCAGCTGCATGCAAATGTGGAAGTGACACATGACTTCCCAGAGAGTGGCATAAATTTCCGGACTGGTCTTCTTTAAAATCTGGAGTTCCGCCGATCCCGGAACAAATTCTTCATACGGCAGATCCCCGAGAACAAGACCCGAGACTTCGTGCATCTCGTGAAGAGCGAAGCCTAGCTCCCCCACAGGGGTGAAGAATGTGCAACTATCAGGATTATACTTCTCCAGTATAGTGAAGAAGTGAAAGTGGCTCTGGACGATCCCAAATTCAGTAGCCCGCACAGGAACCAGCAACCCAGCTTGAGCGAGGGGAGCTTCTAATTCCTTCAGAACAAACTTGGTCATCTGGGCCCACCATCCAGCCGCTGGAGAATGAACCCAGCCAGGAGTTCTAAATCCTTGCGCAGGGAACTCTCCCTTCTTTTCCAGGAATCTCTTAACGAAGGTCTTTGCCGGACTGGGTGCTTCGCCAAGGGGATACTCCTTAGCAAATAAACTCGGCCGTAAAGCTGTCACCTGCCGATTATAACCAACGGGGCGAACCCCATAGAAAGTCAGAGCTCCTAGAGCAACCCCATCTTGATCCTTAACCAGGGGCCAATCCATACGCCTCGGGACGGAAGCGCATTGGAAATAAGATAGGGGGAACATCCTCTCCATGTTGGGCAAGAAAAGGTTGCGGTCCTCAACTCTCCGCAGCCACTTATAGCCCCCATCATAAGCAGTGCTTGCGTTGAAGTCAACAAAGTCCCCGAAGAGATATCCAGGTTTGGTTATGGGCTTACGGCTTGGGCTTTCAAGTCGAGCGTCCGAAACCAACGTCCTGAGAGTGTCATGAGAAGCTTGGGTGATCAGTTCCACGCGACTCTTCTCCCTCATCCGGAAAACCGGGAGTTCTAAACGCGAGCTGAAAGTTATGTTCATGTCTGCACCACCTTCATGTCCAAAGTGGTGGCGAAAAAGAAGAGGCTCGCTGGTATGGCGCACTACAAAAAGAAGAAAAGAGTTAGACAACTCAAAATCAGACAAGTTCAGACGCGAAGGTCGAACCCCGCGTCAAACAAGTTCAGACGCGAAGGTCGAACCCCGCGTCAAACAAGTTCAGACGCGAAGGTCGAACCCCGCGTCAAACAAGTTCAGACGCGAAGGTCGAACCCCGCGTCAAACAAGTTCAGACGCGAAGGTCGAACCCCGCGTCAAACAAGTTCAGACGCGAAGGTCGAACCCCGCGTCAAACAAGTTCAGACGCGAAGGTCGAACCCCGCGTCAAACAAGTTCAGACGCGAAGGTCGAACCCCGCGTCAAACAAGTTCAGACGCGAAGGTCGAACCCCGCGTCAAACAAGTTCAGACGCGAAGGTCGAACCCCGCGTCAAACAATCTCAGACGCGAAGGTCGAACCCCGCGTCAGACAATCTCAGACGCGAAGGTCGAGCCTCGCGTCAGAAAAGTTCAGACGGGTGGGTCGACCCTCGCGTCAAAAATCTGAGACGCGGAGGTTAAACCCCTCGTCAAGAAGATTAAACGACGGGGTCCAGCCCCGCGTTATGGGAACGAGTTTCCTCGTTAATTTCAAGATCAGAACTTGCCGGAGCAAGTTTAATGACCACGAAGGTCGTACTCACCACCGATCAAAGGAAGCTGGGGCGTCACATTCGCCTGAGCAGCGGCGCCGCCGGTCGGCACCGACGGTGCAGATCCCCGAACCGTAGCGGCATCAGGCTTGGAAGCGACGTCGGACTTGGAGGACTTCTTTGGTGCCATTGAATCTCGTCGGAGAAGAAGAATAGTTTTCGCCGGAGATGAAAACGAAATTTCTTTTTCGTTAAATTTTCAAGAAGAGTCAAATGACTCTTGATTTGACCCCTAGCGGTCTATTTATAGACAGCTATGAGCTGTCAAATCCTAACGGACGGGATTCGAGGCCATCAGCCCGCCCAAACTCGACCCTCGCGTTCGAGTTGATTCAGCTTCCAAACGCGATGCTCACCTGCGCGTTCAAATTTCCCAACGCTGGGCTCACCCACGCGTTCCAATTCTCAAATGCAGAAGGCATCTCTGTGTTGAGACCACCATGAACAGCAATTTCTTGGTTACCAAAGCGATCAAAGCCAGGAAGAAACAAACGACTCCACTGGGGAGTCTGTTGGAGGAGTACAGATAGAGTACAGTCAACAACGGCGAAATCATCTGACTCGATCAGGCGGGAAGAGCAAAGAATCCACCAAATTCTGGGATCCAAAGTATTCCGAAAATTCGTCCCAGTCAACCGCGAACTTTCGAAAACTTTGGAGGGGGTTCTGTAGGTTGTCTAAAAATCACAATAGATAGCTTATTCAAACAAGCTCCGACAACGGAGGTCACAATCAGACGACTTCCCAATCACTGTATCCGCAACTCCACAATTGCCACAAACGCGACCTCACCTCTGAGATGATTGATCTTGATGGCTGTGACAACAGCATGGCTAATATCGTAGCAACTATTAGAGATGCTGATGAGCAGTGGGACGATTTCAGAAATAAAAAGTTGGACTCAGTTGGTGAGTTGCTTGGTAGAGAGCTATGGGCGAATATTCATCTTTAAGACACTATGGATGTTGATTCCCGTCTAGCTCCTACAACGAAAGCTACAATCAAATAGCTTTCGGGTCGATGATCGAAACATATAGTCGAATAGTTGCTTGGTAGAGAGCTATGGGCGAATATTCATCTTTAAGACACTATGGATGTTGATTCCCGTCTAGCTCCTACAACAAAAGCTACAATCAAATAGCTTTCGGGTCGGTGATCGAAAGCGGCAAATAGAGGACTTTTCACATAGATCGAGAAAGGTTACAATTTAACGACACTTCCGACAACTGATGAAAACTCTATGCAGCAGTCTTCACAATCTACAGTGAAAGTTACAATCTGACGGCTTTCACACCCCACAACAGCTAAAGCTAGGATTATTGAACAACGGTCCTTGCAACGCTCTACAGAAGAAGTTACAAATCAGCTAACTCCTTCTGAAACGCGGGTGTCATCCCCGCGTCATAACTTTGGAAATGAAGGCGACCCTCGCGTCGTCAATGCACAAGCCAAACGTGAGCGACCCTCGCGTTCAATGGTGTTCAACCAACAGCGACCCTCGCGTCGTCAATGCACAAGTCAAACGTGAGCGACCCTCGCGTTCAATGGTGTTCAACCAACAGCGACCCTCGCGTCGTCAATGCACAAGCCAAACGTGAGCGACCCTCGCGTTCAATGGTGTTCAACCAACAGCGACCCTCGCGTCGTCAATGCACAAGCCAAACGTGAGCGACCCTCGCGTTCAATGGTGTTCAGCTAACACCCAACTTCGCGTCTTAATTCAAAGAACACGAAGTAGAGGTTCTGAACGCCAGAATGGGCGTTTGACTTATTCAAACATAAGTCGAACGGTTCCAAAACCGTTTATCCCACGTTCTGAGGGATTTTCGCCCACGTAGGAGCGGATATAGGGGTCAGTTACAACCCCTTATCCCCCTATAAAAACTCAACGAACTCAACTGAGTTGGTGGTTGGATTTTTGGCATCTGAACCACAGGGGTTGATTGGATTTTCTCGGGGCTCAAATCAGAGGCTATCGGCTGGCTCGTTAAAAACCGCTCAGGCTTGGAAATTCAGCAGCAACGAAATCCTTGGAGATAGGATTTTTGAATTAAACTCAGAAGATCAAATCTGAGAGGATTCTTCGACAACAGAAAAAAATAGCTTGATCATTAACCGAATTTTCGGTTCCAACAACTCTATTCACAGAGTTCAAACTCGTTCAGAGTTCTTAAACTCATTCAGAGTTATTTATAAAACTTTCCACGAAAGTTCATCCTAATCAATCACACTTTATACACTAAGTGTAGGAACCTAGCCTGTGTCCTCCTCCTCAATTGCTCGGTTACAACCTCTCCCTAGGTTCGTCAACCGACGCCACTCCTATTGGATTTGACCCCGTCTCTCGCCTCACACTTCTCTCGGTGTACAAGTGTATTACAAGTGAAACTTTATACACTAAGTGTAGGAACCTAGCCCGTGTCCTCCTCTTCAAGTGCTCGGTTACAACCTCTCCCTAGGTTCGTCAACCGATGCCACTACTATTGGATTCGACCCCATCTCTCGCCTCACACTTCTCTCGGTGTACAAGTGTATTACAAGTGATTTTCACAAAAAAAGATTAAATACAATGGTTTGTTCTCAAATAACAAGTGAGAACACAATGAAGCACACACTCACTCAATCACACTTCACAACCCACATTATATGGTATGAAGATATTAAACTCAATATGTGTATGTGATAACAGTGAATGAAACTCAATAAATATAGCTAATTGAAATGAAAATGAAATAACAAGCTATATAAGAGTTTAGAAAACTTCTCAAATAAGAAGAACAGTAGATGATGATCCCAATAGGATTTGAAAGCCACTTCTTATTGTAGGAAAACTTCTCTTGAAACAGATTGATGAAATCAGCTTTAAACAGCTCTTTGAAACACACTAAATATTTTGTTAAACACAAAACTTGGATTTCTTGGTTGCATAGAAGGAGAGCAGCAATGAGATATATATAGCAACCCAATACATCAGTAAAAACACAAGTAAAAGACCAAAAAACCCATTTAAAAACAGCTATAAAAACTAGCCGTTGGAAATGATCTGACAGTTCGGCAGTCGACCGGTGCGGTCGACCGCGAAGCTAAAAAAACACAGTTTTGAAAATATAAAGCTGGCGGTCGACCGCGGCAGTCGACCGCGAAAGTCTCTGGATGTTTTCACGGTCGACCGTCATGGTCGACCGCGAGCACAAAAAAGGTAAGCTCAAAAAAATTGCAACTGGCGGTCGATCGCGACGGTCGACCGGAATCTGATACATTGCATATTGACAGGTTTTTGGGCTGTTTTGAAAATTCATTAAAAATATCAAATCAATTCCAAAAATAGTGAAACTTTGGGGAAAGTTTCTAAATGATGAAACAAATATGTTTGAAAAGAAATTTTTGGAAAATCAATTTTTGTTTGTGAAAACTCCCTGTTTTTGAAAAGTGTTCAGAAAACCTGTTTTTCGTGAACATGAAAATTGACATAAGGCTTGTAAATATGTATATATATTACGCATATATTATATATATATAATGAAGTATGAAAGAGTTGTAAACATGAAATAAAAGATATTGTAATAACGTTTGATAAAAAATCATTTATATGATAGAAATCGTCAAAAATCGTGTTAAGTGTACATATATTGAGCTTAGATATTAACATACAATATATGTAAGTAAACTAAACTTATACCTAGGTAAATCCACACATATGAACTTGAATCTTTAACGCTTGATTGTCGTGTGTTGAAATACCTGTAAAGAGAAACATAAACACAAAACTAGAGATTGTATTAGCGATAAATTGTTTGACAAATCATCATCAAAACTATAGGGTCAACACTACGATGGGCGCCAAACTGTTCATATTAAGTAACCAAACAATCAAAAATGTGATGGGGGTAAGATTGATTAGGGGCCGCTCATTTCTCATATTTATGAGCCTACTTCTCCAATATTATTTTGATGATTAACAAACAATTTCTAATTTTGTTTCTAGCATTTGTGTTTGTATCTAACATGCATTCTGGTTATATTTGAGCATAATGATGAAATTCTTGGAGTTCGAATAATATTGAAATGAAGCCATCACAAATTTAAGTAATGATTCGACATCGCTTCATTCGTCACCAAGATCGAGCTCAAGCAACAACCTATAGCTTGGGCAAAGTAGTTTAAATTTATACTTTGTGCGTTATACTTACAGCTTATTACATACACATACACGTTCTTGAGAAAATATCGAGCTTTTGGGTTAGTAACTTAATATCAATGTTTCATACCTTTTAGTAAGTCCTTTAACCTACTTAAAATTGTGCCCAAACTTGCAAATAATCAGTGTGTCAAAATCATGTATTTACGAAATCGTATTTTTAACGATTTTACAAAATAACATGTTTTCACAAACGTTTAATTAGATTATAAAAATTTCTTCTCAAACATGTTTGTTTTCATGTTTATAAACATTCCCCAAAATTTTACCATTTTTAGAGTTTATTTGTTATTTTTAATTGAATTTACAAAGTCAGGTTTTCGAAAAAGTAATGTATTTGCATTATCAGTCATCGGTCGACCGAACAAGTCGAACCGGTCGACCGACCATTGAAATTTTTTTAGCATTTATTTTTTCATGGCCATTAGTCCACCATACACATATATTAGTCAACCGATATGTATACATCGGCCGACCAACGCATGACCATCAGTTAACCGATAATATATCTGTTGTAAAAACCGGCTAGTTTTTCTGATTTTGTTTTATATTGGTTTTGCCTCGTTTTTGTACTTTTCACTGGTTTGGGCTGATACATTGAGAGACTATATATAGTACTCAATACTTAGATTTTTTCATTGTTTTTAAAAGTAAGTTTTGTAAGTTTTATTTAAAAGTTTTAAGAAAAATCAAGTGTTTGTTTATGTGAAGATAGTTTCACAAAGAGGAGAATCGAAATTTTATTTTGAGGCTCTCTACCTTAAATCATCATCGACAACTCTTTTTTTACATCAGAGAAGTTTTCTAAACTCAATTATCTAGCTTGTTTATATTTCAATTATCATATTTATATTTGCTAGATTAATTCGAGTTTATTTTCATTTTTACTCATTGATCTCACACACAACCAATTTGAGCTTAATGTATTTTTCATATATTGTATACATTGGTTATGGTGAGTAATTCATTGAGTGTGAAATTAATTCCATTCTCATTCTTGTTAGAGAACAAATCCTTTGTATTTGAGCCTTATTGGTGAGGGACAGGGTGAATTCTGAGAGGAGTGGTATTGGTAGTAAATCCTAGTGAGAGGTTGTAAATCCTAGGAAGGTAACACGGGCTAGGCCAATACTTAGATGAGTGTATTGTGTATTGATAATTGTGTAAGATTGTAAACTTTATCGATGAGCACTGAAAACCGATTGTATAATTGTTATTGAGATAGTGGAGATTCTCCTTGAGCTAGAGGTGCGGAGATGCAGGTCGTGGGTTGACCGAACTCCTTGTAATTTGCCTTGTGTTTATGATTGTCATTTGTTCACTATCTCTCTTGTTTTTGTGTTCATGTTTGTTTCGCCCATTGTTTAATTGTATATCCTAGCATATTTCATTGTATATTACATCATTAGGATTTATTAGTTAATAAGTTTTAAATTTGGTATTAATATCGGATTAGATAAGCAAATACCCTATTCACACTCCCTCTGGGGTACTTTCATTTGATTTCAGAGCTTGGTGCTCTTGATTTGTGTCTTAACCACCTGGAGTCAAATATCCAAGTCTTTATATTTTGCTAATCCAGTTTTGTTATTTTTGCTTGCATATTTATTATGGACTTGCATGGTGCACCTAGTTTAGGCTATAATATTAATATTGTTTCAAAATTCAATAATTTCTCTTATGCTTAATGGTGTGTTAGATTTAAATTATTTTTTAGATCTAAACATTTTAATTTATGGGAAATAATTGACCATACTTATCTTGTGCCCACATTGGAAAAATCCAAGTGGTGCAATAATAATAAAAGAATTTTTACATTGAACAAGCTCTTGTTATAATTTTTGCTTAATGTTGTTGATTCTTCTATACCTAACAAACCTGCTCATTTTGATAGTACTTACAAATTGTGGATATTTATAGAAGCACATCAAGGAAACTTGGAGGAGATCCGACATGCTTTGATAGATTCCACTTCAAATACAATTGGAGCTTCATCATGCACACAACCACTAGGCAATAGCTCTAGTGAGGTATGTGAGTCCAATTCTGAATATGATTTAACTATTGATGAACTCTCTTGTGCATATGAACGTTTAATGCATGCTTATAAAATGTTGCATCATAATTTTATTGATTTTAAGAGAAAGCATGTAAATATGAAATCCGATCATGAAATGCTAGCATCTAAATTTGATAATATTTTCAAAGAAAATGTGATCCTTAAAGAAAATAAAAAAATTAAAATTGGAGCATATTTCCATAACATCAAAGATTGCTAGTGTATCTCATGAGAAAAATGATGTCATGTTAGAACTAGAAAATATTAGAAATTATTTGTCGGAAAAATGCAAGAAAATTGAGAATCAAATTTGTATTAATCTCCCTAACTAACTTAGGAAAAGAATGAATATAATCTCTTGATATAACCTCTCTCTAACTGACTTAGAAAAAGAAATTACAATTTCTCTTATTAGTTTCCCGATTTATAAAAGAAAGAAGGAATTGAGGGAGATCCTTCCCTTTGTTTAAATCTGGGTTCTTCTTGGTGTTGATGAGAGTTTGATTGTTGTATCCTGTTGATGATCTAATCGCTTCAACTCATGGAACACGGACTATTTCTCTTGAATTGACATTGAGGACAACTTGCGAGACAAGTTTAAACTCTTAACGAGTTAATAACTCTTACCGAGTTTAAAACTCTATAAAAGAGTTAAGTTGAAAAAGGAGATTAATCCTTTTCTTGATTTAACCAAAACGGGTTTTCAATCCAAGAGCAAGGCTCTAAAGATCCAATCTGAAAGATCTCTCAAAAGCTCCAACCAAAGATCCAAAGGTGTCAACAATTGCTGACCAACTGATCTCCTTCTCTCTCTCCGATCTCGATCTTCTAGAAGAACTAATTTAAGCTGATTTTTAGTTATTTATAGGGGATTAAGGGGTGTATTTAACCCCTAAAATCGCTCCTTAGTGGTGTGTAATCCACCTCAAATTATGGAAAATTGTTTTGGAATTGTTCAGCTCGTGTTTGAGTAAGTCAAACGTGAAATTCGTGTTCTGGGAATGAACTCTACATCAGGGGCTAAAGACATAGTAGTGAACCCTCCGTTCTGTTATTGGAATGCAGATGTGAGTTCCGCGTCTTGTTCTTGGGGTGCTAAGCTGAACTCGGCGTCTTTAGTTGAAGAGACCGTCAAATTGTAGTCTCTTTTTGTTGGAGCGTTGCAAGGGTTGTTGTCTTGTAATCATCGTCTTGGCTCCTTGAAATGTAAGAGTCGTCAATTGTAACTATTGTTGATGATTATGAAGGTCGTCGAATCAAAACTTTTATCGGTTGTTGTGAAGGTTGTTGAATTTTAACCTTCATCGATTTTCATAAAAACATTCAAATTGTAGCCTTCTGGAAGACATCAAATTGTAACTTCCATTATCAATGATTGATGGGAATTAACTATCTGCAGTAATTTTTAAACAGCCTATAGAATCCCCTCCAAAGTTTCTAAATGTTCGTTGTTGACTTGAATAAATT
This sequence comes from Asparagus officinalis, assembly GCF_001876935.1. Classification (NCBI taxonomy): domain Eukaryota; kingdom Viridiplantae; phylum Streptophyta; class Magnoliopsida; order Asparagales; family Asparagaceae; genus Asparagus; species Asparagus officinalis. The sequence goes on from NC_033803.1 coordinate 43,211,824, forward strand.
TTTAGAATACTTTGGATCTCGATCTTGGATTGGTTGAGTGATTGTTCACTACATCTATTTTGAAGGCATCGTGAACTTGGTTATCGAAATTTGATGAACAAGACCTGTATGAGGGTGAGTGTCATAATTCTTCTTTTGAACATGGAGGTGGTCCTTTGCATTTGGAACTTGAAACACAGAGGAGGTCTCGGCGTTTAAAACCTGAGACGCAAAGATAAGATTGGTGTTTGGGGTTTGAAAACGCGAGGGTGAGTTTTATATATATAGAACTTTAAATGTAGATGGGAGCTTAGCGTTAAAAATTTGGAATGTAAAGTTGAGTCTCACGTCTTGAAAATTGACACACGGAGGTGAGCCTTGTGTTTTAATAGTCGAACTAACTCAGTGTGAATGCGGAGATCAGATTGTTGGGGATTTTTGCCTCAAACCCCATTGCAATTTGACAGCTCCAGCTGTCTATAAATAGACCGCTAGGGTCACATCAAGAGTTAATCGACTCTTTTGTTTTTCTCTGAGCTAATTAACAAGAGTTCTTGTTTAAAAACTCCAGTGAACTTCCCATTTGAGAACTCCATGGCCTTCAAGAAGGTTGCTTCCAAGCCTCGATCTAAGAAACACACCGTGATGAGTTCAGGCGCACTGATGGCCTCGGCCGCCAGTGGTGCTACGACATAGGCAGCCACGTCGTCATTGCAGATCCCTTTTGTCGACGATAAGTATTGAACTCTGACACTATAAAACTTGTTTTGACAAGTTATGAATTTTGAACGACGAGCAAGACTCGTGTTTTGTTATTGGAATGTGGAGGTGGACCTCTATGTTTTGAAATTAAAACGTGGGGTTGGCCACTATGTATTGTACCAGAAATGCAGGGTTGAGCTTAGCGTTTTGAGATTTTAAACGTAGTTCTAACCATGGCATTTTGATTTTGAAATGTGGTTCTAACCTCAACGTTTTGATTTTTAAATGTGAGTCTGACCTCATCATTTTGATTTTGAAATGTTGGTCTGACCTTAGCATTTTGATTTTGAAACGTGGGTCTGACCTCAGCGTTTTGATTTTGAAACACGGGTCTGACCTTCATGTTTTGGAGACGAAACGCGGGGCTGAGCCTCATGTTTAGAATTAGGTCTTTTTTAGACTATTTTAGCTTCATACTAACTTGTTTGTTTCTTTTATTTGTAGTGCGCTACACCAATAAGCCTCTTTCCTTGCGTCATTATCTTGGACATGAAGGTGGTACGGACCACAACATGAATTTCAATCTACGCCACGAACTTCCCATCTTCCAAGATGATGATAAGGAGCATGCTGACACTATCACCTATGCTATTCCAATAACTCTTAGGGCTTTGGTCACTGATACTAGATTTAATACCATAGACCGTAAGAAATTCAACAAGATGGCCTTTATATTTGAAGATCATGTCGAACTTGATACGAAGGTCATGTATGACGAGAACTACAAATGGCTAAGGAAAGTTGGGGGTCATAATCTTTTCTTGCCTAACATGGAGAGGATGTTCCCTCTGTTATACTTCAAATGTGCTTCCATCCTGAGGTACATGTATTGGAATCTCATCAAAGAACAAGACAGGGTTTCAGTTGGTGCCCTAACTTATCATGGTGTTTGTTCGGTAGGTTATAGCCGTTAGGTGACAGCTTTGAGTCCAGGCCTATTTGCAATGGAATATCCAATTGCTGAAGTCACCAGCCCGATGAACACTTTTGTCAGAAGATTTATTGCAGTGAAGGGTGAATTTCCCACACTTGAATTCAGATATCCTAGATAGGTGCATTCTACAGAAGTGGGGTGGTAGACCCAGATGATGAATTTTGTCTTAGAGGAGTTGAAGCCACCACTTATTAACTCTGGCCTTGGAGATCCTATGACGGCCACTCGGTATGGTATTGCTCAGAGCCATTGCAACTTCTTTGCTATATTAGAGTGGTACAACCTAGAGACCTGCACTTTTTTCACTCCTGTTGGGGAGCTGATTTGCTCTCCACAAAATGTTTGAAGTCTTCGATCTGCTGTTTGGTGAGCTACCATATGAAGAGTTCGTTCCAGGAGCGAGAGAACTCAAAATTTGAAGAATCGCTAGTCTTGAGATCTATAAAACCCTTTGGGAAGTGTGTCATTTCCACATCTGTGCTCAGTTGACAGAAGTATGAGGAAGCAGCATCAAGCAAGTATTGTGGGCGGAATACTTGTTCCAAAATCTAAACGACAAGGGAGCTTCCGTATCCCGTCTAGCTGCTAGCACTTCTGATGGCATTCAGGTTCGTATTGATGCTGCCACCGCTCATAACACTAATGAGGCCAAAGAGGATAGTTTCCCAGCTTACACTATGTCTGAAATCTTCCATTATCAAGCTCAATATCCCATCTCTGATGTGGCATTATTTGCTGGATTTTTAATGTTGTGGCTAAAACATGTGTGTTGTTCCCACCAGGCCAATAGATACGATGGCTTGAAGCGGCTAAGTAGGAGGGTTGGTATATGGTTAAGATCTGTCAAATTTTGTCAAGAGATCTTAACTACCATGTTTTTTGTTTCTTCCCTGACTTTGAAGGTGGGTGTCTATTGTGACGCCCCAGGGTTCACACGAGGCTGCAGTCCCAGGTGAAACCTGGATTGTCAAACCTGCCAAACACCAAACACCATGCTACGACATGTTTCACCATCATAATCGTTATCTCTCTAGTGGAAATGATAAATAGGTGAAGGTACAGACAGGCAACCAAAATAGAAATATAACAACACTGGATGAACACAGAAGAAGCATAAGAATATCAATAATGAGCCTAACTGGAATAAAATAGATATCTCTCTGAGTTTGAACTGAGTCTCAAATACAATGAGTCAAAAAAATAAAGTCTTACAATAGTTCTCAACTCTATGAAATAAAATACTAATCTGGAGTCTGAAAAATAACCAACTACATGTGGAGTTCTGAAATGACTACAAAATATAATAAATAGCTAAACGGACAACTAAGATGTCCCACCAACCTGCGACTCTCCGTGCGCCGGACTCTCTGGCTGAAAGAGGGGAAACAACGAGCGTCAAAGCGCTAGCGAGATCATCACTACCTCTCCCCAGGGGAAGGGGTAGGAGTATATAGAAAAAAATAGAGTCATTATATTCATATATCAAATCATTCATAAAATTCTTCATGAAGGAAAAACAACAGTCACAGAAAAGTACTCCAATCTCCAACATAAGGAATAAGTATCTCATCTCGAAGTACATCCGAGTAGCCTACTCTAATATAAGAGGATGTCAGCTAAAACAAAACGAAATATATCTGCCGCTCATAATAGGTGTGCCAAAAATCTCAACATAAATAACCTACTCACGGGTAGTCTATCATGGAAGTACAAAACATAACTGATCAAATATCTATGTGTGCATCATCTTGTGCTATAGCGATACTTTTGTAATGCTCTTACTCAATCGCTCTGCGGCAATAGGATTTATTATCTCCCTATTCCGGATGCATGTAATAACGATACTTTTGTAATACTCTTACTCAATCATTCTGCGGCAAAAAGGTTTCATCTCCCTATTTCCGGATACGTATAAGACAACATTATTCAATATGTGTTTATCAATCTATAGATCTCATGTCAAGTGTGTGTCAATCTAACACAATCTAGCATACAAGCACAAAACTCGGTGTGCGTGTCCACATCTGAAGTTCACCATCATCGTAGGTGTTTAATAATCACTAATGTCATAGTCTATCATCATAGGGTCGAGAAATTTGTTCGACAACCGAAAAAAAACAACGCAAGTAAACATGCACAGCCAAAACCAACTGGCGGTCGACCGCGACGGGCTCCAGAGATTACCCAGGTCTCTGTCCTGCATGCGGTCGACCGTGGCGGTCGACCGTGAACCCTGTTTCTAGTTTCTCCAGATTTTTTACGTGTTATGTTCTTGTCGTGTTTTCGTGATTCAAACAAGATAAAAACTTCATGAAACTTGCATACAAGCATGGTACAGTAGATAGAATTATCTGGAAACAAATCAACATATATAAATCATGATTTTATGCATTAGATTTACATTCAAAACCCTAAAACATGCATAAAATCTCAAAACAACAAATCAAACTTCTTTCTTTAGTTTAACCACATTTTAGAATCATCATCAGATCTAAATCACATCTGTGAAAATGTTCTCAACCTTTTTAGCATGAAAAGACCTAATCTTTATACATATAATACAAAAGAATTGTCTTTTATACATAATCTATTCGTTTAGGCTCTATAAAACATGTTTAAATCTCTTTAAAAATGTTTTAAAAACTGGGAGGGGGATTAGTAGATATGATACTCGCCTTTGGTTGTAGTAAAACGTGTTAGAAACAAGGTTGAAAGAAAACTCGACTCCAAAAGCCAAGAATCACCCGAAAAATCTACTTGAAAGCCTTCAATCTTCTCCAAGAAATCAAAGTAGGGTTTGGGGTTTTTGGTGACTGTTAGGGTTCTTAGGAAAACTGAGAAAATCGTGAAAAACTCATATATATATCAGGGGAAAACGAATAGGTTCTTAGGAAAACTGAGAAAATCGTGAAAAACTCATATATATATCAGGGGAAAACGAATATGGGTTTAGAAATCCGAAACCAACTCAAAACAGGAGAAAAACAGACTGCAGGTCTCGCGGTCGACCGTGGCGGTCGGCCGGACTGGGGTTTCCCAGATTCTCATGAGTTGGCCATATGTACATGTTTCAACACTTCTATCTCTCATGTATGAACTCGTTCATACTCAAAACACATGGTACTATACCATTTAATGATATTTATCATACTAAATATCCACATATCATAATTTATCACACATAAACTTTATTATTCACAAATTATCGGGGTTTTACATTCACCCCCCCTTAAGAGGATTTCGTCCTCGAAATTCTGTAGCTACATCTAAAAGCTCCAAAAACTAGGAAAACACATTCAAAAGGTGTAATTCATATTAAGAATTCCTTCTGCACACATCTCAATGCATCAACACAATGATATTTAAAGTTAACAACCTAGAATGCAAATATTCTTACCTAAATCCTTAACTAAATGAAAACGGTACGTCGAGCGAAATAATCCAAACAAGGAAACCCTCATGTATATACCATATACTTCAATTCATTAAGGATCAAGCAAAAATATCCCAATTCTAGTGTTAAAGATAAATATAAATGTGACTAAACAACATAGATAAAGACTACTATCAAAGCACATAAGCATAAGAATTTATCAACATCATACCTGTCCAAACTGGTGCGGGTAGTCGTGAAGAACATCCTCCTCGCGCTCCCAAGAAATCTCTTCGGCTCCATGCCAGTTCCACTGAACTTTTACTAATAGAATGACTTTATTCCTAAGCTTTTTATTCTCTCTAGCAAGTATGCATACCGGTACCTCTACGGTAGTTAAGTCATACTGAATCTCAATCTCTAGTGAATCAATCACTCTTTGCTGATCATCATCCCGCAGATGCTTCTTAAGCATCGAAACATGAAAGACGTCGTGTACACTCGACATCGATGCTGGATGATCTAATCTGTAAGAAACAGCTCCAATGCGCTCGATGATCCTGAAAGGACCAACATATCTCGGGGCAAGCTTTCCCCATCTACCGAATCGCTAAATGCCCTTCATCGGTGATACTTTCAACATGACCGGGTCTCCGACCGTGGAACTCTAAAGGTCGTCTCCGCTGATCTACATAGCTCTTCTGTCGACTTTGCGCCGCAAGAATGCGCTCTCGAATCAATGCTACCTTCTCTCTGGTCTGTCTAACTAACTCTGGACCAATCAATAGACTATCCTCTGGCTCTGCCCAACATATAGGTGATCTGCAAGGTCTCCCGTACAAAGATTCATATGGTGCCATCCCGATGGTAGCTTGATAACTGTTATTATATGCAAATTCAATCAGTGGGATATGGTCCTCCCAACTACCCTGAAAATCTAAAATACATGCTCTCAGCATGTCCTCTAAGATTTGATTCACCCTCTCAGTCTGACCATCTGTCTGAGGGTAGAAAACACTGCTAAATGACAACTGATTGCCAAAAGCATCCTGGAAACTTCTCCAAAAATGAGATATGAAGACTGAGCCCCGATATGATACAATTTTCTCCGGAACTCCATGCAATATAACAATCTCCCGAATGAAGATCCTCACATACATATCTGTCGTATAAGTCGTCCTCACAGGTAAGAAATGTTCGGACTTAGTCAATCTGTCCACTATAACCCAAATAGAATCATTTCCTTTCTTCGTCTTGGGCAACCCCACTATGAAATCCATGGAAATATCTGCCCACTTCCACTCCGGAACGGGTAAAGACTGTAGGGTTCCTGCAGGTCTCTGATGTTCTGCCTTAACTTGTTGGCAGGTGAAACATTTAACCACATAATCTGCAATCTCTCTGCGCATACCACTCCACCAAAAATGCCTCTTCAGATCCTTGTACATTTTCATCATGCCTGGGTGCACTGTATATCTACTGCGATGAGCTTCGTAAAATAGTTCCCTCTTCAGCTGTAGATTGTTCGGCATAACGATCTTGCCCTTCATACTAAGGCCTCCATCTACTCCAATAGTCCAATCATCCTTAGGTTCTTTGGAGATCTCCCCCTTGCGGGTTTGAATCCAAGAATCCTCTAACTGAGCTCCGACTACTCTATCTCTCCAAGATGGCAGAACAGATAACGCTCCTAAAAACACGCGATTCCCGCCAATCTCTGGCCTAAAATCAAAATGGCTGAGGGTATAAAGATCCCGATATAGTGAACACCTCAAAGCTGCTAGTCCATGACGACCCTTCCTACTCAATGAGTCTGCTACCACATTCGCCTTTCCCGGATGATACTGTATGGAAAACTCATAATCCTTAATAAACTCTACCTATCGTTGTTGCCTCTGGTTGAGTTCTTTCTGTGAAAAGAGGTACTTCAGGCTCTGGTGATCTGTGAATAACTCAAACTGCACTCTGTACAAATAATGTCTCCACGCCTTCAGTGCAAAGACCACTGCTACTAGCTCCAAATCGTGTGTGGGATAATTTTGCTCATGAGTCCTCAGCTACCTCGAAATATAGGCTACAACTCTCTGGGTCTGCATCAATACACCGCCAAGACCCGATAAGGATGCATCAGTGTAGACAACAAAAGTCTTATCACTGCTAGGAATAACCAAAACTGGTGCTGAAGTCAACTTAGTTTTCAAAGTATCAAATGCCTTCTGGCACACTGTGCTCCAAATGAACTGTACGCCTTTCTTAGTAAGGCGTGTGAGTGATGTAGCAATCCTTGAGAAATCCTGAATGAATTTTCTGTAATAGCCTGCCAGGCCTAAGAAGCTACGAATCTCGGTAAATGTCTTCGGTGGCTCCCAATCAAGTACGACTTCTTCTTTAACCGGATCTACTACAATACCCTCCCGACTGATAACATGGCCCAAAAATCTGACCTCTAATAACCAGAATTCATATTTACTAAACTTAGCATACAACTGGTGCTCTCTCAATATCTGCAATGCTAACCTCAAGTGCTGCTCGTGCTCTGCCTTCGACCTCGAGTAAATAAGAATATCGTCGATCAAAACTATCACAAACTGGTCCAAGTACAGACGAAAAACCCGATTCATCAAATCCATGAATACTGTGAGCGCATTGGTCAGCCCAAATGGCATGACAAGAAACTCGAAAGACCCATATCGAGTCAAGAAAGCGGTCTTGGGGATGTCCATCTCCCGAACCAACAACTGATGATATCCGGAACAAAGATCTATCTTCGAGAAACACTGCACTCCCTGTAATTGGTCGAACAAGTCATCAATCCTCGGTAATGGGTACCTGTTGTGGATAGTGACTTTGTTCAACTCGCGATAATCTATACACAATCGCATACTTCCGTCCTTCTTCTTCACAAAGAGGACCGGTGCTCCCCACGGAGAATGACTCCGTTGAATGAAGCCCTGAGACAACAACTCATCGATCTAGATCTGTAGCTCCATCATCTCAGCAGGCGCCATACAGTAAGGAGCTTGGGAAATCGGTATGGTGCCTGGCTGCAACTCTATGCAGAACTCGACCTCTCACACTGGAGGTAATCCTGGTATGTCTTGGAAGACATCCTGGTACTCTGAGACTACTCGCATCTCACTCAAATCTACGTCCCGACCCCACAATATCGCCTCCTCTACGTACGCCAGAAATGACTCCACAAACTGGTTGCCTCTGGAGGTGGCTACCACTAACTCTAATCCATCATATGCTCTCAAACTGACTGTTTTCACAAAACAGTCGATACTCACATGGTAGGAAGATAGCCAATCCATACGAAGAATTACATCGAATTCAGACATATGCAATATGATCAAATCGATCACGAACTCAGAATCATCCAAGCTGACGATGCATCTCCAACAAACACTCTCTAACAGAGACATCTCTCCAAACGGAGTAGATACAGATAAATGGAAATCTAACGGCTGAGCTACGAGCCGAAGTCTAATCGAAAAATCATAGGAGATAAAAGAATGCGGAGCGCCAGAATAAAAAAGAATACGTGCTGGAAAGGAATTCACACGGAATGTACCTTCCACCACAGCTCCGCTCGTGCCATGATCATGAGGAACCACTGCATACACTCTTCCAGTTTGCTGCTCTGCATCACCTGAAGTGTATGGTGCCATCTTCCTCTGCTGGGTCTCCTGAACTGTTCGAACCTGTCCCTCAATCCTCGGGACTGTTGGAGGTGCCTCAATCCTTAGCTGCTGACCCTGACCGCGTCCCTGAGCGCGGTTATGCTGCTGCTGCTGCTATGTCCTGCCATGCTAGCCTACTGCCGGTGCGCTGCGGCACTCGGCCGCTCGGTGCCCAATCTTGTTACAATTGTAACAAGCTCCCTGGAGTCGGCGCTGCTGCTGCGCTCTCTGGTCCTGCTGGTGACCCTTCTTATGAGGACCCTGATGATGCGGACCCTTGTCCTTGATGAATATGGCTGTATCTGTCTCCTGAGCCATGGTAGCATCTGCTACCTCCCACACTGACCGAAACCTCCATGATACAATATACCGGTGTAATTTTGGACGAAGTCCCATTAAGAACATCTGAGCCTGCCGCTCCTCTGTGTGCCACATGCCAGTGAATCTAAGCAATGACATGAACTTACTCTCAAAGTCCATGATAGACATATCTCCTTGCTCTAACCGAGCTAGCTCTAACTCTTTTCCGGCTTTCACTTCAGCCGAAACATACTGCTCATCAAACAGATATACAAAGGTCTCCCGTGAAACCGTCATCCTCTGCTCGGGGGTGAAACGAAGTCGATACCATCATCCCGCATCGCCCTTGAGGCTGGACACAATGATCCGTCTTGGCACACTGTGTCGGTATATGACATGATGTTTGATGAAATTGATGACGTTGTTCGTCTTTACTTCTCTAAGCGGAATCGCTTCAGCCCACTTTGAAAAGTAATCCGTGATTGCGAGAATGAATCGATCACCTTTGACCAAAGGGGGAAAAATAGGACCGACAATGTCCATACCCCATGTCTCGAACGGCCAAGACATGGTTGACGTGTGTAAACGCTCTGGTGGTTGGTGCATATAATTTGCATGTATTTGACAAGCATGACACTCTCGGGCGTATTCGATTGCTTCACGAACCATTGTTGGCTAAAAATATCCCATTCTCCTGATGCGATCATACAGTTTGGGACCGGGCTGATGCGCACCATATTCTCCTTCGTGTGCTTCCTTAAGAACTTCTTCTGCTTCTTTGTTCGAAAGGCATCGGAGTAACAAACCATCGTACCCTCTACGGTATAATGTATGGGTCTCGGTATTATAGAAGAATCTTGGTGCTCTTCGGCGGATTGATTCCCTTTCTTTTACATCTTCTGGCAAAATACCATATTGGACGTAGTCAATGATAGGAAAGCGCCAATCTCAAGACTCAGACCCAATTTGAGTTGAATTCACCTCCTTGGCTCTTATGTTTATATCATCTTCCTCTTCAATATCCATATCGTATATGGGTATGCAGAGTTGATGCGTCCTTACTGTGACTAATAGTTCAGTTTCGGGAGGCTGCGCAAGTGATACCGCTCGTGCTGCCAGTGGATCTGCATAAGCATTCTGGAGACGAGGGATGTATTCAATAAAGAATTCTTCAAAAGAATCTGCCATTTTGATGGTCTCCTGGTGGTATGGGATCAGGTCTTGGTTTGACTTCATACTCTCCACGGACTTGGTTGACTATCAATTGAGAATCCCTAAAAGCTTCGAGATATTCGACCCCCACCTCCTTGGCCAAACTGAGTCCAATGAGAAGCACGTTGTACTCGGCTACGTTATTGGAACATGGACTAGTCAATGAATAAGCCCGAGGCATCACATGCTTCCCCGGGGAAACTAAGACAACTCCAACTCCGGAGGAGACTGTAGAACATCCGGGGGTTATTGCCCTATTAACTGCCCTCGAAGCACCATCGAAGTATAATTGCCATACTTGTTGGTGCGATGTAGTGTTAACCTCGTGGGTTTCATCCGGCAAGTCATCATATACTTCTGCCGTATCTATGGTCGGGTTTGCCGCCAAAAGGTCACAAATCGCCTGTCCTTTTATCGACTTCTGCTGCTTGAAGTGCAAATCGTATTGGGACAAGAGAAGGGCCCACTTTGCTAACCGCCAATTCATAGAGGCCGGTTGCGTCATAAACACCCGTACTGGATTAACATTGGAAATGACGTAAATCGTCTGTCCAACAAAGTAATGCCGCATCTTTTGCATTGCGAATACTAATGCGAGGCATTCTTTCTCAATCATCAGATATCGAGACTCGGCGCCTATCAAGGTCCGACTTAGGTAATAGACTGCCTGTTCGTGACCATTATCATCGTCTTGTGCTAGTAAGGCACTTATCGAGTGGTTCATCGCGTTGAGATAAATCAAGAACGGTCTACCTAATTTTGGTGCAACGAGAACAGGAGGATTCGTCAGATATGTTTTGATATCTTCGAATGCTTTTTGGCAGGCGTCATCCTAGATAAATGACACCCCTTTCTTGTTTAGTTTAGAGAATGGTTGGCACTTTCCAGAAAGATTTGAGATGAACCGCCGGATGTAAGCTAACCGCCCTTGCAATCCTCTGAGTTCTCTTAGATTTCTAGGGGGTTGCAGTTCATGTATCCCCTTCACCTTATCAGGATCGATATGTATACCTTTAGTGGTGACGACGAATCCAAGGAATTTTCCGCTGGACATTCCAAAGAAGGATTTAGTGGGGTTCATCTTCAATTGATGACTTCGCATGAGATCGAACATCGTCTTCAAGTCCTTGATGTGATCTTCTTTGTTGCGGCTTTTTACAACCAAATCATCAACATAGTACTCGACTGTTTTCCTGAGATGTTCTTGGAAAATCTTAGTCATTGCTCACTGGTACGTGGCGCCTGCATTCTTTAGACCGAAAGGCATCACCGTGTAGCAAAAGACACCAATGGGTGTTCTGAACGCTGTATGCTTCTCGTCATCTGGGTGCATCTTGATTTGGTTATATCCTGAAAAACCATCCATAAAAGACATTCTCTCAAATCCGCACGTATTGTCGATAATAACATCCGTGATTGGGAGAGGAAAGTTATCTTTTGGACATGCCGTATTCAGGTCTCTCAAGTCGATGCAAATCCTGAATTTACCGTTCTTCTTCATGACTGGAACGATATTGGCTAACCAGTCTAGATGTTGCTCCTCTCGGATAAATCCTGATTCGATCAATTTCTTAACCTCTGCCTCGATAGCTTCCATAATTGTTCGCGGTGAAAATCGTTGTTTTCTTCATCATTGATTCCATTGCAAATTCTTGTAATAGTTTATCGATTACAAAGATCCGGTCTTTTTTTTAGATCCGGTTACAACGAAAATCAAATAACACAAGAAATAAAGAAAATTACAACTTTCTCCTTGTTTGTCGAACGAATCGCAAGATCCTGTTTTGCGGTCTCTTGCTTGTGTGGGTTCTTTGCCGACGCCGGGGTTAATCCGTGGACCACCGCGCGATCTAGATCCGGTCAGATCTACACGATTCGACGGGTATTATTTCGCAAAGGAAATAATAGCCGAGGGTACTTGGCTCAGCTTGGGCCGAGCCACCTTGAGGTGGCTCGGTTTCGGCCGAGCCCCTCCGGGTGTTGTTCGTTCCGTCATTTTCCGTTGTCCGGTTCTGTGTTTCGTTGTTGATCTGGACTTGATTCGGTTGTGTTTCTGTTGTGTGGTTGATTGACCTGGAAACGACTCGTTGACTTGATTCCAGATTTGGCAGTAAGTCCGGATCCTGATTAGGCAGTAAATCCACTTCTGAATCTGAGTCCGAAACTGATCTTGATTCGATCGTGATTCGTCCGAGTATGCCCTTGGTTGGATGACTCGTTGACTCTTCGAACACTTGGCTTGATCCCGCATGCGAATGGATGTATTCCGTTGCTTGCGTGCGATTCGTCGATCTCGTCGCCTCGTTGGTTCGTCGGTTTGTGCCGAGCTGTGCTAAGGGACCTATAAGCAATTTTATATGCCTACAGATACCCCCTCCAAAGTATTTCAGTCTCGTTCTTTTATAGAAGAGTCTGGAATACTTTGGATATGCATGTCCCAACCTTCAGTCGGTGTAATGGGACCTTGGAATGACTTGTGTTCTTGATTCCTTCAATCCTTCAGGCTATTCGGTGCTTTGTCGAATGTCTGTAAGGGTTCCGGTGCTGCATTTATTGTCTGACCGTTTGTCGGAATTTTTGAACCTTGAAGTCGATTCCTGATTTTTGATCTTCAGCTCGTAGAATTGACCATCGATTGCTGGCGTCGAGTTTTTATGTGCAACGCGTTGTCCGGCGTTGTGTTGTTGAGTTATCCTTAAGAATATTTTTAGAAAAATACTCTCCAGAAACTTCTCAACCAAAATTAGGGAACAGTTTATACTCATATACCTTATTGGAGTATTTAAGAAGCAGTTTAACCTCATGCACCTGTTGGAGGATTGAGAAGCAGTTTATACTCGTATACTCTTCAGAGTGTTGATTCTTTCATTGCAACGCATTGATAGGCGTTGACCTAGGGTTACGCGTTTTCCGGCGTTGACCTTAGGGTTTTGAACGTCGTACGTTGAATTTTTGCTCACAACGCGTTGACTGGCGTTGACCTAGGGTTACGCGTTGACCGGCGTTGACCGGCGTTAACCCTAGGGTTTCGAACGTCGTACGTTGAATTTTTGCTCACAACTAACCACGCGTTGACTGGTGTTTACGCGTTGACCGGCGTTGACCGGCGTTAACCCTAGGGTTTCGAACGTCGTACGTTGAATTTTTGCTCACAACGCGTTGACTGGCGTTGACCTAGGGTTACGCGTTGACCGGCGTTGACCGGCGTTAACCCTAGGGTTTCGAACGTCGTACGTTGAATTTTTGCTCACAACGCGTTGACTGGCGTTGACCTAGGGTTACGCGTTGACCGGCGTTGACCCTAGGGTTTCGAATGTTATTGGATGCTCAATTCACGAGACCAACTAATGAAGCTGATGCGTCAGTGACTCTCGTATTTATAGGATTTTTGGCAAATCCTCAGCCATCAACGGGTTTGATGCGCCTTTACCGACTACCGTTTGAGTCGGGCTAGCGTGCGGATTATTTAAGCCCGTTCCGCATGTGACGTTATGCTAAAAGAGTTAACCCTTTTAGTGCTACGATATTGAATACGTAGACTTCGTCTTTCTCCTGTGAAAAGACTAAACAGCAACGTGTATCAGACGTTGACTTAGGATTTTTGGCAAATCCTCATCCCTAAACGGATTTGACATGCTTTTACCGATTACCGTTTGAATCGGGCTTACATGCGGAACCTTTTGACGAAGGTGTCGACTAACTCCCCGTCCTTCTGCTTCTCATCGAGCAACGATCCGATA
>NC_033803.1:43226806-43272953 GCF_001876935.1 Asparagus officinalis
CATTCCTCTGAAATGTGGGTAGGAGACTGACAATTATGACATCCTGGGAAAGAAACATGATTGAGTTGAGCTGGAGCTCGTTCCTTAATTTCTAAGGCTTCTAACCTCCGCAGAATTGTCGCCATCTTCGCTTCAGAAGCAATGTTTGACTCCAAGGAAAGACCACTAGACTTAGAATGGGGAACTGATGAAACCCTGTCATCGCACTGTTCCCATTGCATTGTTTTTTCAGAAAGACTCTCCAAAAACTCCTAAGCTTCATCAGCATTTTTCCTCATAAAATCCCCGTGGCACATTGATTCTAAGGAAGTTTTTGCAGAGTAATCTAATCCCTCATAAATTATTTGGCACAATCGTTATTTTTCTAAACCGTGATGAGGACATTGGATGAGAAGATCTTTAAATCGGTCAAAATACTTCCAAAAGGGTTCTCCCGAGATAATTTTAAAATTCATGATGCTGTTTCTTAGCTTTATCGTTTTATGGATAGGAAAAAATTTCTTAAGAAAAACGGTGATAAATTCCTCCCACGTAGTGATGGAATTTATGGGTAAGCTATACAGCCATTTTTTTGCTTTGTCTTTGAGAGCAAATGGAATAAATCTGAGTTTGATCGCATCTTCTGTTAATTCTCTCATTTTAATCATAATTTACACATCCTCAAATTCCGAGTTAAAAATATATGCATCTTCTGTTTCATTTCCAAGGAATTTAGAAAGCATGTTTATGTAATACGGTCTAAGCTCAAAATTTATTCTATTTGTTTCGGGGAGCCTAGTGCAAGAGGGGATTGCATTCCTAATGGGATAGCACATATCTTGAAGAACGGGTGGATTAGGATGCTCCATTTCTATGATTGGTTCAAAGCGAATTAAACGATGTGTATTATCCCTAATCCACTGTTGCATACACTAACTATTTCTTTTTATACTTTTTTTTTATTTATAAAAGTTAGTTTTTTTTTAATGAGGAGAGAATGGAAAAACAGAAAAAAATCCTTACTAAAACAAATCAAAATCAATCACTTTTCAATCACTCTAACTCTAGGGTTAAGCCTAACTCAACTAGACTAGCTCCTAACCAAAAACTCCTAAAGTGAAAAGATTAAAGTTTTACCCGGGTAGTTAGCCAGGTAAGGATTGTTTGCCATCATCAAAAAGGGGGAGATTGTTGACCCTATAGTTTTGATGATGATTTGTCAAACAATTTATCGCTAATATATTCTCTAGTTTTGTGTTTATGTTTCTCTTTACAGGTATTTCAACACACAACAATCAAGCGTTAAAGATTCAAGTTCTTATGTGTGGAGTTACCTAGGTATAAGAGTAGTCTTCCTACATATATTGTATGTTTATATTTAAGCTCAATATATGTACACTTAACACGATTTTTGACGTTTTCTACCAAATAAATGATTTTTCATCAAACGTCGTTACAATATCTTTTATCTCATGTTTACAGCTCATTGATACCTTATTATATACACACAATATATGCATGAGATATATTTACATGTTTATGAGTCATATCAAAATTTTCATATTCATAAAATACAGGTTTTACAAACACTTTTCAAAAACAGTGTGTTTTTGTAAACGAAAATTATTTTTCTAAAAATTCCTTTTCTAACATGTTCATTTTATCATTTAGAAACTTTTTTCAAAGTTTTATTATTTTTGGAATTGATTTGCTATTTTTAAAGTACTTTCAAAATTGGCTAAAAACAGGTTTTTCAGTCTGTATCAGTTTGCGGTCGACCGCCACGGTCGACCGCCATGAACTTCTTTTTAAATTTGGTCTTTTTATGCCCACGGTCGACCGTGACGATCGATCGTGATCCTTCCAGAGAGTTTCGCGGTCGACCGCCAGCCTAAAAACCCTATACTCAGTCGACCGCGAGATTTTCACGGTCGACCGCCGATTTAATCATTGGTTTTTAACGGCTATTTTCACAACGGCTCTCTGGGGGCTTTTTAGCCTTTTTAAGTTAGTTTTTTGGCTGACATTTGAGAGGGTATAAATACCCCATTGCTGCTCTCTTTTACCAATCCAAGTTTTGTGTTTAACAAAATATTAAGAGTGTTTAAAAGAGCTGTTTAAGCTGATTTCATCAGTCTGTTTAAAAAGAAGTTTTCCAACAACAAGAAGTGGCTTTCAAATCCTATTGGGATCATCATCTACTGTTCTTCTTGTTTGAGAAGTTTTCTAAACTCTTATATAGCTTACTATTCCATTTTTATTTCATTAGCTATATTTATTGAGTTGTATTATTTTCATTCACTGTTATCACACACACATATTGAGCTTAATTTTTTCATACTATATAGTGTGGGTTGTGGGGTGTGATTTAGTGAGTGTGAGCTTCATTGTATTCTCATTTGTTATTGAGGACAAATCATTGTATTTATCTTTTATTGTGAGTATCACTTGTAATACATTTGTACACCGAGAGAACTGTGAGGCGAGAGACGGGGTCGAATCCAATAGGAGTGGCGTCGGTTGACGAACCTAGGGAGAGGTTGCATTCGAGCACTTGAGGAGGAGGACACGGGATAGGTTCCTATACTTAGTGTGTAAAGTGTGATTGCATAGTGTTTGTGTAGTGTGAGAGTTTTCGGTGATCTTGTAAACCGAGTGTGTAGAAGTTCCGACTTCCAAACCGGATTGTGATAGTGGAGATCTCCTCGAGGTGAGTACCGGGGACGTAGGTCGTGGTGACCGAACCTCGTAAACATATCGTGTGTTTGTGTTTTGCTTGGCTTATATTTTATTTGTGCATATTCTTATTGTTCTTGTTCATATCTATCTCTTGCAAGAACATATTGATCAACATAATTTTAATTGGCAATTAATCGGGATTAGATTAGCATAAGACCAACATAATTTTAATTGGCAATTAATCGGGATTAGATTAGCATAAGACCCTAATCACCCCCCCCTCTAGGTCTAACAATTTGTATTAGAGCTTGGTGCTCTTTGATTTAAGGTCTAATCGCCTTGAGTTAAAGATCCAAGTTATCGTATTCGTGCTAATCTAATTTTGATTGCATTTTGCTTCTTGCATATTATCTTTATGGTCGTATTTGTGCTAATCTAATTTTGATTGCATTTTGCTTCTTGCATATTATCTTTATGGATATGTATGACTCATCTAGTTTAGGATATGCTATTAATATTGCTCCTCGTTTGGATATTTTTCCCTATGCTCAATGGCATGTTAGATTCAAACTATTTGTTCAATCTAAACAATTCGATTTATGGGAAATTATTGAGGATGCCTATATTGTTCCCATTTTGGAAAAATCCAAATGGTGTGAAAATGATAAAAGATTGTTTAATATGAACAAGCTTTTGTTAGAATATTTGATTAATGCTTTTCACTCTTCATTTTCTAACAAATTTGCTAATTTTGATAGTGCTTACGCCTTATGGAAATTTATTGAAGCACATGACGGGGAATTGGAGGAAATTCAACAAGCATTGGAAAATCCCGCTTTGAGTTCTAAAGAAGCCTCATCTCCATGTACAATACCACTAGGTGATAACCCTAGTGAGGTATGCGATAACGATGATATTATTACCTTTGATGAACTTGCTCTTGAGTTTGAAAAGTTACACAATTGCTATATTGATGTAAAGAGTAAGTATGTTAATATGAAATCCTTTAATTTTATTGCAAATAAAAATATAATTCTTAAAGAATGCAATGAAAATTTAAAAATTGAAAATGCTAGTTTACTTCATGAAAAACGTGATGCTATGTTAGAAGTAGATAAGTTGAAATATATGATAAAAAAATTTGTTTATCCTACTTCTAGTAGCAATGCTTGTATGCACAATGATGAGTTGAATCAAATGAGAAAACGTATATCTACCTTAGATTCAACACTAAACACTTGTATTGCTAATAATAAAAAGCTTATGGACTTATGTGCAAAGTTTAATGTTAATTCTTCTAAGAAACCTATTCACTATGCACATATGTATGACAAAATTCACAAATGTTCTATTTGCGATCTTAAAGGCCATTTAGCTCAATTTTGTCATAATGCACCAAAAATTGAAAAGCCTATTCATGATTGTGCATCCCATCAAGCTTCTTCATTACATACACATGTACATACACATAGTGTAGATCATAAACATGCTCATGTGTATAAATGTGATTATTGTGGTCGTTTTGGTCATTTGGCCATGTTTTGTTTCGATTTGAAAAGAAATTCTCGTTTGCAAAATAATTACAAAGAAAAATCTATTTTTACAAATGAACCACATGCATTCCATTTCGGTCAACGTAAACCATTCAAACCTCTACATTGCACAAATTACAATCGTACGGGTCATGTTTACAATTTTTGCTTTGATCGTATCGGTGCACAAAATACGCCCAAGCGGGTTCATAACCCTAGGGCCTCGGATTTAAATGATAGGGGTCATGTCCCAAATTTTAATGGTACCAAAATGATTTGGGTGCCAAAATGATTTTTATATCAATTTTTTGTTTTTGTTTGTTTTGTTTATTTTTTTTAATAATTGGGTTTTGAGTTTAAATGATGAATTTTAGTTTTTATTAAGTTAAATAAAATATTTTTCATGTTTTTAATAGCTAAAAGACTTTATATGCATTTATATGTTCTATAAAACAGTTTTATTACATTTCTCTCAAAATCCAGGCTTTAAAAACTGACTGTACATTTTTCTTTCTCGCGGTCGACCGCCACGGTCGACCGTCGATGTTTTTGGACATTGTCACGGTCGACCGCCACGGTCGACTGCTAAAGAATTTTTCAGTTTCGTTTTCATTTCTTATCGGGTTTCGGTTTAAAATGTCAATTTTTTCTACACCCGATTTCATCACCACCGTTGATTTCATTTCACATCAGATCCAGGCCGTCGATTTCCTCTCTTCTCTTGATCCGACCCTTCTTCTTCCCCATTCGAAATTTTTCCCAAAAAATTCAGTTTTCTCCTCACGGTCACCCGCAACTGCCCTCGTTCGACCGTGGATCATCTCTTCTTCGATCTCCTTTGGGAATCTTGGGTAATCTCATCTCTCATCTGCTTATTTGATTTCCATTCTCTTCTAGGGCTTTGCCATCTATTCTAGGGTTCTAAATTTCTGTCAAATTCCATTCAAACCCTAGTTGATCATTCTGTCACCATGCCCCCTAAGAAGAGATCTAGACCCAACATTGGCCACTCATCATCTTCTGCTGCCTCTCATTATGAGGATTTTTTACTTTTCAAACCCCTAGTTAAGAAATATAGGGAGCTTTGTAAGTTAAAAATCCTACCTACTAGATATATCAAATTTGATCAATTAGCCATGTATGACACGCATACGATTCTTCATAATGTTGGGTTGGCTAGGCTGTTAGATATGGAACGTAAAGTTCCTTATTATCCTTTTCTGGTTTATCTATTTTATGCCAACTTATCTGTGTCATCCTCTGTTGATGGTCTTCAGACCATTAGTACATCTGTTAAAAATGTTGCCATTTCTTTTTCTGCCAACGAACTTGTGGGGATTCTTAAAATCCCGACAGGTGATGTTGAGCTTATGTCTATTGAGCATGATGATCCAGTTGTGAACAACCTCTTGTTTAAACCCGGTTGCCCTTATCCGATGAACAATAATTCTCTTAATCCCAATGCCAAACTTATTGCTAGAATTATTGCTCAAAATCTGATTCCTAAAACTGGTAGTTTTGATCATTTTGCTCCTGACAAGATCAATGCTGTATATGCCATTTTTGCCAAAATAAAAGTAGATTGGGCAAACGTTTTTCTCAAAAACATGGCATCTAAGCATTTCAAATTTCTACCCTTTGGCTCCTTCATCACTCTTATCCTTCAACACTTCGGTTTTGATCTCACACATGAACCCAAAATTGAACCCAAGAAGGACTTTTTTGATAGAGTCTCCCTCTCTCGTATGCAACTGTCTGACTCTTTATCTGATCCCACTGTTCCATCATCTTCCCGTTCTCAATCTAGAGCTTCCTCTTCCATTTCTGATATATGTGCCCGTTTTGATCGCCTTGAGACTCAGGTCTCAACTATCCAGAGGGATGTCAGGACTATTCTATCCTACCAGCGTCAGTCTCTCGGGATCTCGGATCTCTCTTCCAGCTCTGAGTCTGGTTCTGAGGAGGGCTCTGCTGATGGCTCTGACCATGCTTCTGATGGTGACGGTGATGGTGATGATTGACTTTGTTGCTTATTGGAGCTTGTTGGATTCTATGTTTTTGGTGATGTTTATGTCTATTTGAGTTGATACTTATGCTTTATTTTGAGTTGTAATAACTCTATGTTTGTGTGGAAAACTATGTGTCTTTGTGAAACATTTGTGTATGGTTTGTAGTTTTGTGGAACAAATTATGTTTGTGGAAATCTATGTAGTTTAAGTGATGATTTGTGATCTTTTGTGTTAGTTTATCTATTGTGTTTGTTGCTAATGATGCATTCTTTGGATTCTAAATGTTTATGGCTGTGTATGAATAATTATTGTTTAGCTCCTATATATGCTCTTTAGTCTAAATGTTTATGGCTGTGTATGAATAATTATTGTTTAGCTCCTATATATGCTCTTTAGATGTCATTTATGCAATTTGACAGGGGGAGCTTTTGGCCTGTCATTTATGCAATTTGACAGGGGGAGCTTTTGGCCATATACTTGTTTTTTATCTGTGCTTATATGCAAGGGGAGCGTTGCTCCTATTTATATATTTTCCCCCTTTTTGATGTTGTCAAAGGGGGAGAAAATCTAATGTGTGGTTTTTATATTTGTTTCATGATATATATGGTTTATAAGTTTAATTCATATTGGATGTGGTTTATATGTTTAATTCATATTGTATGCGGTTTATCAGTATATATTTCATATCAATATACAAATTGTTTGCCATCATCAAAAAGGGGGAGATTGTTGACCCTATAGTTTTGATGATGATTTGTCAAACAATTTATCGCTAATATATTCTCTAGTTTTGTGTTTATATTTCTCTTTACAGGTATTTCAACAAACAACAATCAAGCGTTAAAGATTTAAGTTCTTATGTGTGGAGTTACCTAGGTATAAGAGTAGTCTTCCTACATATATTGTATGTTTATATGTAAGCTCAATATATGTACACTTAACACGATTTTTGACGTTTTCTATCATATAAATGATTTTTCATCAAACGTTGTTACAATATCTTTTATATCATGTTTACAGCTCATTGCATACCTTGATATTAACACACAAATATGCATTGAGATATATTTACATGTCTATTGAGTCATATCAAAATTTTCATATTCATAAAATACAGGTTTTACAAACACTTTTTCAAAAACAGTGTGTTTTTGTAAACGAAAATTATTTTTCCAAAAATTGCTTTTCTAACATGTTCATTTTATCATTTAGAAACTTCCCCAAAGTTTTATTATTTTGGAATTGATTTGCTATTTTTAAAGTACTTTCAAATTGGCAAAACAGGTTTTCAGTCTGTATCAGTTTGGCGGTCGACCGCCACAGTCGACCCCCATGAACTTCTTTTTAAATTTGGTTTTTATATGCCCCACGGTCAATCGTGACGGTCGACCGTGATCCTCTAGAGAGTTTCGCGGTCGACCGCCGCAGTCGACCGCCAGCCTAAAAACCCTATACTCAGGATTTTTGTGGCCTCGCGGTCGACCGCGAGAATTTCACGGTCGACCGCCCATTTAATCATTGGTTTTTAACGACTATTTTCACAACGGCTCTCTGGGGCTTTTTAGTTTTTCAAGTTGATTTTTTGGCTGACATTTGAGAGGGTATAAACCTCAATTGCTCGCTCTCTTTTACCAATCCAAGTTTTGTGTTTAACAAAATATTAAGAGTGGTTTCTAAAAGAGCTGTTTAAGCTGATTTCATCAGTCTGTTTCAAAAGAAGTTTTCCTACAACAAGAAGTGGCTTTCAAATCCTATTGGGATCATCATCTACTGTTCTTCTTGTTTGAGAAGTTTTCTAAACTCTTATATAGCTTACTATTCCATTTTCATTTCATTAGCTATATTTATTGAGTTGTATTATTTTAATTCATTGTTATCACACACACACATATTGAGCTTAATTTTTTCATACTATATAGTGTGGGTTGTGGGGTGTGATTTAGTGAGTGTGAGCTTCATTGTGTTCTCATTTGTTATTGAGAACAAATCATTGTATTTATCTTTTATTGTGAGTATCACTTGTAATACACTTGTACACCGAGAGAAGTGTGAGGCGAGAAACGGGGTCGAATCCAATAGGAGTGGCGTCGGTTGACGAACCTAGGGAGAGGTTGCATCCGAGCACTTGAGGAGGCGGACACGGGCTAGAATCCTACACTTAGTATGTAAAGTGTGATTGCATAGTGTTTGTTGTGTGAGAGTTTTCGGTAAGCTTGTAAACCGAGTGTGTAGAAGTTCCGGCTTCCAAACCGGATTGTGATAGTGGATATCTCCTCGAGGTGAGGAGCGGGGACGTAGGTCGTGGTGACTGAACCTCGTAAACATATCGTGTGTTTGTGTTTTGCTTGGCTTATATTTTATTTGTGCATATTCTTATTGTTCTTGTTCATATCTATCTCTTGCAAGAACATATTGATCAACATAATTTTAAGTAGTAATTAATCGGGATTAGATTAGCATAAGACCCTAATCCCCCCCCCTCTAGGGTCTAATAGATAGTACTAGAGGGTGATCAGAGATCAATTAAGTACCTCGTTCCTTGCGGAGCGCTTTACGCAACCCCTAAACCTTGCCTGAGACACCAACTAATCCAAAAAAACTTAAACCGGTTCACTTAGGGATTCTTTATTCCTTATTGAGCTCGAATCCTTAGAGCCAACGTCTAATGAGTTTTATTAGGCTTGGGTGGTGTAATAAGGAATTAGTGATTTTTGGGCTAAGGAAAGGGTGATGAAATCCCTCACATTATCTTGATTATGGGGTTTTACCCTTAAAAATATTTTTAAGTGTGTTTCAAATCAAGATGCTCAAATCACTTGTTGAATTCCTACTAATAATATGAAATGCAACCCTATGAATTAAAAGCAACTAAAAAGGATGGAAAAGAAAAACCGAGTTTATCGTCCCAGTCTCGTTTATTGGTTTTCACGAGTTTTGATAGGATCTTAATGATCGTCTTATTAAACGCCTCTGCTAATCCATTCGCGGCGGGATAATAAGGTGTTGATGAAACATCTTCAATCTTGAATTTGTCACAAAACCTGATGAAGGCGTTGCTTATAAATTGCGGACCGTTGTCATGAATGATCCTTCTTGGCACGCCGTGTCTGTAGATGACATGATGCTTGATGAAATTGATGACGTTGTTCGTCTTTACCTCTTTAAGCGGAATTGCTTCAGCCCACTTTGAGAAGTAATCCGTGATCGCCAGAATGAATCGATCACCTTTGACTAAACTTGATGCGGCATAAACATATACCAAAAAGTTGCAAGTGCACAACTAATCAAGTTATAGTATAAAGTGTTATCGATCCCACAAGGAAGGTGTTTTGTAGGAGAAAATATAGAATCGGTTCTTATGTTGTGTGCTTGACAAATAGGAGTGATGAGTGAATGTGATTGTTGAGAGATAATAAGAGTGATAGTGTGTAGATCAATGTGTTTGAGAGTGGATGTGAGTAAAAACAAATGTGATCAATAAGGCAAGAAAAAAAGAATGAACAAAATCGAGAAACAAATGAAAATCAAGAATAAAAATAAAATTCAAGGATAAAAGAAAATGAAAGAAATTAAAGATGGTGGATTCAATTATAGATATGGGTAATCTAAATTGAACCCACTTCTTAGAAAAGGGTGATTCCCTAGAGAGTTCTAGCCTAAAGGCGAATCAAATAAAATAAAAATAAACAAAAAGAAAAACTAAACCCAAGAGGGTTCTAGCCTCAAGGTGAATAGTGTAAAAAATTAAAATGTAACTATAAAATAAATTGCAAAATCTAAACTACAAAATAAATTGCAAGAATTAAATGCAAGAAAATAAATTTACTCTATAAACATAAAATAAATCTAATCTATAAGCATAAAATAAATCTAAGGCAATAGGGTTCTAGCCTCTTGGCTATTTAACAAGAAAATAAAATCTAACTATAAGCATAGAAATAAATCTAAACTAATAAGCAATAAAAAAGAAATAAAAGAGAAAAAGAAAAGAAATGAAAACCTCTAAATAATTCTTCATCTCCATCTTCATCATCCAACAAAGAGAAGAAATATTTAAAGTGGTAAAAAAATTATTATTATTAATTGTAACAAAAAGTTACAAATTTGGAAGGCCTTCTCAATTAAGGGTAGCCCTCCTCTCCAAAAGGAGTTACAAAAATTTTCACACCTCTAACCGCTCACTCTCTACCCCTATTTATAGTAAACATCAGTGAATGAGAGCCATTGGATCAAACTTGAGCCCCAAGACAAGCAAAATCAGCCATTGACTCGCGCTACAGTAAACTGGCATTGATGCAGGTATCGATGCCAGCATCGATGCCCACATCGATGCCGACATCGATACCTACTATATCCAAATTCTGATTTCACGAATAGCTTCGTCTCGTCGAGATAGATGATTTTCATATATTATATGTTAAATTCCGTCTTCCGGATTAGGAGATATCGTCGTTTCTTTGTGGCAATCATTTTGAATATGATTTCTTTTCATATTGGATTTTTGATTTTCTCCGGCTTCTACAGGCTACTTGGCTTGATTCTGGGCTTTTGGATAATTTGGAAATTGATTTTCCAATGGGCTTCTTTGCTTCATTTCTTCATTTAATCAATGGGTTTTTGTTAAGAGATGAGAGTTTGAGATTTATTCTTCATTAACCTGCAATTAAAAGATAAAAAGAATTATTAGTGGTATATTTATTCATATAAAATAGATAATGAGGGTATAAAATTGTAATAAAATGTGATTATCAAATGTCTAATAAATAAATCATGTCTCGAAGAACAAGTCTGGAATACATATGACATCCTAAAATATATAAATGTATCATGACATAAATCAACTAAGAATGTACCAAGGCTCATAGCCGTTACAAAGTGATAAACAAAGAAAAACTTTAATAACTGGATATAAAGTTAGTCTACTATGGAGTCTCATCTCCTAGCTCATATGACTGTGACTATGTATGAACTCCGTCATTATGCGACTCTCCGATGCTCTGAACCGTCTTAAAGGAAAATAAAAACAAAAAGAGCAACAACAAAAGCGTCAGAGCGCTAAAGCAAGATCACTTCCATCCTGCCCCAGGAAAAAGGGCAACTACATGTTGTGGAGGTATCTATTAAGCATAGTCTACCTAGAAATCCTTTTTCCCTAAAACTAATAAAGAAAAACCTAATAATAACTAAAGTAGAAGCATGTAGGTATAACATCATACTCAACATAAGAGTAAAAGATATGTCTCGTGTTCTGGAAAGGTGAGTCTCTCAGATGTAAAACTACTCAAGAAATGAGTTATATCACATTTGGTGTCCGCCAAACACATTGGGCTATCAAGTAATATAAGTTATCTTATATGGTTCTTCTCATCTAATAGCACCTTCGTGCATAACAACTATTAAACATTTCAACCTCTGCGTATAACTATGCGGAAATGAAGATATAGGTTCCTTTGCCTCTGCTCACACTCGTGTGGATACAACGACATAGGTTCCTTAACCTCCGCGCACTCTAGCGCGGATACGATAACTTAGGTTCACCGACCCCAGTGCACTCTAGTGCTGATGTAATAACATAGGTTCACTAACCTCAGCGCACACTTGTGCGGATACAATAACATAGGTTCACCAACCTCAGCACACTCTAGTGCAAATATAATAACATAGGTTCACCAACCTCAGCGCACACTCGTGCGGATATAATAACATAGGTTCACCAACCTCAATACACACTTGTGCGGATACATGTCAAGGTAAAAGTGTACTCAAAACCATACTTAACCAAAATCCCCCTCTAGGGTACCAACACGTGTACTACTACACTATTCATGAATAATTTTGACCACATATGTACTATCATGCAACTTGATCCTCGAGCTCGTATTTCAAATCAAAACAACATAATATTAGGAAGATCAGCCTTAGTAGTCGACTACTAAGCTTAGTAATCGACTACACTGAGTTTACTCAAACTCTGTAAAACATGAATCAATATTAGTAGTCGACTACACTGTACCTTAGTCGACTA
The DNA here is from genome assembly GCF_001876935.1 of Asparagus officinalis. Taxonomy (NCBI): domain Eukaryota; kingdom Viridiplantae; phylum Streptophyta; class Magnoliopsida; order Asparagales; family Asparagaceae; genus Asparagus; species Asparagus officinalis. The sequence goes on from NC_033803.1 coordinate 43,239,031, forward strand.
CTCTATTATCAAATAGTTTTTGTAGAACAAACTGGATATTAGTAGTCGACTACAACTCTTAGTAGTCGACAACTAAGTAGAAACATGCACACAGCCGTGTACATACAACACTTAGCAATCGTCATGTGTTTATCACGCTTTAATACAGTACAAAGCAAGTAATAACATAACAAAAGAATCATCTCCATAATTATTTAAACCCTTAATTCAACTAATTAGGTTTAATCTTCTCATTAGTCAAGAAATTGACATAACCCTAGTTATCGATTAAATTAGCATGAACATGCTTGCATATTAAGCATGAAACTTATATAATTTCATTTATTCATATTTAGATAACCAAAATACCACAAACCTAGGGTTTAATCAGACTTAATTAACATGTAAGCTTTTTACATCACAAGGTTAGGGTTTTGAACATGATTAACACATAGAAAACAAGATACAAACGTAGATCTACAATCCTTTAATGATCAAGATCATGTTTCTATTATAAACAACAAGCAAAACATGTAGATCTAACATTAGGTTAAGATTTTATATAAAAAATTCTCTTTTAATCATGTTAAACAGTTAGATCTAAGCATCAAAATATCCATATTACTTAATAAACCCAAGATTTACACTATAGGTAAGGTTTGGATGCAGGAGATCTTGCCTAAATCACGATGTTGATCCCTGAACGTGTGTGCAAACTCCTTTTCTCAGCTACAGATCTCTCCCTCTGCTCGATGTCACGTTTCAAAATGCATCGAGGAACTCAAAAATCGTCTCTAGGGTTTAGGGTTTGAGAGAGGGGGTGCTTGCTGTTAAAAATTTCGTGAAGAGCTCTTTGCAACTTAGGAAAAACGTGTATATATACTCTTGCACGTTATTAGGTCAAACTAAAACAAAAAAAATCCAAAATCAAACCTAACGTTCCCAGGAAAACCCCCGCTAGCCGACTACAATGAGTAGTAGTCGACTACTTTGTATTTCTGTAAATTATATTAAGTATTTTGGCTATAATTTTTACATCCAACCATGGAATGAGGTGATCTAAGATTTGTTAGAAAGATATTGAAGAGACACACAACTTTTCTCTTTTGATTATTTTCAGATTCTAACTATATCAGTGTGTAAAACATATAAACTTTTAACTAGTTATTTTTCCAGATTTCTTCTTCGTTCATGATTTGTGCATTTGCACTCATATATTCATACATATACATTGAATTGATCTCAAATCAATTCTTAGCATACTCAAACATAAAAATATGTTATTTATCATCATATAACATATTTATTATTATTTATCATATAATATTCAATTTTTCTGGGTTTTACATTCTTCCCCCCATAAAAGAATTTCATCCCCAAAATTCTGCAAACATATTATAGAAAAATCTACACTTAACAGTCTTGAATGTGAGTGCACCCACTTAACCGTTAATTAACTGGAACTTGTACGTCAGACGAAAAGCCTAAACAAGGGACCCCCCATATATATACTATGTGTTCCGAATAATTAGGAGCTAAGTATTAATACCCCTGTTCTAGTGTTAAATATAAATATGTCCATATTGACAATCATATGTATAAACAAAGCATAATCAAAACAATCAAATTACCTACTTAAATAGGTGCAGGTAGTCATGACGCATACCCCACTCGCGCTCCCAAGAAGCCTCTTCAGCTCCTTTCCGGTTCCACTAAACCTTAATCAAATGTATCACCTTGTTTCTAAGCTTCTTGTCCTCATCGGCAAGAATACAACATGAATCTCCATCATAGTCAGGTCATCATTAAGCTCAATCTCTAGTGCATCTAATACTCACTTTTATTTCTCATTGCATAAATGATGTTTAAGCATTGAAACATGAAAAACATCGTGTATACTCGACATTGATGCTGAAAGATCTAGCCGATACGAAACGGCTCCAAAGCGCTCAACAAATCCTGAATGGACAAACATATCTCTAGACTAGCTTTCTTTACCTACCAAATCGTTGAACTCCCTTCATTGGAGATACTTTCAATAGTACATTATCCTCAATCTGGAACTCTAACAGTCGTCGCCTCTAATCTACATAACTCTTTTGACGACTCTGCCATGTAAGGATGCGCTCCCGAATCACTGCTATCTTCTCTGTAGTTTTCCTCACACGTTCCAGCTCAAGTAATAAGCTATCCTCCAGCTCTGCCCAACAAATCGAGGGACTACGAGGCCTCTCGGACAATACCTCATACGGAGCCATACCAATTGTTTCTTGATAGTTGTTGTTATAAGCGAACTCAATCAATAGAATGTGATCCTCCCAACTACCCTAAAAATCAATAATGCATGTCGCAACATGTCTTTCAATACTTAGTTGACTAAAATTGTTTGCCCATCTGTCTGCGAGTGAAAAACACTAAAATAAGATAGCTGATTGCCAAACGAATTCTAGAAACTCCTCCAGAAATATGAAGTAAATAACTAAGTCTCGATCTGATACAATCGTCTATGGGACTTCGTGCAATCTCACAATCTCCTAGATAAATATCTTCACATAAGTCTCTGCTTTATGGGTGGTCTTAACTAGTGATAAGTGTGCTGACTTTGTCAGCCAATCAACTATAACCTAAACTGAATTGTTCACCTTCTTCGATCTCGACTATCCTACAATGAAATCCATAGAAGTATCCGTCCATTTCCACTCCAGAATGGGTAAATGTTGTAGGGTTCCTGCCGGTATCGGGTGTTTTGCCTTCACCTACTGGCAAGTAAAGTATTTAGCTACATATTCTGCAATCTCCCTATGTATACCGCTCCACCAAAAGTGTCTCTTCAGATCCTTATATATTTTAGTTGTGCCTGGATGTATTGTGCATCTGGTGCAATATGCCTCATCAAATAAATCCTTCTTCAACTGTGCATTAGCTGGTATCACTAATCGGCCTTTCATCCGAAGGCCTTCATCTGCTCCAACAGACCAATCCGCCTTAGGCTCTTTGGAAATCTCTTCCTTTCGAGTTTGAATCCAAGAATACTCTAGCTATGCTCTAACTACTCTATCACTCCATGATGCCTGCCAATCTCTGTCCTAAATTTCAATTGGCTAAGAGTGTGAAGATCTCGATATAACGAGCAAAGTCGCGATCTGATGCTGACGCTTCCTGCTCAATGCATCTGCTACAACATTAGCCTTTCCCAGATAGTACTGAATTGCAAACTCGAAATCTTAGATGAACTCAACCCATCGTCACTGTCTCCGATTAAGCTCTTTCTGAGAGAAGAGATACTTCAAATTCTGATGGTCAATTAACAACTCCATCTGTACTCTATACAGATAGTGTCTCCAAGTCTTTAGTGCGAAGACTACTTCTGTTAACTCTAAGTCGTGTGTAGAGTAGTTCTGCTCATGCGTCCCTAACTAAAGATAATGACGCATCTGTGACAAACATTCTATCTCTGCTCGGAATAGTTAACATCAGCGCTATGGTCAACTTTGTCCTTAATGTTTCAAAGGCCTCTTAGCACTCTGTGTCCCAAACAAACTGTACACACTTCTTCGTAAGGTGTGTAAGTGATGTCCTAATCTTCAAAAAGTCCTGAATGAACTTCCGGCAATAACCGACCAAACCCAAAAGACTACGAATCTCAGTAACTATTTTAGGTGGCTCCCAATCAAGTACTGCCGTAACCTTAGTTGGATCCACTATAGTGCCCTCTCTGCTAATGATGTGGCCAAGAAATCTAACCTCAAATAGCTAAAACTCGTGCTTACTAAACTTAGTGTATAGCTGGTGCTCCTATAGAGCCTGGAAAGCTAAACAAAAATGCTGCTCGTGCTCTGCCTCCGTTCTCGAATAAATAAGAATATCGTCAATAAACACGATCACAAACTAGTCCAAGTACGGATGGAAAACCTGGTTCATCAAGTGCATGAATATTATGGGTGCATTAATTAGCCCAAATGGCACGACAAGAAACTCACAAGACTCACACCGAGTCAGAAAGGCGATCTTGGGAATATCCATCTCTCGAACTCGCAATCGATGAAAACCAGAATGAAGATCAATCCTCAAAAAATATTATGCTCCCTGCAACTGGTCGTACAAGTCATAAATTCTTGGTAGTAGATACCCGATCTGGATAGTGACCTTGTTCAACTCATGAAAATCTATACATAATCATATGCTACCATCCTTATTCTCCATGAAGAGGGCTGGTGCTCCCATAAAAACAACTTTGAAAAATAAAACTCCTAGATAACAACTAAGTTTGTAGCTCCCTCATCTCAGCTGGTGCCATACGATAGGGTGCTAAGAATATTGGTACAGTGCCTACTGCAACTCGATTCAGAAAAATAACCTCTCTCACTGGAGGAAATCTAGGTTTGTCCTAAAAGACATCTTATATTCCGAGACAACTTCGATCTCGTTCATATCTGCACCTAGATCCCGAACCATCACCTACTCTATGGATGCTCACAAGCTGACTGTTTTAGCAAAACAGTCGATACAGACATGGTAGGATGATAACCAATCCATACCAAGAATGACAACCTCCGCAAAATGATCAGGTCAAAGATGAACTCAGACTCATCTAGACTGACGATACATCTCCTACATATACTCTCTAATAGGGACACCTCCCCTAGAGGAGTAGAAGCTGATAACGGAATATCTAAGAAAAGTGCTACAAGCGGAAGCCTATCCATGAAGACATGCAAGATATCCAAACCTACCACAAACATCATATTTAAAACCATATGGTCTACTAGAAACATTTGACAAACGTGATTTCTTTTTCAAATCAAAATAATAGTTGGCCAAATAACCAAAACAACCACAATAATCATATTTAAACACATGAGCATGCTTATGATGAACATGATGAGTATGTGCATGTGTATGTGCAAAATGTAATGATGATGAAACTTGATGGGATGCACAATTATGATTATTAATTGTAGGTTTTTGTGCATCATAGCAAAATTTAGCAATATGGCCTTTTCGGCCACAAATAGAACACTAATAAACTTTGCTATATATATGTGCATAGTGAGTGCTTGGTTTTGAAGAGTTAGCATGAGACTTTGCACATAAGTCCATAAATTTCTTATTATTAACAATGCATGTATTAAGAGTTGAATCTAAAGATGAAATGTAATTTTTAATATTGTTCAACTCACCATTAGGCTTAGAAGCATTGTCAATAGAAGTAGATCAAACATGATCATTTTTAAATGATGTAAATTCATTTCTAATAGACTCTACTTCTAGCATAGCATCATTCTTCTCATGAATTAAGCTAGCAACTTTGAAACTCAAGGTAATATGATCCAATTTTAATTTTTTATTATTTTCTTTAAGGATCACATTCTTTTTAGCAATAGTATCAAATTTAGATGCTAGCAATTCATGATCGGATTTTAAAGTTACATGCTTACTTTTTAAATAAAAAAATTATAGTGCAATTTCTTATAAGCATGCATTAATTTTTCATATGCACATGGGAGTTCATAAATAGATAAATCATCCTCGAAATTGGACTCACTTACCACACTAGGGCTATCGCCTGGTGGCCGTGTACATGAAAATAAAGCTCCATATGAACTAGAAGCAGAATCCTCCAAAGCTTGTCGGATCGCCTCCAAATTTTCTTGATGTACTTCTATAAATTTCCACAATGTGTGAGCACTATCAAATAAATCAAGATTGTTAGAAAAAGATGAATCAAAAGCGTTACGCAAAAGTTCTAACAATAGCTTATTCATTGTAAACATCTTATGATCATTTTTACTCCACTTGAATTTCTCCGAAGTGGGTACAATATAAGAACCATCTATAATTTCCCATAAATTGAAATGTCTAGATCGAACAAAAAGTTTAGATCTAACACACCATTGAGCATAGGGGAAATTATCTAAATGAGAAGCAACATTAATAGCATAACCTAGGCTAGGTGCACCGTGCATGTCCATGATATATTATGCAAGCAAGATGAGAATTATCAAAACAAGATTAGCAAAAATATAAAAGCTTGGATCTTTAACTCAAGGAGATTAAACCTCAAATCAAAGAGCACCAAGCTCTGATACCAATTGTTAGAACCTAATGTCATTAGGAAAGAACCCTAGAGGGGGGTGAATAGGGTCAATGCTTATATAATTCCGATTTTATGCTAATTAAAAACTTTCTTGATTAATTAAATCTTACGAAAGATATATGAATGAGTTATGAGCAAGAATGTAAATTACAAGTACAAAATAAATATACACAAAGCAAACTCAGACACAAGATATGATCACGAAGTTCCGTCAACCCTTGACCTACATCTCCGCTCCTCACCTCGAGGAGATCTCCACTATATCGACACACGCGGTTTCGAAGCTGGAACTTCTCTACACACTCGGTTTTCTAGTTCACTGAAAACTCTACAAAGCACTCACAATGTATATACACAAACTACAACCTCAAGTGTTGGTCCTCACGTATCGCCTCCCTCAAGTGCTCGGCTTTACTACCTCTCACTAGGCTTTACTACCAATGTCACTCCTCTTGGTATCCACTACGTCCTCAGCATGCACTCCTCTTGGTGTAAATGTGTATTACAAAGTGACACTCACAAATGAAGCTCAATATAATAATTTGTTCTCTAACAATGAATGAGAACACAATAAAGCCCACTCTCACTAAATCACTCACCACTATCCAACAATATATTGAATGAATAATATTAAAAGCTCAATTAAGGTGTGAGTGATAAATGAGAATAATAAAATTCTAACTCAAATAAAACTAGCTAAGATATGAATATGAAAACCAAATAATAAATAAGCTAGATAAAAGAGTTAGAAATCTTCTCTATAAACACAATGAGCTTTAGATATAATGATGAGGATGAATTCCTCAGTTGAAATCAAAAGCTTACTCCTTGTGAAAAATTCCTTCATTAAAATGAAACTTAAAATAATGCTTAAACACAAACTAAACTCTTTCAAAACATAATTAAATAATTTTCTTAATTACACTCAGAAGTTAGAGGGTATGGGGTATATAGGATCATAGAACAAACCATAAAATAAGGAGAAAACCAAGAAAAAAGACAAAAAACGGAAACCTAAAAATCTAGAAAAACTAGTCGTTGCAAGCTTATCAGTCGACTGACGGGTTCGTCAGTCGACTGATGAGCTGACCGTTGTAAGCGGTTTGCAGCTCGTCGGTCGACTGAGGAGCTCATTAGTCAACTTAAGGGTCATCAGTCGACTGATAGAACGTCAGTCACAAAAGCAGAGACTTTTTTATGATTCTGGCCAGTTTCGTTAGTCGACTGATTCTTTTCATCAGTCGACTGATAACAAAATTTTAGCCTGTTTGATTTTTGAAAAACAATTTTCTAAGGCCTTCAAAAAATAGTAAATAAATTCTAAAAAATGAGAAACTTTGGCAAAATTTTCAAATATAATAACAAACTTGTTTGAAAAGAAATTTTACAAAAAGGACCTCGTATATGTGAAAACTCAACGTTTAGAAAAAATGTACGTGATACATATTTTTGATGAATCTTGAAAATAAAGTTTGACATGTAAGAAACTGTCGAAACTTTATGAAATGTTTTTATAAATGTTATAAAACATGAATGTAATGTAAACAAGATTAATAACCCAACATTGCATTGTTTTCTCAAATAAATTCATTTTGTAATAAAAATCAAAATTGTGTGTGTATATATGTATTGAGCTTGAAATATATTCACACAATATACGTTACAAAACTACTAATATACCTAAGCAATTGGTCTTCAATAAGCTCTTATTGGTAAACTATGTGGATGAAGCTTGATCTTGGATCTAGACATGAAATGCATTGCTTCACTCTAATATTTCGCCAACCTCCATTGGATATGATCATTATGGCACAAGTCCATCCAATCTTCAACACATTGTTTGTCTAGAATAAATAAAAAAATACAAATAGTTGACAATAATATTAGTCATAAATTATTTGTTAAAACATCATCAAAATAAAAAGGCCAACAACATGATCAAATTTATTAAACATCACGTCATCTACCGCTTTGGTGTACCGAGACAAGTAGTCCATGACAATGGAACGCAGTTCGTCAGTCATGGTTTTTAGAGATTTTACGACGAATTCAGGATCCAAAGTGTCGCATCGACAGCATACTACCCATCGACCAATGTCCTCGCATAAGCATTCAACAAAACCATCGTGAAGCTCCTCAAGAAGTTTGTTTCTAAGAGCCATCGCGATTGGGATGAAAATCTTGGTGAATGTTTGTTGTCCTACCGCACAACGGTGAGAACCCCTACAAAAGCCACCCTATTCTCTTTGGTATATGGCTGTGAAGTCGTATTACCATTAAAAATTTAGATCATATCTCTGAGAGTCGACCTCGCTGCTGGGATGATAGATGAAGACCAACATCGATTGTGTCTTCAAGAACTTGAAGTATTAGATGACAGACGACTTTAGTCTCAGCAACAGATCGAGTTATATCAAGCTCGAAGCTCCAAATCCTACAACAAGAGGTCAAAGAGCGTACCTTCAAGAAAGGCAATTTGGTCATAGCTGTCAGACAACCTATAGTGATGACGTACAAGACCAAGGGGAAATTCAATCCCTAGTGGGAAGGACCCTTCGTAATAGAATCAGTCTATTTGAATGGGGCTTACCGTCTGATCAACCAGAAAGGCGACAAGCTCATGATACCTATTAATGAGAAATTTCTTAAGAAATATTACCCGTGAGCCATGAAGCCCCATTTTCCTAATACCCAGCCAAATCTGAGATGATGAGTCAACTTTCCCCAGACTGGGCGTTGGTTATTCAGGCTTCATTTAATAGAGAGTAGCAAATCATGTTAACTTTCCCCGGCAAGTCTAAGATAAGAAATTAATCTTATTTAAACTGGGGGTTGATTACTTAGAATTTATTTGAATGGAAATTAATAAACGGTTTTAAACCATCCCCAGCTTGTATATTGTTAAGTTAACATTATACCTCTGACGATTGAAATTTTTTAGAATTATTCTAAGTGATAATGAAAAGAATTTCTAATTCAACATGATGACTATGGCATCTCAGGAGTCCAAACATAGCAAAGAAGAAGTAATAAAAAGCAGTAAATATCAGCAGTTCATCACAGGCAGATAATAAGTGTTTTGAGAAATAACATAAAGTTATTACAAAACCAAAAGTAAGTGCTGCTTGAGTCTAAAATATCAAGTGTTTTATAAATGGAAAGTTGAAAGGTAAGCTTCAGTTCTGGATATGCGTGTCGCATGCTCCGCCAGCACTTCTTCTTCAACTTTCTTCCGGAGTTGATCATCAGTGAGTGTAGCAGCAACAGTGGCTTCCTGTTGCAACATTTGAAGAGCCTCCTTCTCTGCTTGAAAATAGCATAAAGAGTGACATCCCCAAGGTCAAACACTTCTGGCGTTAACTCCCCTGCAATAAGCCTAGTCCTTGCATGACGACGTTGCTTCTACAGGCTCCAGATTAAGGCCTTGTTCTCTAATATGCTCTGACATCAAGCTTTATCGTCAATGATCTTCTTTGTTTGAGTGACACCTATGGCCTGCTATATCTTAGGCCTAAAGTTAGTATACCATAGTTGTTTTAAAAAATGAACAGCGCCTGTGTAGCAGTAGATTATCTCCGCACAACGCAGAGCACAACAATGATTGACGCGAGCGAGAGCATTTAAGACGTCCACAATTGGAGCATGGAACTCAAAGAAAGAACCTCAGCCATGCTCCACGATAGAGAAAACATGTTTTACCAGGTTTTCCAAGTGTTTGAGCAGGAAGAGAGTACATTCAGGGTTCAAATAATAAGACTTGGGAATCACCTACCCATGAGCTTTGTCGGGAAAGATCATGGTGATGGGTTGGATCTGAGGAACATACCTTGAGTCATATATGATGACTTGCTCAGTGGTAGGGACCTCATCTTGCTCTACAAAAGAAGCAAAGTTGAAGTTAATAAAACTTCCTGAAAGTCTAAAAGACTAATTCAAACGCAGAGGTCCAAACCCGCGTTGAACTAATTGAAACGCAGAGGTCTAGACCCACGTTGAATTAACTCGAACGTAGAGGTCTAAACCTACGTTCCTTTTTTTAAATGCAGAGATTTAAACCTATGTTATATTTTCTAAATACAGTAAATTGAACTTGCTTTTTAGTTATTTACCCTTCGTCTAACAAATCAACATGGAAACCTACCTCCGTATTATGAGTTGAGAAGACGAACAGTCTTCATCATCATCAACCCAAAACCCACTTAGGGTTTTAAACAAACTCGTCAAAAACAAGTAAACAATGACGTTTACATACCTCAATAACCAGACGCTTGCGATGAGGGCATCAACGGTGGTGCTGACATGGAATCGGAAACACCCCTCGTGTTGTTGGTTGACGGCAAGACAGGAACCACTTCCGTGACCCCTTGCAAGCGAGGACTCTTCATCGAAACCATGGCCGCTGGTGGTTGAGGACAGATGAAAATAGTCTAGAGATCCTAGAGTTAATGAGAAGAACTCGTTAAAAGAGTTAAGGTAGAGGTATGGGTGGTTAATGATCCCTTGATATGACCGATAAAGGTCTATTTATAACAAGCCGACATGTTGTAGATGACACGGAGTTCTGAAACTCCCGCCTGAACGCGGTCTCCACGTTATTTGATAAGTCGTTTTAGACTTCTAATCAGACGTAGAGTCTTATCCTGTGTCCTAAGGACCAAACGCAATGATTTTGGAGGTTGTGTTCCAAGTTTTAAACGCTAGGCGTGGAACCACGTTTGCAAAAGTTTGACGAAGGACTCAACCTCGTGTCTTGAGACTTAAACGCAGAAATTGTCTTTGTGTTCTATGATTCCAAAACGATGGGATCATCCCCATGTTTCAAACATGACACATCATCAAGTTTAATATCATGAACTCTTTTTCAACAGAGTGTTGACAAGACCTCAAAACAATCCAGCTGATATCTTAATTAAATCAGCAAGTCCATATCGTCAAGATAATACCATTTCAAATGACCATCATCCCCACAGAGTTTGGATTCAGCTTGCATCGCCCCCGATGTGACAACAATTTATCTGTCAAAATCAACTTATCGACTCTCATTAACAGAGCGATAAGTCCCCAAAATAGCTCAAACTACAATCAATTTATCAACTCCCTTCAACAGAGTGATAAATTTTCCAAATCTTGTTCAAGTCACAAGTACCAAAATTCATAGCTTCTAATGATAAACTCGTTTAGCAATTCTCCCCAGTGAGACACTAATTTCTAAAATCTTGTTCAAATCATAAGTACACAAATTCCTATCATGTTAATATCATACTTCTGACAATCAACTTATCAACTCTCTCTAACAGAGTGATAACTCTTCAAAATTGCTCCGATCGTAATAAATTCCTATCACGTTAATATCACACCTCTGACAATCAACTTATCTACTCTTTCCAATAGAGTGATAACTCCTCAAAGTTGCTCCGATCGTAATAAATTCCTGTCACGTTAATATCACACCTCTGACAATCAACTTATTGACTCTTTCCAATAGAGCGATAAGTCCTCAAAGTTGTTCCGATCGCAACATATTCCTATCGTGTTAATATCACACCTCTGACAATCAACTTATCAACTCTCTTCAATAGAGTGATAAGTCCTCAAAGTTGCTCCGATTATAATAAATTCCTGTCATATTAATATCACACCTCTGACAATCTACTTATCGACTCTCTTCAATAGAGTGATAAGTCCTCAAGGTTGGTCTGATCGCAACAAATTCTTGTTATGTTAATATCACACCTCTAACAATATAAATCACTTATCAATCCTCTTCAATAGGATGATAAGTCCACAAATCGTTGTTACGTTAACACTATACCTCTAACAAGTAAAAACCCCTTTCAACTTGTTATTCTTTTGCACATGAATAACAAGTGTTCATAAAATCCCTAGCGGATTAAACTTTTCTAGAGTTAGCCCAAGTGGTGATAAAGAAAGAAAATTTTTGAATTTCACTCTAAGTGAAAGTTCACGCCACGTTAATATTATACTTCTGACGCTTATAAGTTTCTTTCAGTCTTTCAAGTGAAATGTAACACAGGAAGAAACGAACTTGTTAATTCATTTCATGAGAATAACAATCATTCAACACAACTCCAAGGGATTTGATGATTCTTGAACAGAGTATCAAGCATGGAAGCCAACAAACATCCCCAGCAGATTGAAATTTTCTAGAATTATCTTAAACGATAATAAAGAAAAGTGTTAAGTCTCACTGTATGGAGGAAATTATGCTTAGTTAAAATCACACATATGGCATCTTCAATTATATTTTTCATTGTTTTAAGTCAGAATATGACACACAAATGAAACAGTGAAAAGCTAAAATAGTATCACTTTTATTCAAAAACAAAAGAAAGTGATACATGATAGTGTCATTCTTATCAGAAGACCGATACAAAATAGTTCATAAGTTCATTAAACTAAAAGATGTGAGTTGGGACTTAATATCAGAAAGCTTCTTCTTGTGATCAGCTCACACCATCACTTTAACCCGTTGCCGGAGCTCATTTTCACTGAGCAATGTGGCAACAGCTTCTTTCTTAGCCTCTTCAAGAGCTTGAGCCTCTTTGCAATAATCCACAAGAAAGTTTGTGCTCTTGACACTGAGTTCAGTTACGATAGCTTCTTCTCGAGCGAATTGAGCCCTCAGTCTGGTCAACTCCACTTCAGTCGCAATGATCTTTGTTCGAAGATCCTCTAAGGTAGTGGTTGAAATGGATAACTCCTCTTGCTTTTGAACATTTCACTCTCGCAAGTGCGTAACCTGAAGCTCCTTCTCAGCTAAGATCTGCTGAACTGCTTCATACCAATTAACCTTTTCATCTTGAATATCAGCAAAAGTGGTCGTAATTTTGAGCCTGAATATCAGCACGACCAAGGGCCACCCAGAATCTCAATTGTACTTCTAAGCGATAGAGAGCCTCCGAGCAATGTTCAACAAATTGAACATCACCCACAAATTTGAGGTTATTCAAACTATTTGTCAAAAGAGGCTTGAAAGTTTCAAATGTATCTTGACCAGAGATAACGACCTCATTTACCTTCTTCGCAATACTCTCTAAGTAACCAAGAGAGATCTTGAGGAAATCAGGAGCATCTATCGGGCCTAAAGAAGCAATGGGAGATAGCACCAAGGTCCTTGAAGTCGTAGAGTCAAGTAGGAAGTGAGCGGGCAATTTCAATGTGGCGGTCGGAGACTGAATATTGATGTCTAACTGCGAAGGATTCGATGTAAGAGCTATAAGTTCTGCGATGAACTTGTGGCACTTACGGTCACCATCGGAGTGAAAGAAATTGTCAATGGTAGCAGATAAGTCATCGTCACTAGTGCAGGAGATGGCTGTGCTGGAGGAGGAGTAGTTGTTGGTGTAAGTGGCAACTATTTTGGTGGCAAAGTCACGATAATGGTCCCTTCAGTTGTAGGAAATGGCGAACCTGCATGCAAAAATGGTCGGAATGCAGAAGGAAAATGCATAGGGATTCTAAAATAAACATACTTACCGGTTGAAGAGATAGGAACATAACTTGATGCTTTATTTGAAGTAGCCCTTAGCGTATCAACAAAGTCAGCGCATTCATCTAAGGAGTCTTCTTCACTGACGTCATCGTCGGTGTCTTCGTCGATGTTGTCACCTCCTGGTCATACATCAGCCTCATTACCACCCGGAGAACTCTCATAATCCACTTTCTCCTCATCACCTACTGCCTAATGTTCAAGTGAGTCCACAGTGGTAGTTGGTTTGGATAGGATTCCCATGGTAGGGCTGAGTCTTGTGTCCCCATCGAGGGCATCAATGCTGAAATTGAGGGAGATGGACTTCCGCTGAGCCTTGCAGGTTCGGCCACTATAGGTTCATCCACAAAAGGCCTAATTTCTTCAACTCGAGTTGCAAAGGTTCGTTGTAGGGACAGAGTCTGTATCCCCTACAAGCGATTCATCCCCACCTTCTTCTTCATCTGCTGGATGAATAGAAGAGGCAGGATCACTTAGAGCTGGGCTAACTAAAGGAAGCCTAGACTGATACGGGAGTTCCACAGCAGTCGACTCTCATACTTCTTCCTCTGTATGCCATGCTTTACGAGCTTCTTGCATAAGTTTGGAAGTGGGGGACTCGAGTGTTAACTTGAGACGAGCTTGCTTCTCATATTCGCCAACTTCAGTTGGATCAAGAGCTTGTTTCCCCTTGGCCTTCTTGCTACGAGTTTCCACCCTTGAAGGTTCCATCTCTTGAGTTTCAGGTACCCCTATGTTCTTCTACTTGAACTCCTTCTTGTGCTTGTTGCTTTTCCTCCTCAGCAATTGCTTCCTCATATGATAAGTACTCGCTAACTCCCCTGGTGCGAGACTTTTTGGAACTCCTCTTTGCATCATACTATTAGACCCTAATACCACTAGGAAAGAACCATAGATGGGAGGTGAATAAGGTTTATACTAATCTAATCTGATTTAATACCAATTAAAACTTATTAACAAATATTCTTGCAAGATAGATATACAATGTGTTATGAGCAAAAATGAGCAAGAGCAATAGCCTAACTATGAGATACATAGTGAAATATATGCAAGGATATATAAACTAACACAAGGGTAAATAAACAATAAACAAACAATAGTGATAGTGTGCAAATGACAAACTCAAGAGTGATAGTTTGCTTTGTAAGACAAACCTTGCTGCGTATCAAGGCTCGTCTTACTTGATGAACCCCGAGGCTCGTCATCCACGTGAGATCTAGCTGTAACGACTTCGAAGACTTAGTCAGCCACGTGGGCTGATCTTCAGGAGCACATTACAGCGTGCGCTGATTTGGAGGAAGCAGTTACACCCCTCTACCTGTGATCTTAGCACGTCGGTTACGTGTTAAAACCCTATAAATAGCTAGGGATGGCTACAGAGAAAAGGGTTGGTTCTTTCGGGCTTTTAGATTATTTTTGCAATCATCAGAGATCAGAGCTTTTGTGTATAGATTTGGAATTCAAACCTTGATTCTAGCAGTCTAACGAATGTCAGAAGCTCTAGCAATCTTGTTCTGATCGTCAACGGGAAGTAATCTCAACTCAAGCATCGAGAGAAGCATCCTTTCGCCACTAAGAGCCTAAGTTAAACAAGGAGGATCTGAATTAATCTTCTCTTCAACTGTAACCGAGAGGGAGAGTGAGCGATTATAAGGGATTCGACCAAGTGATCGAACCTAGTTTTCTTAAAACAAGAGAATCAATCAATCTTTAACTTTTCGACCCTACAATACCCAAGCTTGATGAAGGTCTTCAATGAGCTCGACTTGGTAAACTTGCGGATGAAGCTTGAACTTGAATCTTTAACTTGAATTATATTACTTTACTCCACTATTTCTGCCAACCTCCATTTGATATGATTGTTATGGCGCAATCCATCGAACCTCCAACTGATTGTTTATCTAGAATAAATATAAAAACACAAACACTAGACACATAATATTAGTTATAAATTATTTGTTAAAACATCATCAAAACAAAAAGGTCAACAATCTCTCCTTTTTTGAAGATGACAAATAATTTACAAAAAGCGATATACATGATACGAAATAAATACATAAATTAGAATTATCATGCATATAAACAAGGAAGTATATACTCACAATATTTCTCCCCTTTGCCAACATCAAAAAAGGGGAAAATGATAAGAGAGCGAAGGCTACCCCTACCTACAAGCACGGTGAGTATAAAAAAAACACATATAGGGAAAAGCTCCCCCTATCAAAATGCCTTAATGAATATATGCAATGAGAACCAAGGCAAACATATGTGAGCAAGCATAGATATAGAAAAAATGCTCAGTATAACTCACATACAAAAAGATAATGAGAACACATATTGATATGACATTACAAAATAGTGTCTCAAAATAACGGTTTAAAAACAAAACCTAATCAAAAAGCAATTTATGAAATCAAGAGAATGAAAAACATGAGAATCATGAAAAAATATTTTCAAATAAAAATGAATCATGAGAACCATGACAATCATGTTACTCATGAGAATCCAAATGAAAAACTAATCACTCATATAAAATCATAAATCAAATAAAATCCCATAAAAACGAATCAATATCAATTTTCGAATAAAAAGGCAAGAGAGGTAACCGTAGCAAGCTCTTAAGCTTGTTCCAACCCCTATAAACATATAGCACCAGGTAAACATGACTTGGATATAGATAACCAATAAATCCTGCCGGGGGGTTGCTTAAATACAAACCTCTCATATGAAAACTCAAAACAATATATCCAAAAATAATGTTTGATCAATAAAAAATTTATTTTGTAAAACTTGATCAAACTACATAAAGAATACATTATAAAGTACAAAAAGATTATCTATAAGCACAAACACATAAATATCATTATAGAAATGTTTTATAATGAATTCAAAAATACAAATCGAAACAAAACTCTCCATAGTTTAAATTAAGATTATAAAACAGACAAGAATCATGAACTATGGATTTAAAAATTTTAAAATAAATCATTTAAGTTTTTCAAACAAAGTAAATGTATATATGTGTATATATATGTTTAAAAAAATCCTAAATTCTAAAAACACAACATTAACACAATTAATTTTGTTTTAGCACCCAAGAACTTTCGATGTCGGAAGACTTTGGGACATGACCCCCATCATTAGAGCTCAAAGCCCTAGGGTTATGAACCCTCTTGGGTGCATTTGGTGTACGAACACGGTTAAAATAAAAATTATGTAAATAACCTTTCAGATTGTAATAAGTACAATGAAAGAGGCTCATTTAATTTTGTTGACCATAAACTTGTGCATGGGATTCATTTGCAAAAATAGCTTTTTCTTTGAAATTATTTTGCAAATGAGAAACTCTCTTCAAATCAAAACAAAATTTGGTCAAATGACCAAAACGACCACAATAATCACATTTAAACTTTTGTATCTTAATAAAATCATTTGACAAAGGTGAAGTCTTTTTCAAATCATAGCAAAATTTTTCCAAATGTCAAAAACGTCCACAAAGATCACATTTAAACACATGAGCATGCTTATGATGAACTTTATGAGTCTACGCATGTATATGTATATGTGATGAATAAACTTGATGAGATGCACAATGAGCTTTAGCATTCTTATATTTGTGTGCATCATAGCAAAATTTTGATAAATGGCATTTACGACCACAAATGGAGCACTTGTAAACTTTGCTATATATGTGTGCAAAGTGAGTGGATGATTTTGAATTATTTGTCTTAGACTTAGCACACATATTCACAAGTTTCTTATAATTGTTAATGCATTTAGTTAGAGTTGAATCTAAAGAGGAAATATAGTTTTAAACATCATTCAACTCATCATTAGGCACATAAGCATTAACACTAGAAGTAGAAAGAGCATGATCATTCTTAAATGAATTAAATTCATTCCTAATTGTTTCTACCTCTAGCATGGCATCAATCTTAGCATGAGATAGGTAGTAATAGATGAGGTCAATTTTTTATTTTCCAAACTCAACAAATTATCATTTTCTTTAACCGTCATATTTTCCTTTTCAATGATATCAAGTTTGAAAGCTAGCTTCTCATGATCGGATTTTAACTCTACATGCTTGCTTTTTAAATTTACAAAATTTTGTTGCAACTTCTTATAATTATGCATTAATAATTCATATCCATGGGCAAGTTCATCAATAGATAATTCATCATCATTATTGGACTCGCATACCTCATTAGGGCTATCGTCTAGTGGTTGTGTACATGAAGATGATGCTCCACATAAACTAGAAGCGGAATCCTCCAAAGCTTGTCGGATCGCCTCTAAATTCCCTTGATGTGCTTCTATAAGTTTCCATAATATATAAGCACTATCAAAAGAATCAAGTTTGTTAGAAAAAGATGAATCAAATGCATTATGTAAGAATTCTAACAATATCTTGTTCATGATAAACATTTTTAGATTATTTTTACTCCACTTGGATTTCTCCAAAGTAGGTACAACTAAAGGACAATCAATAATTTCCCACAAATCAAAATATCTAGATCTAACAAAAAGCTTAAATCTAACACACCATTGTACATAGGGGAAATTACTAATCTTAGGAGCAATATTAATAGCATAACCAAGACTATGTGCACCGTGCATTTCTATAATGTATATATGCAAGAAATATATAATTAATCTCAAAACTAGATTAGCAAGATATGAAAGCTTGGATCTTTAACTCAAGACGGTTAATGTTAGACCCTAGAGGGGCGTGATTAGGGTCTTATGCTAATCTAATCCGATTTTATATCAATTAAAACTAATTAACAAGTTATCCTAGCAAGTATAAAATACAACAAGATATGTGAGCTAGGATAAGTAATATGAACAGTGAGATATATCTTATATGATAAAAATATATGCAAGGATATATAAACTAACACAAGGGCGATATAATCAAACTACAAATGTGATAGAGCAAAATATACAAGAGTAAAGGCAATTGGTGATATAAGATAAATGCATAAGCAAATGCGCCAATGACAAACTCAAACACACTCAAATGATCACGGAGTTCGGACCTTCCGTCCTACGTCTCCGCTCCCTATTCCCGGAAAGAAATTCACTATCACAATCAGGTTTTCTATGCTCACCCGAATAACGTTTACACCTCATAATGTCAGTTTTCAACGTTCACCGATCAACGTTCACAATCACTCATAATGTCAGTTTTCAACGCTCACTCCTCACACTAGGTTTTCTAGCTCACCGAAAACTTTACAACACTAACAATGTAACAATAAATATGTTCTCTACAATAGATAAAAACTCAATGTAAGCTCACTCTCAATTGTTACAACTCCCCACAACTCAATTTATACTAAGTATGAAAATACAATAAGCTCAATGGTTGTGTGTGTAAGCAATGAGAAAAACAATCATAAACTTAACGTAAACCACAGCTTGATGATAATGATAAACAACAAATAATTAATACAAAGCTAGTATTGAGTTTAGAAATTCTTCTCAGAAAATCAAGATGGAGAGATGGATTAGAATGAAGCCCAAACACTATAGATGATCTCCTCCACTTGTGAAACAATCTTCACAAACCAAACTCTTTTAAAACATACTAAACAAACTTTAAAACCCTTGTTAAACTTGTTTAAAACATTTCTTAGTTGTGGAAAATAGTTATGGCAAAGGGGTATATATAGGCTTGAAGAAAACAACTCAAAAAACCTCAAAAACCCACTAAAAACATAAAAACAGATGTTACCGTTACTGTGTAACGGTTGGCTACTGCAGTAATAGTGATCGACCATACTGTAGCATGGTCGACCGCACTGTTCACAGACAGTTTCTGTTTTTGACAGATTCTGGAATTCTGCGTATCTGACTTTGTAAAATCACTTAAAAATAGTAAATTAACTCTAAAATCATAAAATTTTGAGGGAAGGTTCTAGACATGTAGATAAACATGTTAGAAAAATAATTTCTGAAATATCACTTCCTAGTTGAGAGAAATAAATGTTTGAACATAAATATACAGTTTCTGGAAAAAACTGCTAAAAACTTTGTTTTATAAATTCAATTGAAAATAACAAAACAACTCCAAAATTAGTAAAACCTGGGGAAATGTTTGTATATATGATGATAAACATGTAAACAAAGAAATTTTTCAAATCGCATTTCCCAATTATGAAAACGCATCAGTTTTGGAAAAACATGCACGAACATGTGCACGAACATGAGCTTATTAAAAACTCGATTTTATAAATTCAAATAAACATAACAAGTTAATTCCAAAATTGATAAAACTTTGGGAAACATTTATAAACATAAAATTGAATATGTTAGAAAAAGAATTTCTCAAATTAAATTTTCCATTTGTGAAAACTCATGTATTTTGCAAGTGTGTCCAAAACATGAAAATGTGATATACATAAAATTTGATGTTTTGACATAAACAATGTTTTGAAACCCTATGAAATAATTTTATAGACTTAATGAAATATGTATACAATAATTGTTAAGTCCATAAACCAAAACTTGTGTATATATATAACTATATATATAAAAACCAAATATGTGTATGTATATATGATTGAGCTTAAAGTACTAACACACATAATATAAAACCTAAACTAAATATACCCAAGCTTGATAGATCTTCGATATAGCTAAACTTGGTATACTTGTGGATGAAGCTAGAACTTGGATCTTCAATTTGAATTGCATAGGCTTCACTCCACAATTCTGCTAACCACCATTTGATATGATCGTGAATGCTCGATTTTATCCATCCTCCAACATGTTGTTTGTCTATAATTGATACAAAAACACAAACACTAGAGAAATAACATTAGAAGTAAATTGTTTGTAAATCATCATCAAAATAAGAAGGCCAACAGTTAAGCCACAAATCAAAAAGCACCAACTTCTAATACCAATTGTTAGACTCTAATGCCACTAGGAAAGAACCCTAGAGGGGGGTGAATAGGGTTTATACTAATCTAATCCTATTTAATACCAATTAAAACTTATTAACAAATATTTTTGCAAGATAGATATATAATGTGTTATGAACAAGAATGAGCAAGAGCAATATCCTAGCTATGAGATATATAGTAAAATATATAAAAGGATATATAAACTAACACAATGGTAAAATAAATAATAAACAAACAAGAGTCATAGTGCACAAATGACAAACTCAAAAACAATCAAATGATCACGGAGTTTGGACCTTCCGTCCAATGTCTCCGCTCCCCACTCCTGGGGAGAAATCCACTATCACAACCGGGTTTTCTACGTTCACCCGAAAACGTTTACACCTCATAATATCGGTTTTTAACGCTCACGGATCAACGTTCACAATCACTCATAATATAATCACACATACTACCACCTTAAGTATTAGTCCTCACATATCGCTCCCTCAAGTACTCTGCTTTACTACCTCTCACTAGGATTTACTACCCACGCCACTCCTCTTAGTATCGACTACGTCCTCACCACACACTCCTCTCGGTGTAAATGTGTAATACAAAGTGAATCTCATAATAAAGGCTCAAATATAAGTTTTGCTCTCTACAATAGACAATAACACAATGTAGGCTCACTCTCTAAGTCACACTCATCACAATCCAAATTATACAATGTATGCAAATACTATAAGCTCAATGGTTGTGTGTGTAAACAAAGAGAAATAATCAAAACTAAACTCAATATGAAAATCTAGCTTATAGAAATAATAATCAACAATAAATATAAATGAAGCTAGAAATTGGAAAATCTAGCTTATAGAAATAATAATCAACAATAAATATAAATGAAGCTAGAAATTGAGTTTAGAAAAGCGTCTCTAATGAATAAGAGGGAGAGATTGGAAGATTGAAGGCCCAAACGAAAATGATCTCCTCTTGTTAAACCTTCCTCACATAAACCCTCTTGAAAACAAACTTAAAACCAAACTTAAACAGTTATAAACTTGTTTTGAAACTCTCTTAAATATACATTAAAAACCTTAAACAAACTTGTAAAAACTCTTTAAAACTTTTCTCTTAGATAGTTTTAGGTCTGAGGTATGAGAGGTATCTATAGAGACCCTAAAACACAAGAAAAACAAAGCAAAAAGACCAAAAACCCAAAACAAGACAAAGCTGGAAAAACTAGATGTTAGAGGCCTTCGGTCGACTGATGAACATTATCAGTAGACTAATGAGCTGACCGTTACAGGCAACTTGCAGCTCATCGATCGACTGAAGATCTCATCAGTCACAAAAATAGAAATTTTTGTTATTCCATGCGAGTTCATCAGTCGACTGATAAACTCCATCAGTCGACTGATAACAAGTTATCACCCTGAAATGAATAGTAAAACTAATTTTTGAAGTAACTTTAAAAATAGCAAATAATTTCTAAAAATTATAAAACTTTGGGAAATGATTATAAACATGATAATAAACATGTTACAAAAAGAATTTTTGGAATTGCACTTCTTAATAGTAAAATCTCATCATTTTTCAAAACTAGTCCAAAACATAAATTGAACATACTTGAAATTTGACATTTTGACTAAACCATGTTTTGAAACTTTATAAAATGATTATATAGACTTAATAAAAGATGTATATAATGATTATTAAGTCCATAAATTAATAACTCAATTTTTTCACAAAAATGCATGTTTTGCAAACATTCAAAACAATAAACATTATTTCAATGAACTAAATAAACTTGATATTGATGAAATTATATATAATCATATAAACATGAAACAAATATGTATTTTCTATTTATATTCATTTGTTTCATATTTAAACTTAAAAACTGTAAAACCAAAACATGTATGTATATATATAACTATATGTATATACATAGAAACCAAAATTTATATGTGTGTGATATATGATTGAGCTTAGAGTATTAAACACACATAATATAAATCTATACTAAATATACCCAAGCTTGATGAAGGTCTTCAATGAGATCAACTTGGTAAACTTAGGGATGAAGCTTGAACTTGAATCTTTAACTTGAATTGTATTCCTTCACTCCACTATTTCCGCCAACCTCCATTTGATATGATCGTTATGTTGCAATCCATCCAACCTCTAACTGATTGTTTGTCTAGAATAAATATAAAACCACAAATATAGATAAACAATATTAGTTGTAAATTGTTTGTTAAAATATCATCAAAACAAGAAGGCCAACACATACCATTTTCGAATAGCTTTCAAGCAAGAGGTATAAGTTTTATACTCGGGGATTTGTGAAGCAGCCTGGTACCAAGTATAAAAGCTCAAAGAAGTGTAGGCATTGGGCATTTTGTTTGGCAACGTAAATGTTGCCTCTATGCAGTCTGCCACTAAGTAATACCAGGCTCTTTCCCCTTCGTACACGTTGCCTGGATATGCAAGTGCCAGATTAGGATTTTCGACATAAGTCTGATCATAGCTGAATTGCCAGGAGAAGTGATAAGGCTGATATGGTTCAATAAAGCATTTCTTTCCTTGCCAAAAGATAAGGTAGCCTGTGCGTATGTTTATAAGCCACTAGAAAGCACCTCTGTTCAGAGTTGTAAAAGAGTTACGCCCCGGAGTATCCCAATGCATTTCCCCATATGCACCACCTTCAAAAGTGGAAAAGCTACAAGCTATCACATAGTTAAAGTCTTGCCTCATTGTCTCTTGGAACTTAACTTGGTACCAACCAACCCACCGAGCAGTCTCTAATTGCTAGACAATAGGGACTAAAGTATTATTCGAGGTAGGAGTCGACATCAGGGAAGGATAGTGTAGCATGAACCACGATACCAAGTAAATATATAGCATCGGCACCCGAGGGGCAGGAGTCTGGATAATGGTCTTCTTATCTGATTCCAACTTCTTAACTGTAATAAATTCAGAGGCTAATTCCCGAAGGCCACTCTGCAGACAATATACCATGGACGACAAGAGGTTCAGAGGTCGCCCATAAGCCAGAAGCACAGCTGAATATAATACTTCCACTATAATGGCATCCATGGGCCTAGTTGGTACTACACAACGTTTCAACCAAAGTGTGAGAAAACCAGCAAATAAGGCCATGTCAAAAATTAGAATCTCGGCCTGATAGTGAAAACTTTCAAACATAGTGTATACCAGGAAAACATCTTCCTCTGCCTCACAAGTGTTGTGGGAGGTTGCATTGTTGATACGCTCATGAATTTCTTCTAGTGTGCTGACAGCCAAGCGAGTTACTTCTGCATCCTTATCATACAAGTTTTGAAAAAGATACTCAGCCGACTGTCCTTATTTGACACCACTTTCTCGCTTACCGGTAGTTTGTGCACATATTTGGAAATGGCACATTAACTCCCAATAAGTGTCATAGATTGCCGGAGCACTATTTTTTAAAATTTCTAACTCTTTACTCCCAGGAACAAACTCTTCGTAGGGCCATTCTCCAAATGATAGCCCTGAGACCTCAAACATCTCAGGGAGTGCAAAGCCCAATTCACCAACAGGAGTGAAAATTTACCAGAATAAAATTCTAAGGGGCTCCTCTCCAGAATAAAATTTACCATCCGAGCCAACCATTCTGTCTCACTAGAATGTACCCATGTCGGAGCTCTAAAGTCTTGGGCGGGAACTCTCCCTGTGTAGAGATAAATTTTCTGACAAATGTATTCTCTAGTTTAGCAGGATCACCGACAGGATGCTCCTTTTTAACTGAACCAGGCTTCAAAGTCATAAAGTAATTGAAGCCAGCTGGGTGAGCACCACGATGAGTAATATGTCTAGTAGCGACACCACCTTGTTCCTGGACAAGTTTCTAATCCATAGATCACGGAACAGAAGCACACTGATAATAAGTGATCAGCCATATCCACTCTAGATTTGGAAAAAAAAGGCCACGATCATTGACTCTCCTCAGCCACTTGTAATTTCTATCAAACATCCGCTTCGGGTCCATATCAATAGAATCTCCAAAAAGGAAGACTGGTTTCTTTAAAACTTTATGCTCTACTATCTTAAACTTTGCATCTGTAACCAGGGATCTGAGGGTTTCAGAGGAAGCCTACGTGATGAGTTTTGCTCTTTCTTTGTTTGTATCCTAGAATAGTGGATACTCTAAACTAAAACTGAAGAGCGTATCTTTCTCTGCACCTCCTGCATGACCGAAGTAATCATTGAAGGAAAGAGGCTCACTGGAATAGTGCACTACAAACAGAAAAGACGACTAGTTAGTGCGAAACTAATGATAAGTCTGAAAAAGACTTAATTCCAAATGCAGGATCCAGACCTGCACTGTAAATTCAAAATGCAGCGTCCAGACTCGCGTTCTAAATTCTAAACGCAAGGTCTAGACCTATGTTGTAAATTTCAAACGCAGGGTCCGAACCCGCGTTCTAAGTTCTAAATGCAGGGTCCAGACCAGGGTTGTAAATTTAAAACACTGGATCGAGACCCACGTTCTAAAACACTATGTTTAACCATGCGTACCCAAATCAAGAGACACTGAGGGTAACCTCTGTGTTTTAATGGAGGAACGTGATTTTTCACTCAGCGTTAATAGTATAGAACTTGTCGAAACAAGTTATAATCGCCCAATCTTACCATTAACTGAGGGAGCTTGCGGTGGTGGCGCAGTTGCCTAGGCATCACCTGCGGCCTTGGCCGATGATACACCCTGAGCAAGGGCAATCTTTAATTTGGAAGTGGTTCTCTTCTTGGGAGCCATTCCAGCTTTGTTGAAGAAGATGAATAGGATTCGCAGGAGATTAAAATGAAAAAATTTGTTGGGTTCGTCGGAGAAGATGAGTAGTACTCGACGGAGAAGAAAACAAAAATCCTCGTTGCGTTTACTGGAGAAGAATGGAAAGTCGAATGACTTTTGATTTGACCCTGAGATCTATTTATAGACAGAAGTGAGCTATCAAATCAGGATGAGATTTGAGGAGAAAATCCTGCCCAAACGCAATCGTTGCGTTCACATTGAGTCGGTTAAACTCCTAGACACTTATTTTTGTATCTCAGAATCCTAAACGTTGGACTTCATCCTGCGTTTTAACTCCAAAAATTTTAACTCCAAAAGTGCAGGTTCCACATATGCGCTAATTCGCCATAACTGACAGGGCTATTATACATCTTCAGATACTTGGAGAGAAGTTAGCAATGGCCATCACGGTGATGAAAGCCGGGAAGAAACTAATTTACAACAAGAAGCTATGCAGCCACTTGGATGAGTACAGACAGGTTATAATTGATGTCGCTGACAATATCAAGCTTAATTTCTCGCACAACTCATCCTTTCTTCCAGATGCTTAACATACCCACTAAGATTAATAAGGTTATTGTTAAAATCATTACCCCAGTTGAGCTGATCAAGAAAGGAGACAAAGTGGGTTCCTCTGAGGCTACCCTCCTCATACGGGCTTGTAGTTCTCTCTGTCTATGACAATGAATCTGTTTTCAGCCTAGAGGTGCTCAACCTTGCTGAGAATGACCTCTTGAGAAGTTTGCAATTGGTGTTTTTATGGTTGCTTCGTGTCCTTGGCTCTCTACTACCCAACTCCTACAGCTGCGCCTTGGGTGTTCATCAATAGCTATAAGGATCATTTTAGCCAAATTTAGGCTGCTCCTTGGGTGTTCATCAATTCCTACAAGGATCATTCTGATTAAATTTGCACTATATCTCGCATATCTATCGAAGTCTACGTATTCAATATCATAGCGGGTTGTTATTAATAATGCCAAAACCATCCTCATAGGCATGAGGGATTTTGTCTCGATCCTTAATTAGAGACAAGCCGACTCCTAACACGCGTCACCGGTTAGTCATTTTCTCATGAAAATAACAAAGCCTATATATTCAATATCATAGCACCAAGCCTAAAAGAGTTTATTTTTTTAGCACAACGTTACATGTGGAACGGACTTAGACAATTTACATGGTAATTGGTAATGGCACATTAAATCCATTGATGGTAGAGGATTTGCCAAAAATCCTATTACATTGCAGGTCACCAGCATATGGGTCTTGTGCACCAAAATTCTACAATAAGGTTTAGGATACCTTCAAAATAGATATAGTGAACCATCATTCAATAACAGATCTGAAACTAATTTGGGAGATCCAAAGTATTTCGAAAATTCGTTCCAGTCAATTGCGAACTTTCGAAAACTTTGGAGGGGGTTTTGTAGGCTATCTAAAAATTACTATAGATAGTTGATCACCATCAAACACCAATGATAGAAGTTACAATCAAATAACTTTCACATCAATAAATAAAGACTATAATTAGAAGATTTTCACGTGGATCGAGAAAGATTATAATTCGTTAACCTCCACTACAACCGATGAAAGCTCTGATTTAGCAGTCTTCACAATCAACAACGAGAGTCACAATCTGAAAATTCACATAATTTAAGAAGATAAAGAAAAGATTACCAAAAATTAATTTGTGTAACGCTCTGACAAAAGAGATTACAAGTCAATGATCTCTTCAGTCCAAGATGCAGAGCTCATCTCTACATCCCAGAAATGAAATGCAAGTGGCCTTGTTCCATTGTCAAAGCAACGCAGCTCATATTCAGCTACAAATGCATCTCATAATCAGCTGCTAACGTAGCTCACAATCATCTACAGTCGCTGCAAACGCAGCTCACGTTCAGTCACAAACGTAGTTGCTAAACGCTGCCAACGCAGCTTCCAAAAGCTGCCCAACGCAGCTTCCATTTACTGTCCAACGCAGCTTCAAAAAGCTGCCAATGCAACTTCCATCTGCTGCGCAATGCAGCTTCCAACTGCTGCCAACGCAGCTTTCAAATGCTGCGTTTAAACGTAGAATTCGTGCCAAAACACGGATTCTGTGTTTGACTCGTTCAAACATGAGCTGAACGGTTTCAAAACCATTTTTCACGATTTGAGAGGATCACTCCCCCACTTAGGACAGATTTTAGGGGACAATTACACCTCTTAATCCCCTATAAATAGCTGAAAATTTAGCTTAGATCGGATCTTTGGGCAGATCATAAAAAGAGTTGGAATTCTAGGAGATTGACATTCATCTTGAAGCATTCTTCGGCAATAGAAACTCTTTGAGTTTTAGTACTTGGCTTATAAACCGAATTTCGGTTTAAATTAACTCTTTTACAGAGTTCAAAACTCGTTCTGAGTTCTGAAACTCATCAAGAGTTCTATTCAACTTGCCACGCAAGTTCTCCACGACATCAAATCCGAGAGGATTGAACTTTGTTCCAACGAGGTGAAACGTCGGATCCTCAACAAGAAGCAAACTCGATACGAGTTTCGAGGGAGGCATCTCATCGACACCAAGAAGAACCCAGATTAAACAAAGGGAATAATCTCCGTCGACCCTTCTCTCTTTTATAAATCGGAATCCAATCGAGAGGAATTGTAATTTTTTTTAAGTCTATTAGAGAGAAATTATATTGAGAGAATTGTAATCCACTCTTTTTCTGAGTCTGTCAGAGAGAATAATACAAATTTAATTCTCAATTTTCTTCTTTGACTTTTTCCACCAAACACTTGTGTTTTCCACAAATCGAAGTTGTTCTGGCCATTAAACTTTTTAATTTTCTAGATTGAAGCACCCTGTGAATACCTGACATCCAAGTTAGAATTCGACTCCATCTTCTCTGACTCCAGTAGGAAGAACCACCATAGCTCTGTTACCAATTATAGAGACAAACACGGATGTGCAACCACCTCACAAAGAAAAGGCAAGGATTAATCGTGGTTCGGCAAGATGCCTACGTCCACAACCGGCGAGATCGACAATCCACTATTTATCAAGAGGTTACAACGAAGACGGAGAATATTAGAAACTCTAATCTCTCTCCCTTACAAAGACAAAATAAATATCAATTTTTCTTGTCAAAGATACATAGAGAAACCCTAGATAATCTTTATTTATAGTCCCCCTCAAATTCGAGTCCAACTAGCTAAACCAATTCCCAATTCGTATCTGTAGGCATCGAAAATTGCCTATGGGTCTCCACGAACAGCTCAGTATTAAAGAACGACAATGAACATCACTATCTGGTTCACAGGAGTTCGACTGATGTCGGTGAACACTTGAAGTGAACCGACGAACTACGTGAGCTGATAGGGTTTCGGAATAACGAAGACACAGGCTAATCGAGAACCCCGCGATGTTTACAAAAGGAACAACGCCCTTCATGTTTCGTTCATTCTATAGATAATCTTACCATTGGAACTAATAGAATTCTTCGTCAGACTTCCAACGCATTTGGAATCACTCAGATCCGAGTTCAGACAAAGAAGTTACAGCGAAAACAGTCAAACGGGCATTGAAAACGTCTCAAAGCTGAACTGAGGCACCTACGGTGTCTCGGCCAAGTCAAGACACCCCAAGGGTGTCTCGGCGCTATTTTAGTCATAACTTCCTCATATGACCTCCTTAGTATTATCCCGTTGTGGTAATACTAAGAAGAGCAAATATCTCGCTTTTATCGAGATAGGCGCTTCAAGTTTCTAGATCTCCTCGTGGATCGACGAAGCTCTGGATCAGATCTGATTGCCAGGTAGTCCACGGATATCAACATCCCCATCACAGGCTAAAGACCCACGCAAGCAAGAGCCGATAAACGGATCTTGTGTTTATTTTCAAGAAAGTTATAATCTTTTATTCTTTTGTTATTTGAATTCATTTGTAACGTTTGAAGTTTAATGAAATCAATGACTAAGGCAACTTTCGACGAAAACAAACTGGCGACCACAGTGGGAGCCAACAGCCTCGCTGCCGAGGCTGTCGTGACGCAACCGGCATTCAAGATCCGGGTAAATGAAGAGATCGAATACGAGTTCGATCAACAGAAGTTTGAAGAGTACCTCTCTTCCTCCTCCTCCAGATCCGCCTCTCCAAACAGGCGCAGGAAGATTTCATCTTCCAAGAGTGCTCGCGGGCCCTCAGGATCGAAGATCCAAGATCCCCTCGCCGCCGTTGCACTTACTCACCGCGACGCTCCTACGGCGTCTAACGTGGTCGAAGCCGCAGATCCAGATCTCCCTTCCGCCGCAAAGTCAACTGCTGAAGGTGTTCTAACCTTATCGAAGAGGGCGCGCCAAAGACGGCGTCAACGCCTTGCGCGACAGTTGGCCAAGGCCGCAGAATCGATGGACGAGATCCGCTACAATGAGGATCTAAAGTCCAGACAGCGCCAGGTGCAACAACGGCGAACAACCAACTCCTCCTCTAAAACGGAGACAAATGAATGGGTCCGCGTCAAGAGGACTCGCTCAACCCTCGAAGAGCGAATCAAGAAACGCCGCGCATTTAAAAACACAAGCAGGTGTGGGGGCCAAAGGCGAAGCCGGCGCCTAAAACAAAAGTGGACGGAAGTAGCGTCCAGCCTTCTTCAAATCCAGATCCTGTTTTCCCTGCTCCCGCACCTCCGGCGGAGCCAGGTAAGAACGTGGATTCTTCAAGATCCAGGGTTCCTTTGAGAGGTCGCCTCGGCCCTTTACCAGAAGATCGAGGCAAGGCACCTGTCAAGGAGCGATTGGGACCGTTGAAAGGTCCCCAAACAACAAACCAGACTGGGGGTCGTGCTAATCCCCCCAAGAAAGATAACAAAGGGAAAGCCCCTGTTACCGACCGCATTGGATTACGGGTCGAAGTTCAAGAGCCCGTTAAGTTTTCACGCTCGCAAAAGCGTAGACTTGAACGAGCGACTTTTGAAAACGCTAATAAAGCGTCATATCCCCAGAGGGAAACACATTCGTCTGATGATGATTGTGTTATACCTGGGAAGTCATGCCAACACTCTATGAGTTGCTCCAGTTATCAAACTGATGAGTTGTACTATAGAGCTGGGGGTGCGGGTAAGTCTCAAAAGAGAGATGCTCGAGACACGGAATCCCACTATCCGTGTGCCGTTCGGAAGGAAAGTTGTAATCTTTTTCTTTTTTCTTTGATTTCGTTGTAACCGGATCTAAAAAAACCGGATCTTTTGTAACCAAAAAGCAATTACTTGAGATAACAATGAATTAAATGAAGGCAATTTCCTCCGGCGGAGCCAGGTAAGAACGTGGATTCTTCAAGATCCAGGGTTCCTTTGAGAGGTCGCCTCGGCCCTTTACCAGAAGATCGAGGCAAGGCACCTGTCAAGGAGCGATTGGGACCGTTGAAAGGTCCCCAAACAACAAACCAGACTGGGGGTCGTGCTAATCCCCCCAAGAAAGATAACAAAGGGAAAGCCCCTGTTACCGACCGCATTAGATTGCGGGTCGAAGTTCAAGACAAGAGCCCGTTAAGTTTTCACGCTCGCAAAAGCGTAGACTTGAACGAGCGACTTTTGAAAACGCTAATAAAGCGTCATATCCCCAGAGGGAAACACATTCGTCTGATGATGATTGTGTTATACCTGGGAAGTCATGCCAACACTCTATGGGTTGCTCCAGTTATCAAACTGATGAGTTGTACTATAGAGCTGGGGGTGCGGGTAAGTCTCAAAAGAGAGATGCTCGAGACACGGAATCCCACTATCCGTGTGCCACAAGAGGACAAGCTCCTAGAAGTGTCTGCTAATATGACCGGCAGAGGCAAATCGACACGACGTTTTAGCCCAGATCAGTTTGCCGAAATGTCCCAGCGTATGACTCGATTGCGATCGGGGATCAATAGGCGAAGGAATTACCAAAGGATGCAAAAGGGACTTTGCTTTAGCCCAGATCAGTTTGCCGAAATGTCCCAGCGTATGACTCGATTGCGATCGGGGATCAATAGGCGAAGGAATTACCAAAGGATGCAAAAGGGACTTTCTTTGGAATAGGAGGTGTCAGATGCCGGTTCAGACTCCTACTCAGCTATAGCATCCGACGACACGGCGTCTAGTGCGGGACAGCCCTACGAATCACTTATGATCAGCGCCGAACAAGTAAGCAAGATGCTTGAAGAGGCCCTGACTAAGCAGAAGGAAGCTTTCAAATTCGAGATGGAGATGGCCATGCAGCAGATGAGAGAGATGCATGACCAGCAAATAGCAGCACTGACAACTCACCAAGGAGAACCCAGTCGTCGCAATAATCCGAATCAAGAGGAGAATGAACGGGAAGAAGATAATGTCAACTTAAATATCCCTCCCGTCAACAACAATAACGGAGGTGGTCCCCCGGATGATAATACGAAGGAGGATCACGTTACTTCTCCCCGAAGCCACTCGAAGACAAATATGGGTGAAGACAAGAAAATGAAGGACTTGGAGAGCAAAATCAACGCGTTGATGAATGCTCAAGAGGTGAAGAGATCCGGTATACCATGTCCATACCCAAGGGAGTGGGAATCAATTCCATATCCGGCAAACTTCAATTTAATCAACTTTACGCCGTTTGATGGAAAGGATTCCCCTACCCAACACTTAATATATTTTAAGTCTCACTTAGGAATAATCTCCGGGAAGGAACCCTTAATGGTGCGGTCATTCGTTGGCACTCTTCGCGGAGCGGCCTTTGATTGGTATCGACGCCTCAAGCCGGGGAGTATCAGCAGTTGGGACGACATGGAGGACATGTTTCTAACAAACTTCTTCGACGACGACACCGAGATCTCAATCGGCACTCTATTTGATGAGAAACAGAAAAATGGTGAGACGGTCGAAAACTTCGTGAAGAGATTCCGAAATAAAGCAATGAATTACAGGGATCCGGTCAGCGAAGATTTCATCCTCGAGACCTGTCATAACAATCTTTCATTGGACATCCTGGAAGCCATGGGAATGGCACCGCCAAAGACCTGGAAGGATTTGAAGGTGCGAGGAGAACGAGCCGAACGATTCCTCAAAAGGAAGAAGGCGGAAAGGGGTCAAATAGCTAATAATGCTCCGCAACCAAACTTCGCCCCTAAAGGAAAAGGAAAAGCGCATGCTAATGCCGTGAACGCAAAAGCAACAAAAGGCGCCTCAACAATCAAGGTCACAACAGCAATCCCGAAGGCAGCAAAAGACTTCGGAACAGAAACTCCAAAAAGAGTATTCCTTCAAGGACGAAGACGTTTGAGCCATCTTCGAATCCCTCCTTGAAAACAACAAGATCAAGCTACCACCTATCGTTAATCAGGAGGAAGCTGATAATACTGCGGATCCGAAGTACTGCGCATATCACAGGAGGATCCTTCATCCCAGATCGTCGTCTTCCATTGTGGACGGATCAGCTGTAGTCATGTTCGC
This sequence comes from Asparagus officinalis, assembly GCF_001876935.1. Classification (NCBI taxonomy): domain Eukaryota; kingdom Viridiplantae; phylum Streptophyta; class Magnoliopsida; order Asparagales; family Asparagaceae; genus Asparagus; species Asparagus officinalis. Next base: position 43,271,780 of record NC_033803.1, read on the forward strand.
CATTAGGGTTTTGAAAGCTTCTCTCAGACTTGTATCGGAATCCTCAGCCGAAGAATCAGGAAAGTACCCTTTCTTTGTTTTGTTAGCAATTTGATCGATAATTTGCCAACCGCACTCATCATCAGACGAGGAAACATAACCTAGACCTCTCCCGTATTTATAATGTGCTTTACTTTAAAGAACAGCATCCAAACCTTGGTTGAAGCCGGCGTTATATCGCTCAATTAAGTCAACACCAGACTCCAAAGAGTATACGAGTATAAACTGTTTCTCAATCCTCCAACAGGTGCAAGAGGTTAAACTGTTCCCTGCATACTCCAATAGGTATATGAGTCTAAACTGTTTCCCACTTTTAACGGGAAGTTCCTAGGGAATATTATGCTAATATTCTTAAGGATAACCCGGTCAGGTAACTGAGAATAATGTCCGAACCAGTTCCGCAGAGAAAGCTGGAAGTTCCTAGAGAATCATATAATCTTAAGGATAACCTGAACATGCGATTGAGGATAACGTACTCCTCGTTACACCCAGTTTTGCAAGAAAGCTGGGGGTGGATAATTCGTGTAACGAGAAGTTCCCAAAAGAATGTTAATATTCTTAGGGATAACCCAATCATTCTAGAAGTGATGAATAAGAAATTCTTGCTCGAATTCAGAACATTGGAACGTTTCTTCTTATTATTAAAATTCTCTAACTCTTATGAGTTATTTTTGTGAGATGAGATCCAATCCTCTGATAGGTTAATCTTTCCTCACCAAACCATCTGCTGATCAAACTAATTGACGGTGGATCCACCAACATTTCCATCTGCCAGTCATTGGCATTTCTCAGACTCAACATGTTAGGTCCTAATCACCTAGCGTTAAAGTCTTCCTTTGAGTGATAATACGAGTTGGCACTTTCTTTGCTACATGTATTCTACTTTCTTTGCTTTCAGGTCAAACCTATAAAAGTTAGGACCACAACCAAAGTCCCCTCTCGATTCCTTCCATGAACGAGAGGTCCACTTTCAAAAAATTGAGCAATCAAATCTATAAAAGTTAGGATTGTTCCCAATCTCACTTAGTCAAACCTACAGATAGTTGAGACTAAGACCGAGTCATTCTTTTTCGATAAACGAAAGACTTCCATCTTTTCCTTTTTCAGCCAAACCTATAAAAGTTAGGGTCAAAAT
>NC_033803.1:43273953-43337983 GCF_001876935.1 Asparagus officinalis
TCAATATCATAAACATGACTAGGAAGCTTCTTTAAAACATAATGCCAATTCTTGTTTGCCTCTTCAACATGATCCTTCACAAAGAAAACTTGATGAACTTGACATGCCATGACAAAATGATCATTTATATGGCCTTTGTTATTAAAATTGACGTGGATAAGCCCATATTCATCTTCTTCTGAATGAAACCAGTCACATTTGAATAGCACAACACTAAATTTGCCCCAATAGTCTATTTCAATGATATCTTGTATGACGCCATAAAAAGTAACATTTCCAGTTTTAGGATTATGGTCCTTAGAACTTGCATAACTGTCTACTTGACTGGTTACAGACACACCACTATTCTGAGTTTGAAAAGATGTAAAGCACTCAAAGATCATTTAACATATGCACAAATAACTACCACTCTGATGCTATTGGCAATGAATTTAGAAGTGAACCTAATAAAAAAACTACCACTCTGATGCTGATTCCAACTTAGATACTCTAGTTTTAAACCAATCAGTAAAGTCCTTGCTGTGCTTTTGAGCTCCCGTCCATTTATTTGTTCTGCCTCTTTTTCTTGACTGATTCTCAATCAAAAGTTTATGTTCACTACATAACAATACAAAATACATAGGTCTATAAAGTGAAATATGGACAACAACATTAAATAAGAAGTAATATTTAAGTAATGAATCATACCGTATATAATTATCAACTTCATTGTTATCACAATTGTACAAGGCATATCGATGTGCATTAACCCAGTCAACATTATCTAATGTAAATGCTTTGCCCTTTCTTTTCCTCTTTCCTCCCAATGGATGACCTATCTTAGGAAAAATTGGTGATGCCTCTTCTGCAACATCAACTCTCTCATATATACTTGTGTATCTATTAAATCTTGTCTTGACACCATCATGCAAAAAACAGAACTAGCCGTTACTGTAGCAACGGTCGGCTGCTACAGTAACTTCGGTCGACCGGTACGGTCCACCGTGAGCTATCTGCAAAGCTGAGTAACGTCCAAAGACATTTCCGGTCGACCGGTACGGTCGACTGGAGTTACTGTAGCAGTGCGCAGCTGTTTTGTAAAATCAATTTAAAATAGTAAATGAACTCCAAAAATTATGAACTTTTGTGGGTAGAATGACATGTTAGAGAAATAATTTCTGAAAACTAATTTCTCAGTTGAGCGAAATAAATGTTTGAACACAGATTTACAGTTTCTGAAAAACTGCAGACATACACGATTTTCTAAAATCAATTGGGTACAGTAAATCAACTCCAAAAATAGTAAAATTTTGAAAAAGTTTCTAAACATGTAGATAAACATGTCAAAGAAAGAATTTCTTGAATATCACTTTCCGTTTATAAAAACTCATCTGTTTTGTAAAACATGCACGAACATGTGCACGAACGAAAACGTGAATTTGTAAATTCCTTTAAACATAACAAATCAATTCCAAACTTGATAAAACTTTGCGAAATGTTTGTAAACATAAAAACAAACATGTTAGAAAAAGAATTTCTCAAATTGAAATTTTTATTTGTGAAAACTCATGTATTTTGCAAGTGTGTCCAAAGCATGAAAACGTGTTCAAAACATGAAAAAAGTGATATACATGAAGTTTGATGTTTTGACATAAATAATGTTTTGAAACTTTGCACAATGATTATATAGACTTGATAAAATATGTATATGATGATTGTTAAGTCTATAAACTGAGAATACAATATTTGAGCTTAGAAACCAAATACGTGTGTGTATATGATATTGAGCTTAGAGTATCTAACACACATAATATAAAACCTAAACTAAATTACCCAACCTAGATCTTGATCTTCAATAAGCTCTTCTAGGTAATCTCGCGGATGAAGCTTTAACTTGGATCTTAAACTTTGAATAGCAAGGTTTCACTGATATTCCGCCAACCTCCTTTGGATATGATCGTTGAAGATCTATTCCATCCATCCTCCAACAACGTTGAGCATCATATGTAAGCAATCCAACTTCCCACAACTCTTTCAATTCATCAATCAGTGGCTGCAAGTATATGTCAATGTTGTTGCCAGGGGATTGAGGACCAGGAATAAGTAGAGATAGCATGAAATATTCTGCCTTCAAGCACATCCATGGCGGTAAATTATAGTTGATTAAGATAACTGGCCATGTACTATGCGCAATACTCATTGTTCGAAAGGGGTTAAATCCATCACTAGCAAGCCCTAATCTCACATTACGAGGGTCTAATGCGAACTCTGGATGCTTTTCATCAAAGTCTTTCCAAGCTTTGCCATCAGCCGGATGCCTTAGAATCCCATCCTCGATGCGCTCCTTAGAATGCCAACTCATAGATTTAGCAGTTTGAGAACACATAAATAGTCTTTGAACTCTAGGTTTTAAAGGAAAGTACCTCAAAACCTTTACTGGAACATTATGCACCTTTTTAGTTGGTTGATTGGAGTCATTTGCTGCATCATCCTTCTTTGGCTTCCACCGAGAAGCACCACAACTACTACACTTATTCAGTTTCCCATTTACATTTCCATAGAATAGCATACAATCGTTAGAGCACGCATGTATTTTTTCATAATCGAGACCCAAGTCCTTGACAATCCTTTTGGCTTCATAAAAAGACTTTGGCAACTTTATGTCTGGAATTGCTTCCCTCCACAAGGTCAGAGAATCATCAAATGCCTCATTGCTTAGTCCATGTATGCACTTATGCAGATATAATCGAATTATGAAAGAGAGTTTGGAAAAAGTTTTGCATCCTGGGAATAACTCTTGTTGCCCTTCTTCCACTAACTTATAAAATTTCTTAGCATCCTCGGTCAATTCCTCTGTGCCTTCCTTTATGCCTTCTTCATCGTTATCTAAAAACTCTTCTATTGTGCCTCTAAAAATATCATGTAGTAATCCGCCTACATCATCATGAGTACGTGCATCATCATCATCACTCTCGCTATGGACGTTCAATCTTGATGGCAAATCCTCACCATGGAAAACCCATTTGTAATAATTATCTATAAATCCCTTGACAATCAAGTGATTGCAGACAGTATTTCGCTGATGCCAACAACGATTAAAACAACCACGACAAGGACAACATATTTCATTCCCTTTAGCTGCTTTTGCAAATGCTTTATCAAGAAAATCATTCACTTTTTCAATGTACTCGGCACTTACGCGAGAAGTATTATACATCCAACCTCTATCTCCATCCATAATTTGTATCTGCTAGAGAAAAGTAAATATATTGAGACATCAATAATATATATCTACTTACTTATAATGTATAAAAATTCATCAACTAAAGAGTTTGCATGTTATTTTATAAGACTAGTCTCTCTCAAGCATAACTATTTGTTTAAGAGTAGTATACATAAACTAAAACATGTTTATATCTAAAAAAATAAATATTTATTAGTTTCATATTTTGTTTAGAGAACTGAATCTTATCATTATAGAGTTTGCAAGTTATTTTAAAGGACTAGCCTCTCTAAAGCATAATTATTTGTTTAATAGTAGTATACATAAACTAAAACATGTTTATATCTAAAAATGAATATTTATTAGTTTGCAAGTTTATGTTGTTGCTCATTCTAAATTCTCCATTCTTTCTTGCTTCCAAGCTTTATTTTGATATTCTTCTATGCATATTAATGCTTTGTGGTTTAATGGTTCTTTTTCACTTGCATAACAAAATATAATTGTTTCTTCTATGCATATTAATGCTTTGTGGTTTAATGGTTCTTTTTCACTTGCATAACAAAATATAATTGTGGAATTAGTGAATATTTATTTGATACATTGATTTTGGGAAAGAAGGTAAATATTATGACAACATCTTATAAATATTCAAAATTTCATTGATACACTTGCTCCAATCTTGGAGAATCACATATGTCTCAACAAACATCCTCTCTATTCATCTGTCCCCTAATGCACTTTTATTGTAGTTAGGTAATAAAAATCATTAACCCAAACTTAAATGGATTAGGTGCAGTCCTAAGATAGCCTATAACCCTTAATTATCACATAAAAATTATTAATCATCACAAAACCTACCACTTCATAAAAAATTACTCCAACATCATTATTCGGCTAGTAAGCCCACTGTAGATCCCGATAAAGTAAAAAAACCAAACAGAATGATCAACCAAAGGCTATAGAGAATAGCATTAACAGAATAAATAGAGAAAATAAATTAATTTAAACAAAAATTGAAAACATATACCAATTCAATTTTGCAGATTAACCTTGTCCAGTTCAATGATCAACCAAAACAACAAAGCCCTAATTTGTAAAATCAAATAAAATTTTCATTAAGCAGAGAAAAAGAAAAAAAAATTGAAACCCTAGGTTTGGTGACTGAAAAGGAGAGAGATATACCCCAAATCACAAGATGATAGAGAGGGGATAGCAACAAGAGGCACGGCTGACGGGCGAGGCGCGGCGAACTGACGAGGTCAAGGTGGCCGGCGGCGAACGGAGGCGTCGACGAGAGGAAAAACGAGAGCGGCGGACGGGAGAGTCGACGAGAGGAGAGGAGTGGCGGACGGCGGACGCGATGCCTCAGACAAATAGGAGAGGAGTCGACGAGAGGAGAGGAAGATGAGAAAACCCTAGACTAACAAAGTTTTTTAACAAATAGGAGAGGAGTCGATGAGAGAAGAGGAGAGGAGTCGGGTGAAGAAATTAAGTTTAGAGTTATAGCGGGTCTGAGACGGTAAATAAATTTTCTTAAAAAAGTTTGGGCGCGAGCCCTTGATAAAACCGTCCATTTAGCCTAACAAAGTTTTTTTTTTCAAACCTAATTCAAGCCCAACAATTTATTTTGAACTGTTGCCTTAGATTCTTCCGTGACGATTGTAACCGTCACACAACCGTTCTCTTAGGAGGCAAAGGAGACGGTTTTGAACTGTCCCCAAATAACCGTCCCCATATATCTATTTTGTGGTAGTGCCTCATGTATATACCGTATGTCTCAGATAGTAAATAACTAAATATTAACCCTGAACTAAGCGATCAAAATATAACTGGAAAGTAAAGCATCATAATAGACAGCAGCATATGTATCTCGTGTACTCGTATAGCAAAGTATCTCAACAATGAGTAGAAACACTTTTGGCATCCGCCAAATACTCATATAAATAGTTTATAATATTATCATTCTGAACTTCTTCCAACTCATCGCATCATCGCGCGGATCGACAAATAGGTATCATCGCATCATAGTGCGGATCGACAAATAGTTATCATCGCATCATAGTGCGGATCGACAAATATGTATCATCGCATCATAGTGCGGGTCGACAAATAGGTATCATCGCATCACCGTGCGGATCGACAAATATGTATCATCGCATCATAGTGCGGATCGACAAATAGGTATCATCGCATCACCGTGCGGATCGACAAATAGGTATCATCGCAGTCTCATTTGCGGTGTACTAACTCACAAGTAAATAGATCTCAATTCGTCATAATCTCCGTGGGATACTCAAATGCGTATTTCGTCATATTCATGACTGTAAGTATAACATCAAGCGGCTCAAACTCCGCGATCGCGTCACAAACGGCGCAAACAAACTCCAGAAAATAAAACTAGGCCAAACTATCTAGTAAATGATCAAGATTACCAACCCCGACTATCTGCTGTATTAACTAATTGTGAATAGTATCAGTACTTACTAATAGCAACAGTACTTTACGACTAGTATCCGTACTCATAAACAGTAATAGTACATATGAATAGTACCGTATGCATGAATAGTAACGATATGTATAAATAGTACCCATACTTATGAATAGTGTCGTATGTATGAACAATAACAGTACGTATGAATAGTACCCCCAGTATGCATGAATAGTAATAGTACTTATGAATAGTGTTGTACGTATGAACAGTACGGTATTTATGAATAGTATCGTACATATGAATAGTAATGGTACTTATGAATAGTACCGTACATATGAATAGTAATAGTATTTATGAATAGTGCTCGTACATATGAATAGTACCGTACGTATGAATAATAACAGTGTTTATGAATAGTACCGTACACATGAATAGTAACAGTATTTCCAGCGGTAGACATGTACGTATAGTTCTAGCTAGCAATATCATGTCTTTAGGAAATTGGTCTTATATTCTATTCATCAATTTTTATCAATGTCAAGTCTTTTCTTCAATATCATGTATATTCATCAATTTTTATCAATATCATGTCTTTTCATCAATATCATGTATATTCATCGAAATCAAAATTTACTGGGGATGGGTTTGGGAAGAGATGAACTTGCCTCTATTGATCTCTGAAATTGGAATTCCTAACTGTTCCTGCTTTTCGAATTGCCAAAATCCCCTTCTTCTTTCCCTTTCTTTTCTTTCTCTCTCTTTCTTTCTCTCTCCCTCTATTTCTCTCTCTCTCTCTTTCTCTCTCTTCTCTCACTGTGTTTGTTTGCTCCTGAAATCACTAACCCCCTCTTTATAACTTCCAATTAATAATAAAAATAATAATAAAAAAGTTGGTGGCACAGTGAACGTTAGGCAGGGGTAGGTGAGAGGGGTTGGTGAGAAATAAAATAATATATATTATTTTATATTATTTAAAAATATGATTTCAGACTCTGTTTTCAGAAAGCAATGAAAATTTACCCATAGCACCGTCTCGTCATTCTAAGATCAATGGTGTAAACCTCATATCCATATGATCATTAAAAAAATTATTAAAAATACAAATACAATTAATGTCAGTAGACGCGATACTGTCTCAAAATAGTGTTTCAGTCTCCGTCGTCAGAACTCAATGACAATTAATGTCAGTAGACGCGATACTGTCTCAAAATAGTGTTTCAGTCTCCGTCGTCAGAACTCAATGAAATTTTACCCACAACACGTTCTTGACATTCTAAGATCAATGGCGTAAATCTCGTGCCCATCTGATCAATAGAAAAATTTCTAAAAATAAAATAGTATCAGTTTTCAATAGACTCGCGATACAGAGGCTGAAACTGCGAATCAATCTCAAATCTATTCCAATCTGATCCATTCATCCTAAAATAATCACCAATCATAATAAAACTCATTTATTATCATTTATAATAATATTTTTAAAATTTTCGGGGTTTTACATTCTTTCCCCCTTAAAAGAATTTCGTCCTCGAAATTCCGCAATCGTATCTTAGAGATTAATAATACGAGAAAAACATATTGAGGGAATAATCCATATAAGAAAACCCTCACATACACATCTCGTACCATTAATCTCTAGATATGAAACAAAACATAAAAAATATCTACACTTAACAATCTAGAATGCAAATACTCTCACTTAACCCCTAATTAAGCGAAACTAGTACGTCGGGCGAAAAATCCAAACAAGGAACCCCCCATATATATACCATGTGTTCCGAATGATTAGGAGCTAAGTGTTAATACCCTCATTCTAGCATTAAATATAAATATGACCATATAAATAAGCATAAACACAAACAAGTCATAATCAATTAATTTTACCTGCTCAAACAGGTGTGGGTAGTCGCGATGCATATCCTCTTCGCGCTCCCAAGAAGCCTCCTCAGCTCCTTTCTAGTTCCATTGAACTTTAACTAAAGGAATCACCTTATTTCTTTGTCTCTTGTCCTCTCTAGCAAGGATGCAAACTGGCACCTCAATGGTGGACAAATCTGTCTGAATCTCGATCTCAGATGTATCAATCACCCTCTGCTGCTCCTCGTCGCGTAGGTGCTTCTTAAGCATCGACACATGAAATACATCGTGCACACTTGACATCGATGCTGGAAGATCTAATCTATATGAAACCGCTCCAACACGCTTGGTAATCCGAAATGGTCCAACATAACTCGGGGCAAGTTTTCCTCGTCTTCCAAATCGCTTAACGCCCTTCATTGGTAATACTTTTAACATAACAAAATCTCCAACCTGAAACTCCAAAGGTCGTCGTCTTTGATCTGCGTAGCTCTTCTGCCGACTCTGAGCAGCAAGAATACGCTCCCTAATCAATGCTACCTTCTCAGCAGTCTTCCTCACAAGCTCTGGCCCAAGCAATAAGCTATCCTCCGGCTCTGCCCAACAAATCGGGAATCTACAGGGTCTCCCGTACAATGCCTCATACAGAGCCATACCAATCGTCGCTTGATAACTGTTGTTATAAGCGAACTCGATCAAAGGTATGTGGTCCTCCCAGCTGCCCTGGAAGTCTAAAATGCAAGCCCGCAACATGTCCTCCAAGACTTGGTTTATTCTCTCCGTCTGCCCATTTGTCTGCGGGTGAAATACACTACTGTATGATAATCTGCTGCCGAACGAATCCTGAAAGCTCCTCCAAAAATGGGAAGTGAAAACTAAGCCTCGATTCGACACGATCGTCTCTGGAACTCCGTCCAGTCGAACTATCTCCTGAATGAAGAACCTCGTATAAGTCTCGGCGGTGTAGGTAGTCCTCACTGGTATAAAATGTGCTGACTTCGTCAACCGATCAACTATCACCCAAACGGAATCGTTCCCTTTCTTTGACCTCGGTAACCCCACAATGAAATCCATAGAGATACCCATCCATTTTTATTCCAGAATGGGTAAAGGCTGTAGGGCTCCTGCTGGTCTTTGATGTTCTGCCTTCACCTGCTGACAGGTAAAGCATCTAGCGACATATTCTGCTATCTCCTTACGCATACCGCTCCACCAAAAGTGTCTCTTCAGGTCCTTGTACATCTTTATTGTGCCTGGATGCACTGTGTACCTAGAACGATGCGCCTTATCAAGAAACTCCTTCTTCAGTTCTGTACTAGCTGGCATAACTAATCTGCCTTTCATTCGAAGGCCTCCGTCTATTCCAACGGTCCAATCAGCTTTGGGCTCCTTGGAAATCTCCTCCTTCCGGGATTGAATCTAAGAGTCCACTAGCTGAGTTTCGACCACTCTATTACTCCAAGATGACTGCACTGACATAGCTCCCGAAAATGCGCTGCTCCCGCCGATCTCTGCCTGAAATCAAACTGGCTAAGAGTGTAAAGATCTTGGTACAACGAACACCTCAAAGCCACAACCCGATGTTGACGCTTCCTGCTCAAAGCGTCAGCCACGACGTTCGCCTTCCCTGGATGGTACTGAATCGCGAACTCGTAATCCTTGATGAACTCGACCCATCGCCGCTGCCTCTGGTTGAGTTTTTTCTGAGAAAATAGGTATTTCAGGCTCTGGTGGTCTGTGAATAACTCGAATTGCACCCCGTACAGGTAATGTCTCCATGTCTTCAGTGCGAAGACCACTGCTACTAACTCCAAGTCGTGCGTGGGATAGTTCTGCTCATGCGTCCTTAACTGTCGAGAGGTATAAGCTAATAATCTCTGGGTCTGCATCAAAACACCTCCTAGGCCTGCTAATGACGCATCTGTGTAGACAACAAATGTCCTATCACTGTTCGGAATAGTCAAAACCGGTGCTGTAGTTAACTTTGTCTTTAATGTCTCAAAAGCTTTCTGGCACTCTGTGCCCCAAATAAACTGTACACCCTTCTTCGTAAGGCGTGTAAGTGGCGTCACAATCTGTGAGAAGTCCTGAATGAACTTCCTGTAATAGTCGGCTAAGACTAAGAAACTACGGATCTCTATGACGATCTTTGGCGGCTCCCATTCTAGTACTGCCTCAACCTTCGCTGGATCTACTACAATGCCCTCTCTGCTAATGACGTGGCCCAAAAAATCTAACCTCTGATAGCCAAAAATTCGCACTTGCTGAACTTAGCATATAACTAATGCTCCTGCAAAGTCTGCAATGCCAATCGTAGATGCTGCTCATGCTCTGCCTCCGATCTCGAATAAATAAAGATGTCATCGATAAATACAATCACGAATTGGTCCAAATATGGACAAAAAACATGGTTCATCAAATCGATGAATACCGCAGGCGCATTGGTCAGCCCAAATGGCATGACAAGAAACTCGAAAGACTCATATCGAGTCAGAAAGGAAGTTTTGGGAATATCCATCTCCTGAACCCGTAATAGAAAATAACCAATACGAAGATCAATCTTCGAGAAATGCTGCGCTCCCCGCAGCCGATCGAACAAGTCATAAATCCTATCTAATCCGGATAACGAACTTGTTCAACTCATGATAATCTATACATAATCATAAGCACCGTCCTTCTTCCTCACGAAGAGGATCGGTGCTCCCTACGGAGAATGACTCTGACGAATAAAGCCCTGAGACAAAAGCTCATCTAGCTGAGTCTGTAGCTCCCTCATCTCAGCAGGTGCCATATGATAGGGTGCTCGGGATATCGGTAAAGTGCTCTGCTACAACTCGATGCAGGACTCAACCTCTCTCACAGAAGGTAACCTAGGTATGTCCTGAAAGACATCCTGATAAACTGAGACAACTCTAGTCTCGCAAAAATCAGCACTCCGGTCCCTCAGCATCACCTCCTCGACGTATTCCAGAAATGACTCTGCATTCTGGTTACCCTATGAGGTTGCTACTATCTATATAAACCCAACAAAAGCTCACAGGCTGACTATTTTAGCAAAACAATCGATACTAACATGGTAGGATGAAAGCTAATCCATACCGAGAATGACGTCGAAATCCGACATCCGCAACACGATCAGATCTATGAGAAACTCGAACTCATCTAGACTGATGATACAGCTCCTACAGGTACTCTCTAATAGGGATATCTCCCCTAAAGGAGTAGAGACTAATAACGGAACATCTATAGGATGTGCTTTAAGCTGAAGCCTATCCATGAAGGCATGAAAGATAAAAGAAAGCGAAATTTTTAAATAAAACAAGGTCTAAGCTGGAATGGAAATTACGAAGAAAGCTCCGCTCCCACCATGATCACGCGATACGGCTGCATAAACTCTATTGGTGATGGAAAATATATAGGACTATCTGTCCCTCAAAAATCTCCTGGATAACGCAAATCTGGCCTATTGGCTCCTCAATCCTCGGAATAACAGGTAGTGCCTCTATCCTCCGCTGCTGGCGTAATCGCGACTTTGAGACTACCGACCCTGACCTCTGTCAAGCTGGCTTCCTGCTGGTGTAGTGTGATAAGTCCTTCGCTCTTTGTCTGATCTTGTTACAATTGTAACATGTACCCCGAACTCTGGATCGCTACGGCGCTCTCAAATCATGTTGTGCTCCCTTCTTATACTGTCCTTGTTGATAGTGGTAAAAATCTTTACACCGTTGTTGGGGTTCTCTAGATTCCGCAATAGGCCCCTTGTCCTTGCCATCGTCACCATGATGGTTTTGATTTCTTCATTAACTACAGGCATATCTCCCTGCTTCAATTGGACTAGCTCTAACTGCTTATCGATGAAGTAAATAACATTCTCTCAAATAAGTGATATTTGCTGCTCCGGCGAAAATCTAAAGTCGTTGCTATCCTCCGGTGATGTCCTTTACGCTGATTACATCTAACTTCTGTTTTGTTACTGAGTCGACGTTAAGAAAATTTCACATATTTCTTTTATTTATAGGATGCACATGAATCTGGTGTGCCCTAAAACTATGGTGCTCTCATTGTTTGATATCTTTCTCAATCTTACTAAGCCAAGCCTCCTACTATGCGGCTCTATCAACAGCTGATTGTGGTGGTGGTATACTCATTGGTATTACCTCTTCACTTGGCAGGACGGGTACAATCGATGGTGGAACTCCTAAAGTGGTACTCCAGACGGAAACAGATACGCCTCTCGCTCCTCGAATGTTGCAAAAATCTTGTTGTAAACGGCGCCATGAAGTCGATCAGATACTGGAGCCTGCTGCGGCCCGGGCTCTGCTTGCCTAGCTCTCCGGGTACGAGTTTTACCTCGACCACGTCCTCGTCCCGATATTTATAATATCAAGAGGAGAGCTTAATTGACACAGTAAATGAGGTTGCAAACATACATATATACATAACATAATGTATCACGCTTAAGTACCCATAACACATAGTATTCACGCAAATACTTTAGATTAACATAAAATAGTTGTTATAAAAAAATCCGAAATTTTTGAGATATACGCATGTATTGTCCTCACTCGTTCTAGGAAATTCTTATCGGACTCTATACATGAATCCTAGGAAACTCTAATCTACCTCCACGACTCAACACAGGATGATCCTAAGGATACTGGAACTAGAGCTCTGATACCAACTGTGACGCCCCTGTTTTCACACATGGCTGCAGTCCAAGGTGAACCCAGAGATGTCAAACCTGTCATGCACCTCCACTGTGCAACAACATGTTTCACCAATCACAGTAATATCCTCTAATGGAAACCAATATAAATGAAGGTACAAAACAGGCAAATAAGGGAAATAAATACTATAGACATGATACGGAAAGATATATCTCATCAATGAAATCATGTCCCAAATAAACTAAACTAGAATACAACTGATATACATATGGAGTCTAAAATAACATGATATGTCTCAACATGAATCGATTAGAAATCGTACTAAGGCATATTGCCTTAACAATATGAGTACAAACTCAAATGACTAAATGGAAACATAAGATCACTGTGGAGTCCATACAAGTAAAAATACGCGACGGCGACTATGCAAGAACTCCGTCACCCTGCGAATCTCCGATGCTCTGAGCCGCCTGAAAATGAGAAATAAAATAAAAGAAAAAGAACAACAACAAGAGCGTCAGAGCACTACAGCAAGTTCACCTCCATCCGCCCCCAGAGGAAGGGCTGCTAGATGATGAAGTGGAGGCTCTATCTATTAAGCATAGTCTACCTAGGTTATTTTCCCTATATCTAATGGAATTAATATTTAGAAACTTACAACTTGAGACGTAGTACGTCGAGCAAAATAATCCAAACAAGGAAACCCTCGTGTATATACCGTATGTCTTAGATAGTAAATAACTAAATATTAAGCCTGAACTAAGCAATCAAAATATAACAGGAAAGTAAAGCATCATAATAGACAGCAGCATATGTATCTCGTGTACTCGTATAGCAAAGTATCTCAACAATGAGTAGAAACACTTTTGGCATCCGCCAAATACTCATGTAAATAGTTTATAATATTATCATTCTGAACTTCTTCCAACTCATCGCATCATCGCGCGGATCGACAAATAGGTATCATCGCATCATAGTGCGGATCGACAAATAGGTATCATCGCATCATAGTGCGGATCGACAAATATGTATCATCGCATCATAGTGCGGATCGACAAATAGGTATCATCGCATCACCGTGCGGATCGAAAAATATGTATCATCGCATCATAGTGCGGATCGACAAATAGGTATCATCGCATCACCGTGCGGATCGACAAATAGGTATCATCGCAGTCTCATTTGCGGTGTACTAACTCACAAGTAAATAGATCTCAATTCGTCATAATCTCCGTGGGATACTCAAATGCGTATTTCGTCATATTCATGACTGTAAGTATAACATCAAGCGGCTCAAACTCCGCGATCGCGTCATAAACGGCGCAAACAAACTCCAGAAAATAAAACTAGGCCAAACTGTCTAGTAAATGATCAAGATTACCAACCCTGACTATCTGCTGTATTAACTAATTGTGAATAGTATCAGTACTTACTAATAGCAACAGTACTTTACGACTAGTATCCGTACTCATGAACAGTAATAGTACATATGAATAGTACCGTATGCATGAATAGTAACGATATGTATAAATAGTACCCATACTTATGAATAGTGTCGTATGTATGAACAATAACAGTACGTATGAATAGTACCCCCCCCAGTATGCATGAATAGTAATAGTACTTATGAATAGTGTTGTACGTATGAACAGTACAGTATTTATGAATAGTATCGTACATATGAATAGTAATGGTATTTATGAATAGTACCGTACATATGATTAGTAATAGTATTTATGAATAGTGCACGTACGTATGAATAGTACCGTACGTATGAATAATAACAGTATTTATGAATAGTACCGTACATATGAATAGTAATAGTATTTCCAGCAATAGACATGTACATATAGTTCTAGCTAGCAATATCATGTCTTTAGGAAATTGGTCTTATATTCTATTCATCAATTTTCATCAATATCAAGTCTTTTCTTCAATATCATGTATATTCATCAATTTTTATCAATATCATGTCTTTTCATCAATATCATGTATATTCATCAATATCATGTATATTCATTGAAATCAAAATTTACTGGGGATGGGTTTGGGAAGAGATGAACTTGCCTTTATTGATCTCTAAAATTAGAATCCCTATCTGTTCCTGCTTTTTGAATTGCCAAAATCCCCTTCTTCTTTCCCTTTCTTTTCTTTCTCTCTCTCTTTCTTTCTCTCTCCTTGTCTCTCTCTCTCTCTCTCTCTCTCTCTCTCTCTTTCTCTCTCTTCTCTCACTGCGTTTGTTTGCTCCTGAGATCACTAACCCCCCCCCTTTATAACTTCCAATTAATAATAAAAAAATAATAAAAAAGTTGGTGGCACAGTGAACGTTAGGTAGGGGTAGGTGAGAGGGGTTGGTGAGAAATAAAATAATATATATTATTTTATATTATTTAAAAATATGATTTCAGACTCTGTTTTCAGAAAGCAATGAAAATTTACCCATAGCACCGTCTCGTCATTCTAAGATCAATGGTGTAAACCTCATATCCATATGAACAATAAAAAAATTATTAAAAATACAAATGCAATTAATGTCAGTAGACGCGATACTGTCTCAAAATAGTGTTTCAGTCTCCGTCGTCAGAACTCAATGACAATTAATGTCAGTAGACGCGATACTGTCTCAAAATAGTGTTTCAGTCTCCGTCGTCAGAACTCAATGAAATTTTACCCACAACACGTTCTTGACATTCTAAGATCAATGGCGTAAATCTCGTGCCCATCTGATCAATAGAAAAATTTCTAAAAATAAAATAGTATCAGTTTTCACTAGACTCGCGATACAGAGGCTGAAACTGCGAATCGATCTCAAATCTATTCTAATCTGATCAATTCATCCCAAAATAATCACCAATCATAATAAAACTCATTTATTATCATTTATAACAATATTTTCAAAATTTTCGGGGTTTTACATCCCACTATCTAGTTTATATTATTTACCCTTGTGTTGTTTATATATCCTCGCATATATTTCACCATATAGGATATATCTCTTTGTTTATATTTAATATTCTTGCACATAACATATTGTATATCTATCTTGCAAGAACAATTTATTAATTAGTTTTAATTAGTATAAAATCGGATTAGATTAGCATAAGACTATAATCACCCCCCTCTAGGGTCTAACAATTGGTATCAGAGCTTGGTGCTCTTTGATTTAAGGTCTAATCACCTTGAGTTGAAGATCCAAGTTATCTTTTTATGCTATCTAATTTTTAATTTTTGTATCTTGCTTGCATATATACATTATGGATATGAACGATGCACCTAGTTTAGATTATGCCATCAATATTGCTCCTAGATTAGATAATTTTCCCTATACCCAATGGTGTGTTAGATTTAAACTTTTTGTTCAATCTAGACACTTCGATTTATGGGAAATTATAGATAATGCTTATATTGTGCCCACTTTGGAGAAATCCAAGTGGAAAAAAAATGACCATCGAATGTTTACAATGAACAAGATTTTGTTAGAATATTTGCTAAATGCTTTTAATTCATCTATGTCTAATAAGTTTGTTCATTTTGATAGTGCTTACACCTTATGAAAATTTATTGAAGCACATTGATAGTGCTTACACCTTATGAAAATTTATTGAAGCACATCAAGGGGACTTGGAGATGATCCGACAAGTTTTGGAGGATCCCGCTTCAAGTTCATATGGAGCATCATGCACACGGACACTAGGCGATAACCCTAGTAAGGTTTGCAAGTTCGAATCTATTAATGATTTATCTAGTGATGAACTTGCTTGTGCTAGTGAAAAATTATTACATGTCTATAACAAATTGCATAAATATTTTATTAATTTTAAAAAGTAAGCATGATAATTTAGATTTTTTATGGCTCACGGTCGACCATGGCAGTCAACCGGATGATGTCCAGAGAGTTTTACGGTCGACCGTCACGGTTGATGTGGCATAAACATGTACAAAAAATGTTGCAAGTGCACAACCGTGTCAAGTTATAGTATAAAGATATCGATCCATGAGGAAGGTGTTTTGTAGGAGAAAATATAAAATCGGTTCTTATGTTTTGCGCGTGACAAAAAGGAGTGATGAGTGAATGTGATTGTGGATAGATGGAGAGAATGAAAATGATTGTGTAAATGAATATATTTGAGAGTGGAAGTGATAATATAAATGTGATCAACAAGGCAAGAAGGAAAAATCAAGAACAAATAAAAATCAAGAATGTAAAGATAGCGGATTCAATTAAAGATATAGGTAATCTAGAATTGAATCCACTTCTTAGAAAAAAGATGATTCCCTAGAGGGTTCTAGCCTAAAGACGAATCAAAGAAAATAAAAATAAACAAAAAGAAAAACTAAACCCAAGAGGGTTCTAACCTCAAGGTGAATAGTACAAGAAATTAAAATCTAACTACTAAATAAATAGTAAAATCTAAACTATAAAATAAATTGTAAGAATTAAATGCAAGAAAATAAATCTACTTTATAAACATGAAATAAATCTAATTTATAAGCATGAAATAAATCTAAGGCAAGAGGGTTCTAGCCTCTTGGCTATTTAAACAAGAAAATAAAATCTAATTACAAGCATGAAAATAAATCTAAACTAATAAGCAATAAAAGAGAAATAAGAAAAACAAACCTTCAAATTAATCTCCATCTTCATCTTCATCTTCATCATCCAACAAAGAGAAGAAGAGAAAAATTTAAAGTGGTAAAAAATTTATTTTATTAATTGTAACAAAAAGTTACAAATTTGGAAGGCCTTCTCAATTAAGAGTAGTCCTCCTCTCCAAAAGGAGTTATAAAAATTTTCACACCTCTAACCCCTCACTCTCAACCCCTATTTATAGTAAACATCAGTGAATGAGAGCCCTTAGATCAAACTTGAGCCCCAAGAATGCAATTTCGGCCGTTGATGAAATCTGGATGACTTCGCATCGATACAGGCATCGATGCCCGTATCGATGCCAGCATCGATGCTGGCATCGATACTCTAATAAAAATTCTGACTTCACGGTTGGCTTCGTCTCGTCGAGATAGGAGATTTTCATATATTATATGTTAAATTCCGCCTTCTGGATTGGGAGATATCGTCGTTTCTTTGCGGCCAACTATCTTGAATATATTTTTTTTTCATATTTAATTTTTTTATTTTTTCCGGCTTCTACAGGCTACTCGGCTTGATTCTAGGCTTGGGCTTTTTGACTCTTTCTTGTGTTCTTCATTTAATTCATGGGTTTTTATTGAGATAAGAGATCTTGGGCTTTATTCTTCACTAACCTGCAATTAAAGATAAAAACAATTATCAATGGTATATTTATTCATATAAAATAGATTATGAGGGTATAAAATTATAATAAAATATGATTATCAAATATCCCCACACCTAAACTTTTGCTAGTCCTCTAACAAAGAAAGAAAAATGAAAGAAGACCTAACTCACTTTCGCAAGAATCGCGGTTGTATTTAGCGCATACAACAAGCCTTAAAACCCCTAGGTTACCCTAGTGGACGAGTTGTAGTCTCGTGAGGGTTTGCAGTGAATATACCCATAAAATTCGATCTACTTGCCAAATTAAAGAAGTCAGTAAATAACTAAATTCACTTGACAACTTTAGACAATCTAATTGAAGCTAGTTATCACTCAAGAAAACGTTTTTGTAAATAACTTGAAGGTAAATTTCCTAGAAAATTTTCTCATTATAGCAATACAAAACCAAGCCAAACTTAGAAATTTAATTTAAAAGTTTTGAAAAGAACATGCTAACTCTTTGTTTAAAATAATATTCAAGTTGCTTGATCTAAAATATTTTCCAAGACCATATATACAAATATAACTAAAACAATTTATTTGCTAAGGCATTTAGAATATATATAATATTATAACTACTTAATTATTATAATATATTTAGTGTTAACATATATATGTTACATATTAATATATATATTTATATAGTATCTATGTATATTATGATATATGTATATATATATATATATATATTATATATATATAATATAATATAATTATATTATAATATTATTACATTCTATTATAACTCTTTTTCTTCCCTTAGTTGGATTTTTACTATTTTCTTTCTTATTTTAAAAAAAACGTGTCATAACGTGACGGCTCTCTAAGGGACCATTTAACGAGTTTTGGGCCCAATGCGATACGGGTCCAAGCCCTCAATTTGGGCTTTAGGTCGATTTTAAGATATAGATATAATACTTTTTGGGCTTATTACCAATCGGTCATCAACTTAGGCTTTATAAGAATAGAATCACCTGAATTTAAGAAGTTTTTTTTCTTTTGCCTTCCCATTTTATCGCTACTGTCTTTTTTTTGTAAATTTTTTTATATGTACTTGTATCATATATTCTGTAAAATATGTAATCAAGGACAACTTTGAAAAATTAATTTTTTAACTTTAAGCTAAGCATGCATAAATTCTATTATTTTAAATAAAAATCTAAGTTAAGGCTTAAGTAAAGTATACTACTTTGAAAATTATTTCTTAAGAAATTTATTTAGAGTTATCATAAAAGGTAAACTTGAGTAAATAACAAACTAGAGATTAGAAAATTTAAAATTTATTAAATAAATCAATTATTACATAACTCTATCAATTTGGTAAGTGACGATATTTTTATAAAAAATTTTTAAGAAAAAGAAAAAAAATTGATAAAAATGCAACTAAAAATTTAAAATAAAGAGAAAAAATAACTAATTCCCACCCCCACACCTAAATTTTGCATTGTCCTCAATGGAACTTTATGATGCACAAAGTAAAGCAGATAAGAAGTGAAGTACTTACATTTGATCAGCTGATAAAAATCTGCAATTACCTTTGGTCTGAGGATGATAGAATCAAACATTTATTATTCTCTTTTTTTCCTTTTTTTCTGTTTTTTCTGTTTTTTTTCTTTTTTTCCTGTTTTTTTTACAACTGAACAAGAAACTCTCAAATGAGAGAAGAATAAATTCTTTATTATTCTAAAATAAACAAAACAAATAATGCAGAATAAAGTGTTCAACACGAAGAGCTCGTATTCTACATTGAATCCTACCTTATTGTTAAAAATTCTTCCTCAGATTTTAAATAAATTCAGAATGATATTAATGTGAAATTCCAAGCATTTCGGGGTGTTCAATAATTCTTGCAACAAAGTAAGGTAGGTATTATTAGTGTCATGCATTTTGCATTTAATGAACTTAGACTCTTGTACTGTGAAGTTTTGTTTTCTAACAACCAATTCTTCTATAGAGTTTTAAAAATTTGGTAGTTGATTATTCTCCAAGAATCTAAGTTCATCAAGAAAGAGTTCTTCAAAATTTAATTCAAAGCAGCAAATGTTTAACACAGTTTCATTATTCTCAAGGACCTGATCTGCTTCTTCTAAAAACTCAAACTCTTCATCAAAAATTTCCTCAAAACTCAAATCAGACTCTTCTTCTTCTTCTTCTGATCTTTCCTGAATGTAATTTATTTCTAGAAGCTGATTATTTAGCTGGTCCCCTGGATTAAAAATGTTAAGATCAGCAGTCAAATTCCCAAAGGACAGGTTCATTTAACCAGTTCTACAGTTGATGAGAGCATTAGAAGTAGCTAAGAAAGGTCGTCCTAAGATGACAGGTGTCTGTCCTTTGGGATTGGAAATAGGCTGTGTTTCCAAGACTATAAAATCTACTAGAAAAATAAAATCTCCAACCTTAATCAGAACATCCTCTAACTCACCCATAGGGACCTTAACAGATCTATCAGCCAACTGTAAGGTGCATTTGGTTGGGTTCAGTACACCTAGACCCAATTGCTGGTAGACTGAATATGAAAGCAAATTGACACTGGCCCCTAAGTCTAAAAGCGCCTTATCAATGTGAGTATTACCAATGATACATGAAATGATGGGGGAACATGGATCTTTACGTTTCAAAGGTATGGGATTTGACAGCATTTCACTAATATTGGCGGCTAAAAAGACTTTCTTTGGAACATTTATTCTCCTCTTCTTAGTGCACAATTCTTTTAAAAATTTAGCATAAGATGGAATTTGTTCAATTACATCTAAGAGAGGAATGTTGACCTTAACCTGCTTGAATGTCTCTAGGATTTTCTCCTCCTGAGGAGAGTGTTTCCTAGACCTGAGTCTATCTGGAAAGGGAGCAACCGGTCTAAATCTATCAAAAGCAGGCTCAGGTTCGGGTTCAGGTTCTTGGTCATCTGAGGGGAGTGATTGTTGAATAGATTCATCAGAAGGAGAAGGAGAAGGAATTTGTACTGGATCAAAAGTTTGACTTGGGGGAGTTCTCACTTGATTATCGACCTGTCTACCTGACCGAAGTGAATGGATTGCATTCACTTGAACTTCATAGGATGAACTGCATCCTGTGTCTTTAGGGTTGACCACGGGTTGACTCGGAAATTTTTCATTCTCTCTTTCACTCACGGCACTAGCTAGTTGACCAAGTTGGGATTCTAATCTAGCTATAGCGTGAGTGTTGGAGTTGAGCATTTGTCCAGTTGATTGCATGAAGGAATTCAGAGTGCTTGACGTTTGAGTCAACATATTCGTGGTTTGAGTGGAGGCCTTAATTATGGTTTCCAAACCTCTTTCCAAGACATTGAGACGTTTATCCTGATCTGGATTGTAAGGAGTCTGAATTATAGCTTGATGAAGTGAAGACTGATTTTGATACAGCAGATTGGGTTGTTGAAATTATGGATGAGAATTGAAAGGAACTGTGGTTCTCCTAGGAAAATGTTGGGTCGAAGCGGGAGTGAAGTTTTGAGTTCCGGGAGAATTTCCTTGATTCCATGCAAAGTTGGGATGATTTCTCCAACCTGGATTGTAGGTTGGAGAAAATGAATCATTTCTAGAACGCTGGAATGCAACGTTCATCTGTTCTAATGTACGGTTGTTTCCTAGGAGAGGGCATTCCTCTGAAACGTGGGTAGGAGACTGACAATTATGACATCCTGGGGCAGAAACATGATTGATTTGAGCTGGAGCTCGTTCTTTAATTTCTAAGGCTTCTAACCTCCACAGAATTGTCGCCATCTTCGCTTCAGAAGCAATGTTTGACTCCAAGGAAAGACCACTAGACTTAGAATGGGGAACTGATGAAACCCTATCATCACAGTGTTCCCATTGCATTGTTTTCTCGGATAGACTCTCTAGAAATTCCTAAGCTTCATCGGCATTTTTCCTCATAAAATCCCCGTGGCACATTGATTCTAAGGAAGTTTTTGTAGAATAATCTAATCCCTCATAAATTATTTGGCACAATCGTCATTTTTCTAAACCGTGATGAGGACATTGGATGAGAAGATCATTAAATCGGTCAAAATACTCCAAAAAGGTTTTCCTGAGACAATTTTAAAATTCATGATGCTGTTTCTTAGCTTCACCGTTTTATGGATAGGAAAAAATTTCTTAAGAAAAATGGTGATAAATTCCTCCTAAGTAGTGATGGAATATACGGGTAAGCTATACAGCCATTTTTTTACTTTGTCTTTGAGAGCAAATGGAATAAATATGAGTTTGATCGCATCTTCTGTTAATTCTCTCATTTTAATCATAATACACACTTCCTCAAAATTCCGAGATAAAAATATATGCATCTTCTGTTTCATTTCCAAGGAATTTGGGAAGCATGTTTATGTAATGCGGTCTAAGCTCAAAATTTATTCCATTTGTTTCGGGGAGCCTAATATAAGAGGGGATTGCATTCCTAATGGGATAGCACATATCTTGAAGAACGGGTGGATTAGGATACGCCATTTCTATGATTGGTTCAAAGCGAATTAATCGATGCGTATTATCCCTAATCCACGATTGCATACACCAAACTATTTCTTTTTATACTTTTTTTATTATAAAAGTTATTTTTTTAATGAGAAGAGAATGGAAAAAGAGGAAAATCCTAACTAAACAAATCAAAATCAATCACTTTTCAATCACTCTAACTCTAGAGTTAAGCCTAACTCAACTAGACTAGCTCCTAACCAAAAACTCCTAAAGTAAAAAAGATTAAAGTTTTACCCGGGTAGTTAGCCAGGTAAGGATAGTACTAGAGGGTGATCAGAGATCAATTAAGTACCTTATTCCTTACGGAGCACTTTACGCAACCCCTAAACCTTGCCTTAGACACCAACTAATCCAAGAAAACTTAAACCAGTTCACTTAAGGATTCTTTGTTCCTTATTGAGCTCGAATCCTTAGGGCTAACGTCTAATGAGTTTTATTATGTTTGGGTGGTGTAGTGAGGAATTAGTGATTTTTGGGCTAAGGTAAGGGTGATGAAATCCCTCACCTTATCTTGAATATGGGGTTTTGCCCTTAAAAATATTTTTAAGTGTGTGCCAAATTAAGATGCTCAAATCACTTGGTGAATTCCTACTAACAATATAAAATGCAACCCTACGAATTAAAAGCAGCTAAAAAGGATGGAAAAGAAAAAATCTTTTTTTTAAATTAGGGTTAACAATCAAACAAATAAGAAGGGGGAAATTATTTGAATTTATTATCTTGTTAGTAAATATCAAAGTGGAGGGTGAATTTTATTATGGTCAACAAAAATAAAATCTCTTTTTTTAAGTCCTAATTGTCTCTAATTGTGAAGAAGTAGCTAAAGGGTGGAATTAAAAATTCTAGAAAGAAGAATTACCTACAAGCAAATCTTCAAATCCTAGTTCTCCAATCCGCGATCTTCAAGCTCCAAGCGTTTCCTTCACAATAAACACACAAGTTAAAGAACCAAAATAATTAAAACCTACTTAAGCACCTTCCCCGGCAACGGCGCCAAAAACTTGATGCGGCATAAACATGTACCAAAAATGTTGCAAGTGCACAACCGTGTCAAGTTATAGTATAAAGATATCGATCCACGAGGAATGTGTTTTGTAGGAGAAAATATAAAATCGGTTCTTATGTTGTGTGTGTAACAAATAGGAGTGATGAGTGAGTGTGATTGTGGAGAGATGGAGAGAATGAAAATGATTGTGTAAATGAATATATTTGAGAGTGGAAGTGATAATATAAATATGATCAACAAGGCAAGAAGGAAAAATCAAGAATGTAAAGATAGCGGATTCAATTAAAGATATGGGTAATCTAGAATTGAATCCACTTCTTAGAAAAAAGATGATTCCCTAGAGGGTTCTAGCCTAAAGGCGAATCAAAGAAAATAAAAATGAACAAAAAGAAAAACTAAACCTAAGAGGGTTCTAACCTCAAGGGGAATAGTACAAGAAATTAAAATTTAACAACTAAATAAATTACAAAATCTAAACTATAAAATAAATTACAAGAATTAAATGTAAGAAAAAAAATCTACTTTATAAGCATGAAATAAATCTAATTTATAAGCATGAAATAAATCTAAGGCAAGAGGGTTCTAGCCTCTTGGCTATTTAAATAAGAAAATAAAATCTAATTACAAGCATGAAAATAAATCTAACTAATAAGCAATAAAAGAGAAATAAAAGAGAAAAAGGAAAGAAATGCAAACCTTCAAATAATTCTCCATCTTCATCTTCATCTTCATCATCCAACAAAGAGAAGAAGAGAAAAATTTAAAGTGGTGAAAAAATTATTTTATTAATTGTAACAAAAAGTTACAAATTTTGAAGGCATTCTCAATTAAGAGTAGCCCTCCTCTCCAAAAGGAGTTATAAAAATTTTCACACCTCTAACCCCTCACTCTCAACCCCTATTTATAGTAAACATCAGTGAATGAGAGCCATTGGATTGAAATACAGAATGTCAGACATCGATGCAGGTATCGATGCTGGCATCGATGCCCGCATCGATGCCTGTATCGATGCTCCAATAAAAATTCTGACTTCACGGTTGGCTTCGTCTCGTCGAGATAGGTGATTTTCATATATTATATGTTAAATTCCGCCTTCCGGATTGGGAGATATCGTCGTTTCTTTGCGGCCAACTATCTTGAATACATTTTTTTCATATTTAATTTTTTTATTTTCTCCGGCTTCTACAGGCTACTCGGCTTGATTCTGGGCTTGGGCTTTTTGACTCTTGCTTGTGTTCTTCATTTAATTCATGGGTTTTTATTGAGATAAGAGATCTTGGGCTTTATTCTTCACTAACCTGCAATTAAAGATAAAAAAACAATTATTAGTGGTATATTTATTCATATAAAATAGATAATAAGGGTATAAAATTGTAATAAAATGTGATTATCAAATACCCCCACACCTAAACTTTTGCTAGTCCTCTAGCAAAGAAAATAAAAAGAAAATCCTAACTCACTTTCGCAGGAATCGCGGTTGTATTTAGCGCATACAACAAGCCTTTAAACCCCTAGGTTACCCTAGTGGACGAGTTGTAGTCTCGTGAGGGTTTGCAGTGAATATACCCACAAAATTCGGTCAACTTGCCAAATTAAAGAAGTCAGTAAATAACTAAATTCACTTGATAACTTTTAGATAATCTAATTAGAGCCAGTTATCACTCAAGAAAACATTTTTATATATAACTCTAAGGTATATTTTTAAGAAAATCTTCTCATTGTAGCAATACAAAACCAAGCCAAACTTAGAAATTTAATTTAAAAGTTTTGAAAAGAACATGCTAACTCTTTGTTTTAAATAATTTTCAAGTTGCTTGATTTAAAATATTTTCCAAGACCATATATACAACTATAAAACATTTATTAGTTTTTTTTAACTCTTTCATCCTTGGTGATTTTTTTCTACTTTAACGGGCTTTCTAAGTGACCATTTAACGAGTTTTGGGCCAATGGATCCCAACCCAAATGGGCTTAGGTCATTAAGTATGGAAATACTCCTTGGGCTTAATTACTCGGTCAGCTTAGGCTTAATAAGATAGAATCACCTTGAATTAAAGAGTTTTTTTTTCTTTTTGGTGCCCATTTTTCGCACTCTTCTTTTGCAATTTTTTTTTGTATATGTATATATATTTTGAAAATATGTAAATCAAGACACTTTGAAAAAAATTATTTTCAACTCTAAGTTAAGCATGCAAAAATTTCATTATTTTAAATAAAAGTCCAAGTTAAGGCTTAAGTAAAGTATACTACTTTGAAAATCATTTCTTAAGAAATTTATTTAGAGTTATCATAAAAGGTGAACTTAAGTAAATAACCAACTAGGGATTAGAAAATTTCAAATTTATCAAATAAATCAATTATTACATAACTCTATCAATTTGGCAAGTGACGATATTTTTAAAAAAAAAATTTTAAGAAAAAGGGGAAAAAAACAAAAATGTAACTAAAAATGTAAAAAAAAAGAGAAAAAAATAACTAATTCCCACCCCCACACCTAAATTTTGCATTGTCCTCAATGCAAACTCTATGATGCATAAAGTAAAGCAGATAAGAAGTGAAGCACTTACATTTGGTCGGCTGATAAAAATCTGCAATTACCTTTGGTCTGAGGAGGAGGAAATCAAACATTTATTCTTTTCTTTTTTTCTTTTTTTTTTTACAACTGAACAAGAAACTCTCAAATGAGAGAAGAATAAATTCTTTTTATTATTCTGAAATAAACAAAATAAACAATGTAGAATAAAATATTCAACATGAAGAGTTCATGTTCTACATTGAATCCTACCTTATTGCTGAAAATTCTCCCACGGATTTTAAATAAATTCAACATGATATAATCAACAATGTGCTGAAATTCTAAGCATTCCGGGGTGTTCAATGATTTTTGTGGCAATGGAAGGTAGGTATTATTGGTGTCATGCATATTGGACTTAGATTCTTGATTTGTGAATGTTTGTTCTCTAACAACCAATTTTTCTTTAACAATTTTCTCAACCCCAAGATTCATGGTTGATGTGTAAAAATTTGGTTGTTGTTTATTTTCCAAAAATCTTAGTTCATCAAGAAAGAGTTTTTCAAAATTCAGTTCAAAACAGCAATTGTCCAACACAGTTTCTTTATTTTGACAAACCCGATCTGCTTCTCCTAATATTTTTAGCTCCTCACCGAAAATTTCCTCAAAACTTAGATCTGACTCTTCTTCTTCTTCCCTCGGTCTTTCCTGAATTGAATTATCAGGGGAAGAATGAATTGGAACAAGAATTTGGCTTAAAGGTGTTCTTTCCTGATTATCGACCTGTTTTCCTGACTGTAGTGCATTCATTTGAGTGTCCTTAGGATTGACCACGGGTTGACTCAGAATTTCTCCTTCCTCTACTTCACTTATGGCACTAGCTAGTTGATCAATATGGGTTTCTAATCTAGCTAGGGCTTGAGTGTTAGAGTTAAGTATGAGTTCGGTTGATTGCATAAAGGAGTTCATCGTGTAGGATGTTTGAGTTAACATATCCGTGGCTAGTGTGGAGGCCTTAATAATGATTTCAAAACCTTTTTCCAAAAAATTGAGACGTTCATCATGATCTGTATCAAGAGGAGTGTGAGTTACAACTTGATGATGAGGAGACTGATTTTGATGTGACAGATTGGGTTGTTGAAATTGTGGATGAGAATTGAAAGGAACTGTGTTTTCCCTAGGAAAATGTTGGGTCAAAGAGGGAGTGAAGTTTTGAGTTTCGGAGTGGTTTCCCTGATTCCATGCAATGTTTGTGTAACTTGCCCAACCTGGGTTGTAGGTTGGAAAAAATGGATCATTTACCGAATACTGATATGGACTCTCTACAAACTCCCGGACTTCATTGGAAATTTCAATCCTATTGGGATAACATAAATTTTGAAAAACTTGTGGATTAGCCATTTGTTCAAAATGAATTTGTTGATGTGTATTGTCCCT
Source organism: Asparagus officinalis (assembly GCF_001876935.1). Taxonomy (NCBI): domain Eukaryota; kingdom Viridiplantae; phylum Streptophyta; class Magnoliopsida; order Asparagales; family Asparagaceae; genus Asparagus; species Asparagus officinalis. Next base: position 43,300,852 of record NC_033803.1, read on the forward strand.
AATCCACGTTTTGCATGCACCAAAAACAATTACTTTTTATATAATTTTTTTTTGTTTTGGAAAAATAAAAGTTAGTTTTTTTTGAAGAAAAAGGAAAAACAAATAAAAAACAATCACTTTTCAATCATGCTAACTCTAGGGTTAAGCCTAACTCAGCTAGACCAGCTCCTAACCAAAAATTTAAGTGTGTGTCAAATCAAGATGCTCAAATCACTTGGTGAATTCCTACACTATATGAAATGCAACCCTATGAATTAAAAGCAACTAAAAAGGATGGAAAAGAAAAATCTTTTTTTTTAATTAGGGTTAACAATCAAACAAATGAGAAGGGGGGATTTGTTTGAATTTATTATCTTGTTAGTAAATGTCAAAGTGGAGGATGAATTTTATTATGGTCAACAAAAAAAATAAAATCTCTTTTTTTTAAGTCCTAATTGTCTCTAATTGTGAAGAAGTAGCTAAAGGGTGGAATTTAAAAACTAGAAAGAGGACTTACCCGAAAGCAAATCTTCAAATCCTAGCTCTCCAATCCGCGATCTTCAAGCTCCAAGCGTTTCCTTCACAAAAAACACACAAGTTAAAGAACCAAAATAATTAAAACCTACTTAAGCACCTTCCCCGGCAACGGCGCCAAAAACTTGATGCGGCATAAACATGTACCAAAAAGGTTGCAAGTGCACAACCGTGTCAAGTTATAGTATTTAAGATATCGATCCCACGAGGAAGGTGTTTTGTAGGAGAAAATATAAAATCGGTTCTTATGTTGTGTGTGTGACAAGTAGGAGTGATAAGTGAATGTGATTGTGGAGAGATAGAGAGAGTGGAAGTGATAGTGTGTAAATCGGCACGAGATATAAGTGAGAGTGGATGTGACAAAGAATGAATATGATCAATAAGGCAAGAAGGAAAAGGAAAATAAAAATCAAGAATAAAGAAAATAAAATTCAAGAATAAAAGAAAATGCAAGAAATTAAAGATGGTGGATTCAATTATAGATATGGGTAATCTACAATTGAACCCACTTCTTAGAAAAGGGTGATTCCCTAGAGGGTTCTAGCCTAAAGGCGAATCAAACAAAATAAAAATAAACAAAAAGAAAAACTAAACCCAAGAGGGTTCTAGCCTCAAGGTGAATAGTATAAGAAATTAAAATCTAACTACAAAATAAAGTGCAAAATCTAAACTACAAAATAAAATTGCAAGAATTAAATGCAAGAAATTAAATCTATTCTATAAGCATGAAATAAATCTAAGGCAAGAGGGTTCTAGCCTCTTGGCTATTTAACAAGAAAATAAAATCTAAACTACAAGCATAGAAATAAATCTACACTAATAAGCAATAAAAAGGAAATAAAAGAGAAAAAGGAAAGAAAATGCAAACCTCTAAATAATTCTTCATCTCCATCTTCATCATCCAACAAAGAGAAGAAATATTTAAAGTGGTGAAAAAATTATTATTATTAATTGCAACAAAAAGTTACAATTTTGGAAGGCCTTCTCAATTAAGAGTAGCCCTCCTCTCCAAAAGGAGTTACAAAAATTTTCACACCTCTAACCCCTCACTCTCAACCCCTATTTATAGTAAACATCAGTGAATGAGAGCCCTTGGATCAAACTTGAGCCCCAAGAATGCAATTTCGGCCGTTGATACAATCTGGATGACTTCGCATCGATACAGGCATCGATGCCCGCATCGATACCTGCATCGATGCTGGCATCGATGCTCTAATGAGAATTCTGACTTCACGTTTGGCTTCGTCTCGTCGAGATAGGCGATTTTCATATATTATATGTTAAATTCCGCCTTCCGGATTGGGAGATATCGTCGTTTCTTTGCAGCCAACTATCTTGATATATTTTGATGCTGGCATCGATGCTCCAATAAAAATTCTGACTTCACGGTTGGCTTCGTCTCGTCGAGATAGGTGATTTTCATATATTATATGTTAAATTCTGCCTTCCGGATTGGGAGATATCGTCGTTTCTTTGCAGCCAACTATCTTGATATATTTTTTTTTCATATTTAATTTTTTTATTTTCTCCGGCTTCTACAGGCTACTCGGCTTGATTCTGGGCTTGGGCTTTTTGACTCTTGCTTGTGTTCTTCATTTAATTCATGGGTTTTTATTGAGATAAGAGATCTTGGGCTTTATTCTTCACTAACCTGCAATTAAAGATAAAAATAATTATTAATGGTATATTTATTCATATAAAATAGATAATGAGAATATAAAATTATAATAAAATATGATTATCAATGGTCGACCGGATGGTTTCTTGAGCCCAGAATTTGTTTCTGAGCTGCTCGCAGTCGACCGCGTGTTTTTCACGGTCGATCGCCGATCGCCTAATGGCTATATTTTGTACAGAATCGGATTTCTGATTCTTTAGGCTTTTTGGTCTTTTGTTTGGGGATTTGGCTGTTGTTTTCTCTTCCTATATAAACCCTCAAACCCCCTACTACTAGGGTAACCATGAGAGTATTTTAAACAAGTTTAAGAAAGTTTTAAACAATAGTTTATGTTTGCTTTAAGTTTGTTTTAAAAGCTTTTAAGCATTTGAGAGTTTGATTTTGTGAAATCAATTTCAAAAGAGCTAGAGGAGATCATCTATTGGTGTTTGAGCATCCAACTATTCTCCCTCTATCTCTTGTTATCTATAGAGAAGTTTTCTAAACTCAATTTCTAGCTTCGAATTTATTTTGTTTGATTATCATTCTATTAAGCTAGTATTTATATGTAAGTTTAGTTGATTTGATTTCACTCATTGTTTACACACACCTAGCTTATTGTATTTTCATATATAGTATATTTGGGTTGGTGAGAGTTGTAACAATTGAGTGTGAGCTTTCATTGAGTTCTCATCTATTGTAGAGAACAAATTTGTTGTGAACTTTAATTGTGAGATTCACTTTGTACTACACTAGTACACCGAGAGGAGTGTGTAGTGAGAGACGGGGTCGCTTCTAAGTGGAGTGGGGTCGGTAGTAAAGCCTAGAGAGAGGTGGTAATTCCAAGCACTTGAGGAAGGACACGGGCTAGAGACCAACACTTAGAGGGTGTGGAGTGTAGTTACATTACGAGTGGTGTAAGGTTTTCGATGAGCTAGAAAACCGAGTGTGTCATTATAAATGTTATTCGAGTGAGCGTAAAAAACCCGGTTGTGATTGTGAGGTGTAAACATTATTCGGGTGGGCGTAAAAACCCCGGTTATGATAGTGGAGATCACCTCGAGGTGAGGAGCGGAGACGTAGGTCGTGGGGACCGAACTCCGTAAACATATTGTTTGTTTGTGATTGCATTGGCGTACTTATTTTTATGTTAATATCTTATATCGCCTTTGTATATTGCTTGTTTTTTATATTTCCCACTATCTAGTTTAGATTATTACCCTTGTGTTGTTTATATATCCTTGCATATATTTTACCATATAGGATATATCTCTTTGTTCATATTGCATATTCTTGCTCATAACATATTGTATATCTATCTTGCAAGAATAATTTATTAATTAGTTTTAATTGGCATAAAATCGGATTAGATTAGCATAAGACCCTAATCACCCCCCTCTAAGGTCTAACAAGATTTGCTTTTTATACACAAATTAATCAATTAGGCTCTATAAAACTTATTAAAAACTCTTTAAAAATGTTTTAAAATAGGGAGAGGGATTAGCAAAGATGAAACTCGCCTGAAACCTGTTGAAAAATGTGTAAGATGCAAAGACAAGGTAGATCCCTGAGTCAAAAGCCGAAAACAACCAGAAATCCCGCTCCAAAGCCTTTGAATCTTCCTCAAAAATCAAAAAAGGGTTTATGTGGTATTTGGTGGCTGTAGGGTTCTTTGAATACTAAAATCTCATGAACAAATGATATATATATCAGAGAAAACAGATGTGGGCTTTAAAAATCCAAAACCAACTCAAAACAGGAAAATCATCTGCAGGTTTCGCGGTCGACCACGATAGTCGACCGGACTGCGGTCTACAGTAGTGGTCAACCGGACTAAGATTTTCCAGTTTCTCATACTTTTTGCCATCGTGCATATTTCGACTCGTTTCTTTCTCACGTATGAACTTGTTTATACTCAAAATACTTATTAGTATACTCATACACTAGTTAATAATATTTATCAAAATAAATATCCACTTACTGTAATTAATCACATACAAATTCAATTCATCATTCATAAGCTCAAAACATTCGGGGTTTTACATTATGTCTTTAAGAACTTGGATCGAAAGTAGGACCCTGTAGTGCCACTAGGTCCTTGCAAGGCGAATGACTTGGTACGCCATATATTTTCTCATCCTCCTAAGGCTTGCGTAACGCCTTCAGACGAACATGGGTATGTCATGGGTACTAAGTTTGAAAGCTTCTTTTACCAAAGTAGAGAACCAATTTTGTCTAAGGTCATGTTGGCGGGATATTTAATGCTTTGGTTAAAGCACACCATTGTTCCCTCTAGCAGTTTTGAATCTTTGCAGAAAGAAGTTGTATTCCCGGCCATTTGTTTGGCGCACGGTCGTTCATATGTCCTCCTCCCTACCATGATCGTCCGTATCCGTTGGGGATTACAGCGATTATGTTACCGTTTTTTCATGGTGCTGAGAACCCAAGGGTGGAATTACCCTATGCTTATTTCATGGCATGGTTTGTCATGCATTGCCCCACACTTATGAACGTGCCCTCCGCTCATGTAGAAGGCCAAGTTACTCCCTTCATCCATAGGTTGGAAAACTCTATTTGGAGTAAGCAATATATCACGATGATGAGACATGCGCTCATAGACCACAAGAATTTTGAGTTCAATCAGTGTTTTCCTCATTTTACCAGGATCAGCTATAGCTAAGCTGTAGCAGATGATTCAAATGGTAAGGGTTATACTACTTTGTCACTTGGTTGCTTCATGTGGCTCGTGAGTATTCGTCCAGGGTACGTCGATTATTGTTTCGGCCCCGCGTGTGTGTTAGAGCCATATCTGCCTTGCCGCTTTGCTCGCCAATTTAGTTATGACCAGTTGTACATTGACAACCCTAACACTCAACTATAGGCTGAGGGTTGTAGCCTAATTGATGGATCTAGGTCTTGGTTTTGGACCATCGCTGGGGGTACAGGCGCTCGTTTCTCACTCCCACAACAGAAGCCCCAACCTCGAACGACACTTCCTTATTGCAAGTGGCATTGTATGGCTAATGCGGTGATCTCGAATTTCAATATCAACTTGTCAGGACTACGAATCATTCGTCATCGCTATAGATCCAGGGATACTTCTAAAAAGAGTCGCATGCTGGGACTCAAGGAGTTCTTACATGCTGAAGAAAATGTTGAAATGGAAGAATCTGGACTTTCTGATTGTAGGCTATCTAAAAATTAATGCAGATAACTTATCCCTATCAAAAACCGATGATGGAAGTTATAATTTGACGGCTTTCAGAAGGCTACAACTTGAAAACTTTTACGTAGTTCGATGTAGGTTACAATCTGACGACCTTCACAACAATCGATGAAAACCCTAATTCAACAACCTTCATAATCAATATCGAGAGTTACAATCCAACGACTCTCATATTTTCAAGGAGTCAAAATGAAGGTTACAAGATAACGATCTTTACAACGCTCTAGTAAAAAAGATTACAAATTGACGGTCTCTTCAAATCAAAATGCAAATATCTCTCAGACCGTAAGGAATTTGGCGAAACAGATAGGAGCAAACCAAACCGATAGGGTTCATTTGGCCGGCTCTATCTCATCGAGATAGTCGATTTTCATACATAATTCGTCCAATTTCGACTTACGGTTTGAAAGTTATGACCTGTTTTTCGTAGCAAGTTATGTTCTAAAGTCCATTTGCAAGACTGGACTTCGCCTGAATATTAGACTTAGCCTGATGCCTGCCTCTGTATTCCAGAGCCAAAATGTAGAGTTCATCTATGCATCCTAATGACAAAACGTAGAGTTTATGAACTCAAAACGTAGAGTTCATCTCTGCATCCTAACGACAAAACACAGAGTTCGTGGACTCAAAACGTAAAGTTCAGCTCTGCGTCCCAATGACAAAATGCAGAGTTCGTGGACTAAAAACAAAGAGTTCATCTCTGTGTCCCAACAACAAAATGCAGAGTTTGTGGCTGCATTCCGAACTCAAATGCAAAGCCTAACTTTGCGTCCCAGGTCTAGAACAAAGAATTCGTGCGTTTGCAGGCTCAAATGTAAAGCCTAACTCTGTGTTCCAGGTCCAGAACATAGAATTCGTGCATTTACAGGCACAAATACAGAGCCTAACTCTGTGACCCAGGTCCAGAACACAGAGTTCGTGCCTAGAATGCAAATTCTGCATTTGACTCGTTCAAACACGAGTTAAACGGTTCCAGAAACCGTTTTCTCCCCACGATTTGAGGGGATCACCACCCTATCATGGAGAGATTTATGGGAGAGGTTACACCCCTTAATCCCCTATAAATAGTGGGAAACTCAACTAAGTTTGGGATCTCCAATTCATCCTCTTTTCGGCAGCAAAGAAGAGTTCTTTCGACATATCATCTTTAAGGTAGAATGACATTTATCCTTGGAGAGCTCAAAGCATTCTCCGGCAACAGGAGCTTTCTTCATCCTTGGCTTACAAACCAATTTCGGTTAAATCAACTCTTTCATACAGTTTTAAACTCATTCAGAGTTATCAACTCGTCAAGACTTTCAAACTTGCTTTGCATGTTTGTCTAAGACGTCAAGTCAAGAGGTGAAGATAACGTTCTAGCGAGGTGTTCGGATCGTCAATGGGATATATGAATCTAAACTCTTATCGACACCAAGAAGAACCCAGGTTAAACAAAGAGAAGGATCTTACTCGACCCTTCTCTCTTTTGTAAATTAGAAAACCAATCGAGAAGATTTATAATTTCATTTTCTATGTCTGTTAGAGAGAAATTGTATTGAGAGAATTGTAATTAATTCTTTTTCTGAGTTTGTTAGAGAGAATAATACAAATTTATATATTAATTTCTTCTTTGAATTTTCCCACCAAACACCAGTCCTCATGAAACTCAGGAAGAGGTGGATGCGGCTCTGGACGAGAGCACGCTTCGGAGATCTCCTCGTATCGATGAATACGGGAGTTATATGTCTACCGCTGCTAAGGAGGGTGAGACTTTCAGAACCGGAGCTGTTTTTAGTTAGTTCGGGGATCCTACTCATGCCGGTGAGAAACTTAAGCACCTTCATCATGAGACTTTTGTTATAGGATGTCCTCTACTCTCCACGAATATGCAATCTCATGAGCCATCACTCCCCTAGTCGGGTCAGCATCATTCCTCAAAGGCGACTCGATGGGCGGACTCAGTCGATGCTCTTCATATCAAAGAATTACTACCCAGCGTTAGCCAGCACTCCTCCTAAGGGCAAATCGGAATATTACTTAAAAATATTTAACCTTGGATGATCATTATTATGTCTCCATCTTCAGCCGTTTGAAGCCTCATTGGCTACCAGTTCCGCGTATCGCTGAAGTGACCTCCCGTCACTCAATGGAAGGCCTCGTCGGCTGCTGATTCCCAATATCGATGAAGTTACCTCTCATCACTCACAAACCAACACATATAGAGCAAAGGGTGACTTAACCACCAGCTCACCCCTTACTGCCGTCTTTCCGCACACTCATGAAGTAACTAATCTACCCTTGGCATCCTCTATAAATACAGATGCTATTCTCCATAAAAAGAGGTTTGGTTTTTTGCTATCAAAAACCCTCAAAAAGCACATACTACACAGAGAGAAGAACACACCGTTCTTCCTTCACCCCACGATGGGCGCCAAACTATTGATGTCCAAGATCACACAGTCGATGAGAGCTATCCGCTGATGATGAAGAGTGAGAGGATGAAAGATGGGGCCGCTTCCTACTTCGCCTTTATGCCTGGTTCTTAGAGCTCGGGATGGACGAATGACCTGCACACGCAAGAATCACCGTTTAACTTTTGAAACTCTTTTAGAGTATGGGGTTCTGGGAGTCGCTCTATGGTAGCAATTTTCTCAGGATTGATCTCAATACCTCTTTGGGTAATCATAAACCCAACGAATTTTTCTGATTGTACTCCGAAGGCACACTTTTCTTGATTGAGCTTCATCTGATAGCGCCTAAGGGTTGAAAAGTTCTCAACCAAGTCTGAAATATAAGCGGACGCTTGTTTGGATTTCACCAACAAGTCGTCCACATAGGCTTCGAGGTTCTGGCCGATTTGGTGCTGAAAGACCTTGGCTACGAGCCTCTGATAAGTGGCCCTAGCATTTTTCAACCCGAAGGACATCATCTTGTAGTAATACGTGCCTATATCAGTGATGAATGAAGTCTTCTCTTGATCATGTATTGCCATTAAAATTTGATTATAGCCAGAGAAGCCGTCCATGAAACTGAGTAGTTCATGTCCCACGCTTTCGTCAACGAGCAGGTCGATCCGAGGCAGGGGGTAGCTATCTTTGGGACAAGCTTTATTGAGGTCAGTGAAATCTACACACATCCTCCACTTGCCCAATGCCTTCTTCACCAGAACAACGTTGGCCAGCCATTCACGATACTGGACTTCTCGGATAAAGTTAGCTCTCAGAAGCCGCTTTACTTCGTCTGTCGTTGCCTTCTAACGCTCTGGGCCAAGATGTCTCTTCTTATGTCAAACTGGCTTGACTTTGTCTGTCCACGGCCAATTCATGGCTTATGACTTCAGGGGGAATCCCCGGCGTGTCATCAGGTTCCCAAGCAAATACATCCGTGTTGGCTTTCAGGAACTTGATCAGAGCCCCTCTCAAGGGCTCGACTAGATCGGATTCTACCTTGATCATCTTCATTCCTTCCGAGTCAATTACGATTTCTCAGAGTTCTTCTACCGGCTCTGTCCTCAGTTTCTTACTCGTTTTTTCCATTTGGAAACATGCTTTTTCAATGGACATTGTACCTTGTGCACCCTTTCCCTTGACCGAGAGTAGATAACAAGACCTAGCTTCTTTTTGGCTACTCCGGGTGACTCCAAAACCTTGTGCACCCTTTCCCTTGACCGAGAGTAGATAACAAGACCTAGCTTCTTTTTGGCTACTCCGGGTGACTCCAACTCTGTTTGGAGTCAAAAATTTGAGAATCTGGTGGAAGGTCGAAGCAATGGCCCGTAAGGTGTGGAAGGCGGTTCGACCCAATATGACATTATGGGCCGACTTCAAATCCATCACAAGGAATTGAATTTGAGCAGTGACTTGTTTAGGGTATGTCCCTAGTGTCATCAGTAGAGTTATCATTCCTTAAGGGAGAAGGGAATGGTCAGTGAAGCCTATGAGGGGTGCTCTGCAAGGGAGAAGGCGGGATCTGTCGATTCCCATCTGATCGAAGGTGCTAGTGTATAGGACGTCTACCGAGCTTCCCGTGTCGACCATAATTCGTTTCACTTGATAACCATTAATGGTCATAGTGATGATGAGAGGATCATCATAGGGTGTTTCAACACCCGGTAGGTCTTCATCGCTAAAGGACACGAGCTCTCCCGTCTTCATCTTCTTGGGATCATGGTCGACTTGCAGCAGTCTCCTGGCATATCTCTTCCGCTCATTGTTGGATGACCCCCTAATGGTCAGGCCACCACTGATTACATTAATGACTCCTTTATAGGGAGTCTCCACAAGTTGTTCATTTACTTGGGGTCGGGGTCGAGGCGACCGAGAGTGGGATCGAGTGTTCTTGCGAATCGTCCAGAGGGACCATAGCCACCTGCATCCCTCCATCTCTCGGTTGAAGTACCCCTTCGACCTCCCTTCTTCTCCTTCTGTGAGTAGGGAAGGCACCCTCTCTTTAGTGACCAATTAGATCTCTGAAGGAGGAACATCCGAGCGGAGGCGCTTCGCCGGCTTGGCAGAAGGTCCCTCCTAGGGATCGGCTAACCTGGCTATGGGCATTGCAGTTGCTCCTACCGATCAAGTAATGAGGGAAATGGCTCTATCCATGTCATGATTAGTCACCAGCACGACCAACACCACAGTCATTCGTAGAACTGACATATCAAGCAGATCCTCAAAGCAGCGAGAGCCTGCAAACTTCTTGATCGGTTTGAGATGGACTTTCTCTTCCTTAGACAGCGCTCTCTTGGCAAGTGCATCCCTCCGAATCTCGGGCCAATCGGAATAGCTCATCTCTAAGGCATCCCTAGCCACCCATAGAAACTTCTTCTTTCATTCTTTATGAGAATCTGAGAGATCTACGATTAACTTGAATGCTCCCGACATCTGAAAGTAATAGTGGGGCTCTCTCTAATTTCCCTTTACAATTACAAAATAAGCGTAGAGCTTCGGGGTAGGCCTGATAGCTAACCAGCTACATATGACCGCGAAAGCCATAGCAATGGCTATGGCGTTCGGTTTCATTTGTGTCGGTGAAATCCCCAAATCCCCGAATAATTGCTTCAAGAATGGAGACAAGGGTAATCTCAAGCTGCATTCCAAGTAGTTCAGATAGATGGGATGTCTTCCAGGCCTATGGTTATAAATAGCCTCTGATCCCGTTAGGATGGATAGCTTATATCCCGCAGGAATGTCAAATTTCGTGGACATTGTCTTCAACTGGGCCAGAGTCACCTTCGAGTGAATAATCTCCATATATTCCCGACGATTAATTGCTTCCAAATCCATGGAGAGACTAGGGGGCAATCGGCGAAAAATACAAGTTAAAGAAGAATTAGGAGAGAAGGACAGTTTGATCGGATAAGAATCTCGAATGGCGATATATAGTTTTTTGCTTTACTACTGTAAATGTATCTAAGCCGTTGAAACCCATTTCATCCCGCGACTATGATTTAGCCTTGGAATTTGAAATGTTGTCGAATGATGTTTCACCTCCTTCCCTCAAAAAGCCCGTGATCTGATAAAAGAACAGCCCAGACACAGTCTTAATGATGTTCGGTGATGTCAGGTGTCCTAGCGTCCGAAACGAACGCCATCTCACTATCAAAGTCTATTCTCCTCCAACGCGGTCTGTCTACTTATTGTTTTTACCCTTGTATCCAGCCACAACCACCTCCAAGCAAAAGGGGCTAACTGTTATAGGATGTCTCCTACTCTCCGCAAATATGCAATCCCGCAAGCCATCACTCCCCTAGTAGGGTCAACATCATTCCTCAAAGGTGACTCGATGGGCGGATTCAGTTGATCCTCTTCATATCAAAGGATTACTACCCAGCGTTAGCCAGCACTCCTCCCAAGGGCAAATCAGAATATTACTTAACAATATTTAACCTTGGATGGATTTAATAACATCATTCATTTTGACTAATCTTAGTGGGATTGCTTCAGCCCATTTGGAAAAGTAGTCGGTTATAGCCAATATGAAGCGATGTCCCTTTGAAGACGGTGGGGATATCGGACCAATAATATCCATACCCCATGTTCCGAATGGCCATGATGTAGCTGATGGGTGTAAATGCTCTGGTGGCTAGTGCATATAGTTATCATGTACCTGGCAGGTATGACATCGTTTAGCATAGGCAACATCGTCTCTAACCATGTTTGGCCAATAATAGCCTACCCTGCATAGCCGGTCCCATAATTTAGGTCCAGGTTGGTAAGCTCCACAGATGCCATCATGGGTTTTTTTGAGAACATCTCCTACTTCTTTGCTTGATAAGCAGCGGAGTAGTAATCCATCATATGACCTTCGGTATAAGGTTTGTGACTAGGAGTCATAATAAAATCTTAGCTCTCGTCTGTGAATAGAATTGTCTTTCTTTGATGTCTTCGGACAGTAAGCCATACAAAACATAATCAATGATTGGGAATCACCAATCTCTAGGTTCAAGTGGTTCCGACGTTTCGTCGACCTTGTTAATTTGTAGTGCGTACTTGGGTTGGACCAACTGTCTGCTGGCTACAGTGACTTGCTTGGTAGCTTCTTTAGTTAGAGCTAGTGTAGTTGCAAGTAATGCCAATGCGTCGGCATATGTATTCTTAAGGCGAGGAACATAACCAATGTAGAAGCCTTCAAAGGAGTTGGCAAGCTTAATGGATGCCGCATGATTGGGAATGAGATCCTCATTTCTAACTTCATATTACCCTTTTAGCTGATTGACGATGAGCTGTAAATTGTCGTACGCCTCCAGGTGCTCTACCCCCAGCTGCTTGGCTATGTCGAGGCCAATCAGTAAAACATTGTATTCGACCATATTATTAGAACACGGCTCTATTAGAGAGGCCACTCGTAGTAGTACATGATTTTGAGGGGAAATCAAGACTACCTCCACTCCAGCAACAACGGGGCCTCTAGGGCTTGTTCTTGTTGTGCCATCAATGTATAATTGCCATACATGTTCCCTCGACACTATATTGGCTTCATACATCTCATCAGGCATATCCCGGTACAAGTCGACCTTCCCATTCAATGGATGGTTGGCCATAAGATCACAAATGGCCTGACCCTTCACTGCCTTCTAAGTTTTGAAGTGAATATTATATTAGGACAGCAACAATGTCCATCTTGCAAGTCGCCAGTTTAGTGCACTGGGTTGCGTCATGAATACCCGTATAGGATTAATGTGAGAGATGACATATATTGTTTGTCCAACCAGGTAATGTCGCATCTTTTGGACTGTGAAGACTAGGGCCAAGCATTCCTTCTCAATGGGAGTATAACGATGTTCAGCTCCTGATAAAGTCCTACTGAGATAGTGGATGGTCTGCTCATGGATATTATCATCATCTTGCACTAAAAGTCCTGCTAAGGCGTGCCCTATAGCTCGAATGTATATTAGAAATGGCCTTCCTGATTTTTGTGCGACAAACACCAGTGGATTAGAGAGATATGATTTAATCTCTTCGATTGCTTTCTAGGAAGCTTCATTCCACACGAAGGATACCCTTTTCTTCATAAGTTTTGAGACCGGCTAGCACTTGCTTGAGAGGTTGGAGATGAACCTAGAGATGTATGCCAAACGCCTCTGTAGACCACAAAATTCCTTAAGGTATTTAGGAGGCGGAAGCTCTTGAAAAACTTTGACTTTATCCGGGTCAAGGCGAATTTCGTTAGCTGTGACAACGAAACCAAAGAATTTACCGCTAGCAATTACTAAGAATGATTTGGTCGGGTTCATCTTTAATTGATGCGCCCTCATGAGATCGAATATCATTTTCAAGTCATGTAAATGATCTCCCTTGTCACGACTTTTGACAACTAGGTCATCAACATAACATTCCATAGTCTTCCTTAAATGTTTCTAGAAAATGGTGGTCATAGTACGTTGATATGTAGCACCAGAATTCTTCAACTCAAAGGGCATTACTGTATAATAGTATATCCCTGAAGGTGTTCGAAAAGAAGTATGCTTCTCATCCTTAGGATACATCTTGATTTAGTTGTACCCTTGTAGGCAATAAAAATTTCCTTTACACAAGAGAGCTCAAACCTCGCCTATTAGAGCTCGCTTACGTGCTCAAAATAAGCAAAAGGGCAAGCAGAGATTGCCATCAAGCCAAAACTTGCCAACACGCTCTGCTCGCCTGCGAGCCAAAGCTTGCCTGCATTGCTTAACTGGTCAAGCTTGCCTGTATTCAAGAGGCCAAGCAGAGCTCACCTACAGACCAAAGCTCGCATGCAAACTAAAGCTCGCCTATTTGTTTGGCTCTCCTGCACATGCCAAACCTCGACAATTTCGCCTGTTTGCTTGACTTGCTAGCACGAGTCAAGCTTGCCTGATTATCAAGCTCGCCAACATGAGCTCGACCTCGCATGAATGCCTTGCTCGCCCGCATGAGTAAACCCTACCTGTAGTGGGTTCGCCTGCATGAACACCAGCTCACACGCTCGAGAGGCCTGCCAACCGATCCCCCCTATTCGTCAAGCTCACCTGCAAGCTCGCTTGAACATTCAAGCAGCTCTCAAGCATGTCTGCAAGCCTATCAGCCATGCCTAAACAGTGCAAGCAGCTACTTGCTTATAGGAGTGGGCCTACCCACTTCCCACGTTTTGGGTAATGAGGCATGGCTCCCATCACCCCTATAGTGGTCACATCCCATAGCAATAGGGGGAGTATACTACTCCTTACTCCTATTAGTGGTCACATCCCACAAATCAAGGGATGACCCATGCCATCCCTTGCCTATTTATAAGCCTCATTAGCCAATGTTCAAGGGGGCGGGCAATATTTTTCAAGAGGGCTGAGCATTTTAAGACTCTTAAACAGAGGTCTTCATAGGCTTGCTTGGTAAAACTTTCCTAGCTTTTTATTTGGATTGTTGAAGTAGACTCAATCTGAACTCTCAGATTGGAGACACTTGGCTTTGTGCAAACATTTGCATATTAGACTTCTCTAAGCATTCGGCCTTGATACTCATCAAGCTTGGGTATTTATCAAACTCAACCACACCAGAGCTTCTACTGTGTACTGAAGCTCAACCACAACTTTGAACGGATCGTCCAAAGGAAGGAAACTCGATGCAAGCATTCGAGGGAGGTATCCTATCGCTACCGAAGAACCCACATTAAACAAGGAGAGCCTTCTCTCCGCTTTTGTTGTAATTTGATTCTTGATTTGTAATAAGCCATTCTTATAAATACAAATCTCTATTGAGAACCAATTTTACCCACCTACAGAAGATGGCGACCATGGTGGGAGAAACTATTTCTTCAACCAAAATGGTTGTGGCGTAGTTTAACGAAATTGCGGAAGGGACGACCGTCGAGTCCCTTGTGATTGAGTTCGGCCAAGCTAAGTACGAAGAGTACACATCTTCTTCTTCCTCTAGTGGAAAACCAACCAACCAATACCGCAGAATTGTGCGTATGGCCTAGCCCTAAGTGGCCGAGGCAACCATGCCCAAGAGCTCTACCCAAGCTACAGCAGGGGGTTCTATCTCCCCCAAGCCAATCAAGGCCGAGCCAAAGGCCAAGAAAGCCAGCCAAGGGACTACTCGTTAGGTTGCCAAGCAATCCACGTAGCCCCTACGCAAAAGGAGACAATTGTTCGTATTAGCACGAACCACACCTTCGTCATCAGCAAGAACACTCCCTCCCTAAGAGAGCCCAACGACGACGACGACAAGCTCTCACCCACCAAAAAGCTCAAGCCTTCACATCCTATGATGGCCTGAATTACTATTCAGGCATAAAAATGTAAAACCCCAAAAAAATTTGAGTTAATAATTGATAAATTAAATTAATATATGATTAATTATTATAAGTGGATATTTATTGAGATAAATATCATTAAATAGTGTATGAGTACATTAACAAGTATTTTGAGTATAAACAAGTTCATACATGAGAATAGAATGAGTCAAAAACATGCACAAAGGAAAAATCTTGAGGATCTGGAAATTCCCAGTCCGGTCGATCACCACAGTCAACCACAGCCCGGTCGACCACCATAGTCGACCGTGGAACCTGTTTTCTATTTTTTTCATGATCTGAGTTGGTTTCGGGTGTTTGAGGCACATATTCATTTACTCTACTATATATACACATCGTTCACGAGTTTTTCAGTATTCTTTCATATTTTTTAAACCCTAACAACAACCAAACAATTTTACAAACCCAAATTTAATATTTGAGGAAGATAAAAGGATTGTAAGTGGGATTTCAGTTTGTAGCTTGGAGATCTGCATTAGAATTCTCTCTCTCAGGTTTTAAATCAAGTCTCAGGAGACGAGTCAAGCATACGGAGTGTCTCAGGTTGATGGAGTCGCATCTTAGCATCCATCTTATTTATTTTATTAGTAGTTATTTACAGAGCTCCACAGTAGTTGTTCATCTTCAGACTCTAGAGATTGTATTTTATTATGTAGAGGCAATGTGTCTTAGTGAGATTTCTTTGACTTTTTATTTTAAGACATGGTATGTTATTATAGTTCAGAGATATCCTTATTCTATTTCAGTTAGACTCATGGTTGATTATTCTCATTCTTCTTCTCTGCACATTCTATTCTTGTACTATTTCTATTATTTGCCTATTTTGTACCTCCACTTATTTGTTGATTGTACTAGAGAGATAGTGAATGTGATGGTGAAACATATCGTAGCATGGTGTTGGTGCTTAGCAAGTTTGACAATCCGTGTTTCACCTTGGATTATAGCCTTTTGTGAGCCTTGGGGCTTCACAGTTGGTATCAGAACTCTAGGTTCCAGTATCCATAGGATCATTCTCGTATCATATTGTGGAGCTAGGATAGGGTTTTTAGGAATCATGTATAGAGTCCGATAGGAATTCCTAGTATGAGTGAGGATGTATTATATATATATATACGTGAAAATTACCAAAATTTTTTTATGAACTATTTGCTTGAAGTATAAAGCATGTTGTGAGTGATAAGTAATACTATTTTCCTATTGGTATACATTTCACTTCTATACCTAGGATCCTATTTACTGTGTCTTATAAGCTCTATTTTGAAAACCGTAGATGTCAGGATGAGCAGAGCAAGCTGATTCAGAGCTTGAGTTGTAGTAGGCTCCACAGTATTTGATCGACGTCCTAGCATCATTTACAGTTAGAATAGTGGCCCTAGAAGAGCATTTGGACAACCAAATGTGGCTAGCAGCGCCATCATTTGAAATTCCTCCACTAGTCGCACCAACTGAGTCTATTATAATGGTCCCAAAAGAAGTTGCGCCAACTCTAACTAACATTGAAGTTATAAGAAAGGAAGAGAGCCCTAAGACGGGAGAAACCAGAGACAAAGGCAAGAACAAGCATACATTCACATGACCAAAAGGACCTCAGTTATATAATCAAAAGAAACATAATAATACCGGTCTGAGGGAACAACCGGATCAGACAACTTCAAAGCAGTGCATATTTATTGGATTTTGTTATAACTATAAGAAATTTGATCATAGAGCCACAGAGTGTCATGATGAATGAATGAGAGGCCAGCAACACAAGGGACAGAAATCAGAAAAGGTACCAAGAGAGTGGAAACTGTGTAAAATGTAGGGTGCATGTTATAAATGCCACAAGATTGGACATAGAGCGAGAGATTGTCGTGAAGTACGAGTAGGAGGATAGAAGGGAAGAGACCAGAATCAGCAGCCATAAAATTGCGAGCGTGGCCAGCAATAGTGGATCGAACCACTTCTGTCAGCTTCGAGAATTGAAGATCAGATTCATGTAAATTAGGAGCAACCTCCGAGTCAAAGAGATTCACATGCTACAGAGCCTACAATGCAGCAAACAAAATGATCAATCAAGTTTTTAACATACTATGTGATCTTGATATGAATAGAACAGTAGTGGAAGGTATGTTCTCGATGAACTCCTTCAAAATTTGTATCTTTTGGGAACTTCACAACATGCTATCATGGATAGCTTTCGGTTAGTTACACATTCTCTAGACGATCCTTTTTCAGTCTTCATTCATTTAGGAGAGGCATCCCTCTTAGAGAGTATTCGAAAGATTTGCATGGTTTGTAGCAACCCCATAGGGTAACCAGAATGTGGAGTCATTTCTGGCATACATCGAGGAGGTGTTGAGATGGGATCGGGGTGTAAATTTGAGTGAGACATGTGTGGTCTCAGAGTATCATGATGACTTGCAGGACATACTAGGTTTACCTCCAATGACAGAGGTCGAGATTTACATTGAGTTATAGCCAGACACCACACCGATACCCCTAGCACCTTATCGTATAACACCTGTTGAGATGAAGAAGCTTTAGATCCAGTTAGATATCTGCTATAGAGGATTTATGATTTGGTTGATCGGTAGAGCGTAGCTGGGCATCATTTCTTACGCGATCATGTAGAGAGACAAGATGTATCCCTAGTATTTGTTGACACAAAATCTCAACTAGCGGATATATTTACTAAGCCTCTTGGAGAGGATGATTTTTATCGCATAAGAAATGGTTTGGGCTCATGCACTATATGAAAGTTCTACATTGTTTGCTTGTTTAGTTGCATTTTGTATTTCTTTCCCCATTTTTGATGGTGACAAAAGGGGAGAGAAATCTCCTCATTTGTTGCATATATTTAGGGGGAGCTCATAGATAGGGGGAGCACCTATCTATAAGCTATTTTATTTTTGCTCTTATATAATGGTTGCTTGTCATCATCAAAAAGGGGGAGATTGTTAGCCCTTATGTTTTGATGATGTTCTAGAACCACCATTATCGGTACTAATGGCTTATTGAGTGCAAATATAGTAAATTCATTTATCAAGCTCGTTAGTATTATCGGTACTAATGGCTTATTGAGTGCAAATATAGTAAATTCATTTATCAAGCTCGTTAGTGCCATTAATGGAGGATGGATGGAATATATGCTACAACGATGATATCCAAAGGAGGAGGAGGCATAATGATGAAGCAATGTTAATTCAAGAACAACAAATTCATAAAGAAGCTTCATCAAACCTAAAGCTATCAAGACTCAAGAACTGTATTCTATGTGAGGATATTAGCTAGTTTTTATTTTCTCTCTAGTGCTAGAATGTAGGCAAAGAGTCACTGATTTTACTTGAAGCTATTGGGAATCACACACACGTTTTTCATACTTATGTTTTTAAGCGTTTTTCACAAAGTACTATTTTTCACAAGTATGAGGACCTATCTGTAAAATTCTTTTTCCAAACAGTTTGTTCTTAGTATTAAAAATATTTTACAAAGTTTCAGAATTTTTAGAGGTCAAATAAATATTTTACAAATATTTTAGTTGAGTCAAAAAATCAGGTTTCTGTGATATATCAGAAAGCGGTCGACCGGGTCGGTCGACCGCTCTTATGATCTTTCGTCAGTATTTTCCAAAGAGGTCGTCGGTCGACCGGTGCGGTCGACCGAAATCTCGATTTTCATATCGGTCGACCGCGCCGGTCGACTGATGATGGCTCTGCTTGTTTTCTATGTTTTCAAAGCGGCTGGCGGTCGACCGACTAAATTTTTCGGTCGACCGAAGGATTATTTCGGACGACCGAAATTTCCTTCAGTCAACCGCGACTTTTTCAAACGGTCATTTGCCTAGAACACTGTGCTTTCACTTATTAGTGTTTGGCACAGTCTGAGGTAAGCCTAGAACACTGTGCTTTCACTTATTAGTGTTTGGCACAGTCTGAGGTAAGGGTCTGAAAAGGAGATTATTTTCTTAATTGGGAAGATTGGGTTTTGTTTTTAAATTGATTAATCTCTTCTATTTAAACCCCCCCAGACTTCTTCTTCTTTCCAGCCCTAACTTTTGTAAAAACCAGAGAGACGCTGTTTCCTGAGAAAAATTTTCAAAGTCTGGTTTCTGTGTTTTCTCTCTGTTTTTGTGTGTGATTCACTTCCCAGCTTCAGTACTCTTTCTCTTTGCCATAGGGGCTGTGTAACGAGAGAGTCTTGCATATTTTCTTCTGCTGTGTGAGTGAGATCTTGTGTAGATCAACTGTGAGGGAGTGTAATCTGTTGAGATCAAAACTATGTAGTGAGAAAGATCGTGTGGGATCGATGTGTAGACGAAGTTCCGGCTTTCAAACTGGGTGTATAGTGGATTTCTCCTCGAGAGTGGGGAGCGGGGACGTAGGTCAGCGGGCCGAACCTCGTTAACACATCGCGCGTCAAGGATAACGACCAGCAATAGTGGATCGAACCACTTCTGTCAGCTTCGAGAATTGAAGATCAGATTCATGTAAATTAGGAGCAACCTCCGAGTCAAAGAGATTCACATGCTACAGAGCCTACAATGCAGCAAACAAAATGATCAATCAAGTTTTTAACATACTATGTGATCTTGATATGAACAGAACCGTAGTGGAAGGTATGTTCTCGATGAACTCCTTCAAAATTTGTATCTTTTGGGAACTTCACAACATGCTATCATGGATAGCTTTCGGTTAGTTACACATTCTCTAGACGATCCTTTTTTAGTATTCATTCCTTTAGGAGAGGCATCCCTCTTAGAGAGTATTTGTAGGAGATGCATTATCAGCATAGATAAGTCTAAGTTCAAAGTTGGTTAATCTGTTTTGCATACATACCTGAGCTTGATGTGATGTTTTGGTATGGATTGATTATTTTCCTACAATGTTAGTATCGACTGTTGGTGAAGATAGTCATTTTGTGAGTATTGGATAGATTTGTATGGTTTGTAGCAACCCGATAGAGTAACCAGAATGCGGAGTCATTTCTGGCATACGTCGAGGAGGTGATGAGACAGGATCAGGGTGCAGATTTGAGTGAGACATGAGTGGTCTCAGAGTATCATGATGTCTTGTAGGACATACCAGGTTTACCTCCAGTGAGAGAGGTCGGGTTTTACATTAAGTTATAGCTAGGAACCACACCAATACCCCTAGCACCTTATCATATAACACTTGTTGAGATGAAGAAGCTTTAGATCTAGTTAGATATCTACTATAGAGGATTTATGATTTGGTTGATCGGTAGGGCACAGCTGGGCACAGTTTCTCGAAGCTAAATATTTGTTCTAGTCTTCAGGATCACATTTAGAAAGTGGGAGCCTACCCCCCCCCCTAACACAACTGAAGAGGAAGATAATCGCGGATCACATTCAGATTACTCATCCAAGTCTTCAGGACGGGTGTCACATGCTGGTAGCACTCCTCAAGTCAAAAAGCTCGATGAGTTCTAGAGTCAGCTCAACGCCCTAAAGTTCCATTATGTGGTACGCATACTGAATCTTGTGAGCATATCTTTTTCTCATGCAATATAACCAAAGAAGTTTGGAAGCATTTTAGTGATTATTATCTACCTTTCAATTAGCCAACATCCCTAGATGGTTTTCTTTTATCTCTTGAATCTCTGCGTAAATTTGATGGAATATTTTGGCGCTCTGTTTTCTCTACAGTATGCTAGTTTTTATGGACTTCAAGGAATAAATTCATTTTTGAACAAGTATCATTCTTATAGGCTGTCTAAAAATTATAACAGATAGCTTATCCTTATCAAACATCAACAACGGAGGTTACAATTCAACAACTTCTAGAAGGCTACAATTAGAAGACTTTTACGTAGATCGATGAATGTTACAAATCAACGACCTTCACGACAACCGATGAGAGCTTTGATCAATGGTCTTCACAACCAATAATGAGAGTTGCAATCTGACGACTCTCACATTTCAAAGAGCTAAAGCGAAGATTACTAAACAACGATCATCGCGACGCCCTGACAGAAGAGATTACAAGTCAACGATCTCTTTAATCCAAGACGCAGAACTCATCCCTGCATCCCAGAGGTGAAGCACAAGTGGCCTCATTCCAGAGTCAAAGCTATGCAAACGCAGCTCCTAAATGCTGCAAACGCAGCTTTCATTCCCTGCCAAACGTAGCTTCTAAATGCTACAAATGCAGCTTCCATCCGCTGCCAAACGCAACATCTAACTGCTGCCAACACAGCTTCTAACCGCAGTCAAACGTAGCTTCTAACCGCTGCTAACGCAACTTCTAACAGCTACCAACATAGGTTCCATCTGTTGCCCAACGCAGCTCACAAACACTGCGTTCAAACGCAGATTTCATTCCAGAATGCAGGACTTGCATTTGACTCGTTCAAACACGAGTTGAACGGTTCCAGAAACAGTTTTCTCCCCATGATCTGAGGGATTTCTGCCCCCACTTAGGAGTGGATTAAGGAGGCGGTTACCATTTAGCCCCACTTAGGAGTGAATTAAGGGGGCAGTTACACCCCTTAATCCCCTATAAATAACTAGAAAATCAGTTTAGTTGAGGGCTCTTCGGCTTGGGAAGATCAAGAGAGATCTTTGGGATCATTGAGCATTTTCAGATCTAGAGATCAGCAAAGGGTATTCTTCGGCAACAGGAGCTATCTTCGTTCTTAGGTTGTCTAACCAATTACGGTTAAGATTAGTCAACTCTTTTACAAGAGTTAAAACTCGCTTTGAGTTATCAATTCGTTCAGAGTTTTAAACTTGCCACACAACTCCTCCACAGTGTCAAATCGTGAGGAGAAGATCATATTCTAGCAAAACAAGACGTTCGGATCGTCAACGAGAAGCAAACTTGACGCAAGCATTCGAGGGAGGCATCTCATCGCTACTGTGAAGAACCCAATCGTCAACGAGAAGCAAACTTGACGCAAGCATTCGAGGGAGGCATCTCATCGCTACTGTGAAGAACCCAGAATTAAACAAAGGGGAGAATCCAGATCTCATCGCTACTGTGAAGAACCCAGAATTAAACAAAGGGGAGAATCCAGATCATTCTCCTCTCTTTTATAACCAAAAATCCAAATTGTAATTGAAATCGAGAGAATACAAATCAAATTTCTTTCATTCTTTTTACTACGAATTTTCCACAAAAAAAAGATGGCGACTAGCTTCTCTGACGAAGAGGTGGTGGCACAATCTGATGTCATGCTCATTAGAACGACCGTTGAAACTCTGATCATCGAGTTCGATCAAGCCAAGTTTGAGGAGACCCTCTCCTCTGGGTCCCTTAGCCCTAAGGCTATGCGTAAGATCCACAAAGTTTTTAAGGAGACTAAAGCTCCAGTTATGGCCGACTCATCAAAGGACTATCTCCCTTGGGGGTTGCACTGTTCATACAGTCCCCTCTCTGAAGAAGATGACTTAGCTTCGGCACAACTTAAAAAAAACCGATCCTCCAATTAACACGAGCTCCGCGTTTCTGAGCCTCAACACGAGCTCTGTATAAGCCAAGCTAAACGCAGCCCTCAGGGGTGCGTTTCACCAGTAAAACCTGGAGCTCAGGCATGCGTTCAGGTGATGAAATCTAACACAAAACCTGGTGTATACCATGGAGCTTCGGGGCACTGCCCCGAACCCCGCCGGGGGGCGTCACTCCCCCCGGACCCCCCGGCCAGGGGCGCGCCGCCCCCTGGACCCCCGGCTCGCTGACCGGTTAGAGAGACCCCCGAATACTCTGCATAGTGCGACTAGATTAAGGGGCGGATATAAGAAGTTCATGGATTCAAGGCATCTCAACCATATCCATGCTCACCAGGAGCCAGTCCCGTCCAATCATAGACTAAGGGTTCCAGTTCAAACCTCACGGTCAGTGAGTAATTCTTCTCGAGTCTTTGTAACAGATTTGAGAGTGTTCATATCAGGAGAAAGACCGATGCAACAAGTCATTCGTTCATTCTAATGTAAACGACTGATTCCTACGGTCCTCTCGGGATGTCACTACTGCTCATATGCGACCAAACCGTTGGTGTTCGGCTAATTAACGCATGTTGCCTTGCCCAACCAACAACGACGTTCGCATAAGAATAAGTTTCTAGAGACCGAATATCCTGGAGTCACTATTAATGTGATCGGCAGAGGGAAAGCCTCAGGTCCTAGTCCCGATGACTCTGAGACAAGTCGTTCACCGACCGTCAGAGAAATTGCTAACGAGTTTGAAGGAATCTACCAACGTACTCGGACGCAAACAGGAGCTATTCCCCCTGTTAACTATCGGATGTTAGCCAGATGAACTAATTCCGATGATGAACACTCAGCCATTGCGGAGTCTCAATCATCAAGCTCTTTCGTTGGGCATGAGAGCTTTGCCCACATGGCAGACCATTCTGAAGATCTCTCAAAGAGGGTTGCTGAGAAGGATGCCATGCTCAAATCACAGCAGAAGACCCTCAATGAACTCCTGGCCCTGTTGACTCAAATTGCCGCAGACAATGCCAAATCTCAGAAGACAGATTCGCCACCTAGGCAAGAATCTTCCCGGAGAGGAAAAGCGTCTTCATCCCGCCAAATCTCAGAAGACAGATTCGCCACCTAGGCAAGAATCTTCCCGGAGAGGAAAAGCGTCTTCATCCCGACTTCACACAAAGGCAAGAATCTTCCCGGAGAGGAAAAGCGTCTTCATCCCGACTTCACACAAGCAAAGGGAAGGAAAAAATGGTTGATGACGCTGGTTCTGACCAAGAAGCCCACAACCTAGAATCTTCGTCTGATGAAGGAAGAGAAGCTGAGAATGAGCAAAATCCTCAGTCGGCTAAAATGGAAGAATTGGAAGCCCACCACAATGCCATTGCTAACAGAAGCGAGCTCTAAGACGAGGGAGTTGTTAGGCCCTATCCTGCCGAATGGGATGCAGCCCCTTATCCTCTAAAGTTTAAGGTCCCGACACTACAAACTTTTAACGGTACGGGATCACCGAACCAACATATCTATCATTTCAAGTCACAAACTGGGAATGTGATATCAAACGATGCCATACTGGCTCGATTGTTCATTGGCACCCTCAAGGAAATTACCTTTGAATGGTTCAGGAAACTGCCTACGAGATGTATCCAAAAGTGGACAGATCTAGAGAGACTCTTCCTGTCAAGATTCTTTGAAGAGGATACAGAAGTCTCCATCCATACCCTTCTCACCACTAAGCAGAAGAAGAGGGAGTCCGTCAAAGCCTTCGTCAAGAGGTTCCAAACCATGGCTCTCTGGTGTTCGTCAAGTATGACACAGTCTACCTTAGTAAAGACCTGTCGACACAACTTACAGACCGACCTTCTAGTACAAATGAGGGTTGCAGAATACCGTTCCTGGAGACAACTAATTTCTCAAGGCGAACAGGCTCAAAAGATTATTGCTAGGATCAAAGCTGAAGAGCAAAGTAGGCAGGATCAACCTAAGCAATCTGACCAAGCCCAATCTTATCAGTCAGAAGGGGAAGATACCACGACCACTAAAGCCAATCATCTTCAGTAGGATGGTAGATCCAACAACTATCACGTTAATACTTACCTCTGATAGTCAAACTCGTTAGATAGTGGCCCACTAGGTGATGTGTCATGTCTATCCTTTTCCCCTGCACTTGTTCAAGACTGAGGGTTGGTTTATTTGGTGTTCATTGGATTATGAGTAATAAATTCTCTGAGTTGTCATGATTCAATAGAATACCTCTGTCAACCACGAAGTTCGCCAAAACTATCACGTTAATGATCACCTCTGATAGTCTGTTTTTCTCTACATTCCCTCATTAATCCTCTTCAATAGGATGGCGGGTCCACCAAAACTATCATGTTAATGATCACCTCTTATAGTCCATTTCCTCCAAATTCAATCTACCAATCCTCTTCAATAGGATGGCGGATCCATTAAAACTATCACGTTAATGATTACCTCTGATAGTTCATTCACTCTAAATTCTCTTGTCAATCCTCTTCAATAGGATGGTAGATCCACAAAACTATCACGTTAATAGTTACATCTGATAGTCCATAACCTTGTTAATCCTCTTCAATAGGATGACAAGTTCACAAAACTATCACGTTAACATCTACCTCTAATAGTCTATCAATCTGACAATCCTCTTTAATAGGATAGAGGGTCCACAAAACTATCACGTTAACAGTTACCTCTGATAGCCAAACTCTTCAGATAGCGGTATGCCGCGTGACGTACCTCTATTCTAATTATAGTCGTTAATGTCACTGAATGACTTGATGGATAGTGGCCCACAAGGCAATATGCCATGTAAACCCCTCTTTTTATTCCCCTGCTAAGTCTTAATCAAGACTGGGGGTTGATTACTTGGAATCCATTTAATTAAGAGTAACGAATCTTTCACATCGTCGTGTTAACATTATACTTCTGACGATCATCACCCCCACGGAGTATGAATTCAGTTTGCATCACTCCTAATTTGTCACGTTAATAGTACACCTCTAACAATCAACTTATCAATCTTCTTCAATAGGATGATAGGTCCTCAAAATTGCTTAAATTGCAATCTTCTCCAGCAGGACGTTAAGTCTTCAAAATATTATTCAAATCATAAGTATCAAAATTCATCGCTTCTGGTGATAAACTCACCTAGCAAGCTTCCTCAGCGAGACGTTAGTTCCCAAAATCTTGTGCAAGTTACAAGTACACATTCTCCTGTCACGTTAACACTAAACCTCTAACAATTCACTTATCAATCATCTTCAATAGAATGATAAGTCCATAAAGTTACTCCAATCGCAACACAAATCCTGTCACGTTAATATTAAACCTCTGACAAATTAACTTATCAATCCTCTTCAATAGGATGATAAGTCCACAAAGTTGCTATAATCGCAACACAAATCCTGTCACATTAACACTAAACCTCTGACAATTCACTTATCAATCATCTTCAATAGGATGATAAGTCCACAAAGTTGCTCCAATCGCAACACAAATCCTATCACGTTAATATTAAACCTCTGACAATTCACTTATCAATCCTCTTTAATAGGATGATAAGTCCACAAAGTTACTCCAATCATAACACAAATCCCGTCATGTTAACACCAAACCTCTGACAAATCAACTTATCAATCCTCTTCAATAGGATGATAAGTCCACAAAGTTGCTCCAATCACAACACAAATCCTGTCACGTTAATATTAAACCTCTGACAAATCAACTTATCAATCTTCTTTAATAGGATGATAAGTCCACAAAGTTGCTCCAATCGTAACACAAATCATGTCACGTTAACACTAAACCTCTGACAATTCACTTATCAATCCTCTTCAATAGGATGATAAGTCTACAAAGTTGCTCCAATCGCAACACAAATCCTGTCACGTTAATATTAAACCTCTAACAAATCAACTTATCAATCCTCTTCAATAGGATGATAAGTCCACAAAGTTGCTCCAATCGCAACACAAATCCTGTCACGTTAACACTAAAACTCTGACAAATTTACTTATCAATCCTCTTCAATAGGATGATAAGTCCACAAAGTTGCTCCAATCGCAACACAAATCCTGTCACGTTAATATTAAATCTCTGGCAAATCAACTTATCAATTCTCTTCAATAGGATGATAAGTCCACAAAGTTGCTCCAATCGTAACACAAATCCCGTCATGTTAACATCAAACCTCTGACAATTAACTTATCGACTCTCGTCAATAGAGCGATAGGTCCTCAAGGTTGCTCCGATCGCAACCTTGTCACGTTAATCCCACACCTCTGACAAAATCCACTTATCGACTCTTCCTAATAGGGCGATAGGTCCTCAAAATTGTCCCGATCGTAATATTCTTCTTGTCACGTTAATATCACACCTCTGGCACTTCCAACTTTCTTTTAGTGTTTTAAGTAAAAACATAACACATGAAGAAACAACGACAAAGTCTACGCCTAACACGCGTTGCCGGTTAGTCTTTCTCCGTGAAAAAGACACCAGAATCCACATCTGGGGGATTTTATCTTGATCCCTAAATAGAGATAAGTCTACGCCTAAAACGCGTTGCCGGTTAGTCTTTTTCTGTGAAAAAATGACAAAGTCTATGTATTCAAAATCATAGCATCAAGTCTAAGAGAGTTTATTCTCTTAGCACAACGTTACATGTGAAACGGATTCAAATAATTCGCATGCTAGCCCGACTCAAACGGTAGTCGGTAAAAGCTTATCAAATCCGTTGATGGCTGAGCGTTTGCCAAAAATCCTATGAATGTTTGCGGGCCCATCAGCTGAATGGAGGTCTTGCGTGAAAAATCCCTTCAACCAAGATGCCTTCGAATCGGTTGCAGAGAACAACTCCTTTATGACAAGGAATCAACAGGTCCAAGATCAGAGTTGAGATCCAAAGTATTCCGAAAATTTGTCCAAGTTAACCGTGAACTTTCGAAAACTTTAGAGGGGATTCTGTAGGCTGTCTAAAAATCATAGCAGATAGCTTATCCCCATCAAACATCAACAATGGAGGTTACAATTCAACAACTTTCAGAAGGCTACAATTTGAAGACTTTCACGTAGATCGATGAATGTTACAAATCAACGAGCTTCACAACAACCGATGAAAGCTCTGATCAATGGTCTTCACAACCAATAATGAGAGTTGCAATCTGACGACTCTCACATTTCAAAGAGCTAAAGCGAAGATTACTAAACAACGATCGTCGCGACGCTCTGACAGAAGAGATTACAAGTCAACGATCTCTTTAATCCAAGACGCAGGACTCATCCCTGCATCCCAGAGGTGAAGCACAAGTGGCCTCATTCCAGAGTCAAAGCTATGCAAACGCAGCTCCTAAATGCTGCAAACGCAGCTTCCATTCACTGCCAAACGCAGCTTCTAAATGCTGCAAACGCAGCTTCCATCAGCTGCCAAACGCAGCATCTAACTGCTGCCAACGCAGCTTTCAACCGTTGCCAAACGTAGCTTCCAACCACTGCCAAACGCAGCTTCTAACCGCTGCCAACGCAGCTTCTAATAGCTGCCAACATAGGTTCCATCTGTTGCCCAATGCAGCTCGCAAACACTGCGTTCAAACGCAGATTTCATTCCAGAATGTAGGACTTACGTTTGACTCGTTCAAACATGAGTTGAACGGTTCCAGAAACAGTTTTCTCCCCATGATCTGAGGGATTTCCGCCCCCACTTAGGAGCGGATTAAGGAGGCGGTTACCATTTAACCCCACTTAGGAGTGAATTAAGGGGGCGGTTATACCCCTTAATCCTCTATAAATAACTGGAAAATCAGTTTAGTTGAGGGCTCTTCGGCTTGGGCAGATCAAGAGAGATCTTTGGGATCATTGAGATTTTTCAGATCTAGAGATCAGCAAAGGGCATTCTTCGGCAACAGGAGCTATCTTCATTCTTAGCTTGTCTAACCAATTACGGTTAAGATCAGTCAACTCCTTTACAAGAGTTAAAACTCGCTCTGAGTTATCAATTCGTTCAGTGTTTCAAACTTACCACGCAAGTCCTCCACAGCATCAAATCGTGAGGAGAAGATCATGTTCCGGTAAAACAAGACATTCGGATCGTCAACGAGATGCAAACTTGACGTAAGCATTCAAGGGAGGCATCTCATCGTTACTGTGAAGAATCCAGAATTAAACAAAGGAGAGAATCCATATCATTCTCCTCTCTTTTATAACCGGAAATCCAAATTGTAATTGAAATCGAGAGAATACAAATCAAATTTCTTTCATTCTTTTTACTACAAATTTTCCACCAACAATTCTCTGTTCAATCGATCATCAAGTCATCTATCTTTGATTGTACGAATGGACAGGTTCTGGAAGAGGGAGTGCTGCTCTTAAGCTTGCTATAGTCTTAAAAGAAAAGTCAATCTCTAGGTGCAACAGTGGTTAACACTTTTTAGTTTTGTCATATGTCATGTTTGTACAAATAACACTTTTGTGGTCTTTTGTCTTGTTTCAATTGGTCTATAGAAATTTTACTTTCTCCTTACTATATGATGACCGACTTTGGTGTTGGCCTTCTTGTTTTGATGATGTTTAACAAACAATTTACCACTAATGTTGTTTGTCTAGTATTTGTGTTTTCGTATTTATTGTAGACAAACAACGTTGTTGGAGGAAGGATGGAATAGAGCTTCAATGATCATATCCAAAGGAGGTTGGCGGAATGTCGGTGAAGCCTTGCAATTCAAGTTAAAGATCAAGTTCAAGCTTCATCCGCGAGATTACCAAGTCGAGCTTATTGAATATCAAGATCAAGCTTGGGTATATCTAGTTTAGATTTTATATTATGTGTGTTAGATACTCTAAGCTCAATATCTTATACACACACATTTATTGGTTTCTTCGTATATATATATAGTTATATATATATATAAGTTTTGGTTTCTATACATATATATAGTTATATTTCACAAAGTTTCAAAAGTTGGTTTATGTCAAAACATCAAAATTCAAGTATCTCATATTTTCATGTTTTGGACTATTTTGTAAAATGATGATAGTTTTCATTTGAGAGGTCCTTTCTAATAACCAGTCACTGTAGCATGCTTATTATCATGTCTACAATCATTCCCCAAAGTTTTACATTTTTTGGAATTTATTTGATATTTTTAAACAGGGTTTTAAAATCAGAAAAACAGTTTTCAGAACCTAATTTTCTGTCATATCAGTTTTCGGTCGACCGCACCGGTCGACCGCTCAATTGTTCTTTTGTTTCTGGTTGTCGGTCGACCGATGCGGTCGACCGAGAGCTCGATTTTTTCTGTCGGTCGACCGCACCGGTCGACCGATAAAGTCTCTGGTTGTTTTTCTCGTTTTCGATCTGGATCGCGGTCGACCGGAAATTTCGTTGGTCGACCGAATGATTTCTTCGGTCGACCAAAAATTTCGTCGGTCGACCGCCGCTCAGTCAGGTTTGTTTCCTATGGCTATTTTTGTTACCGTAGCTGGGGCTGTTTCTGTCATTTGGTTTGAGGTTTTTGGCTGAGGTTCTTGGAGGCTATAAATACCCCATTGATCTCAGTTCTCATCAACCCCAGAGAATGTTTTAACAAGTTTTAAACGAGTTTAAGTTTGTTTAATTTGTTTTTGGGGTTTGCTGTTTCAAAGAGGAGTTTGCATCATCTGTTGAGGAATTCATCTTCAATATCCTCTCAT
The DNA here is from genome assembly GCF_001876935.1 of Asparagus officinalis. Lineage (NCBI taxonomy): Eukaryota > Viridiplantae > Streptophyta > Magnoliopsida > Asparagales > Asparagaceae > Asparagus > Asparagus officinalis. The sequence continues at coordinate 43,331,125 of NC_033803.1, forward strand.
CCTCTCTTTGTGTTTATAGAGAAGTTTCCTTAACTCTATTTCCTAGCATTTCTACTATTGTATTTCATATTAATCTTATTGCTAGTTCTTATTGAGTTAAGTTTTTATTGAATCTCATTGTTACACACACCCACATGAGCTTATTGTATTTGCATACATAGTATATTAGGGTTGTGAGATATTGTAACATTGAGTTGTGCTTAATTGAGTTCTCATCTATTGTAGAGAACAAATTTATATTTGTTACATTGTGAGATTGTAAGGTTTTCGGTAAGCTAGAAAACCGAGTGTGTTGTGAAGTTTTCGGTGAACTAGAAAACCGAGTGTGAGGAGTGAACGTTGTTCGGTGAGCATTGAAAACCGACATAGTGTGGTTGTAAACGTTATTCGGGTGAGCGTAGAAAACCCGGTTGTGATAGTGGATTTCTCCCCGGGAGTGGGGAGCGGAGACGTAGGACGGAAGGTCCGAACTCCGTGATCATATCTTGTGTTTGAGTGTGCTTTGGCGTTTATTTATACTTGTGTTTATAATTCTTGTCGCCATTGTCATTAGCTCATTATTTATATGATCCACTATCTAGTTCACATTGTTTACCCCTTGTGTTAGTTTATATATCCTTGCATATATATATATTTCATCATATAGGATATATCTCATTGTTTACATTGCTTATCCTAGCTCATATATCTTGTGGTATTTCATACTTGCTAGGATAACTTGTTAATTAATTTTAATTGGCATTTAATCGGATTAGATTAGCATAAGACCCTAATCACCCCCCATCTAGGGTCTAACAATTGGTATCAGAGCTTGGTGCTCTTTGATTTAAGGTCTAATCGCCTTGAGTTAAAGATCCAAGTTATCTTTTTGTGCTAATCTTGTTTTGATTGCATTTGCATCTTGCTTGCATATTTTTACAAATTATGAATATGAATGATGCATCTTGTTTAGGCTATGATTCTAGTATTGCTCCTAAATTCAATGCTTTCCCTTATGCTCAATGGTGTTTTAGATTCAAAATATTTGTTCAATCTAAAAATATCGATTTATGGGAAATCATTGATTGTGCTTATATTGTGCCCACGTTGGAGAAATCCAAGTGGAGCAAACATGATAAAAAGATGTTTATTATGAACAAGCTTATGTTAGAATTTTTATTAAATGCATTTGATTCATTTATGTCTAACAAGCTTGATTCTTTTGATAGCGCTTATACATTATGGAAATTCATAGAAGCGCATCAAGGAGACTTGGAGGCGATCCGACAAGCTTTGGAGGATCCCGCTTCAAGTTCAAAAGGGGCATCATGCACACGGCCACTAGGCGATAGCCCTAGTGAGGTTTGCGAGTTCGAACCCGATAATAATTTATATAGTGATGAACTTGCTTGTGCTAGTGATAAATTATTGCATGCCTACAAGAAATTGCAAAATGATTTCATTAATCTTAAAAGCAAGCATGAAATTTTAAAATCCGATCATGAGTCTTTAGCTTCTAAGTTTGATACTATTTCTAATGAGAATATGATCCTTAAAGAAAATAATGAAAAATTAAAATTGGATCATGATTCTTTAATTTCAAACTTTGGTAAGTTAACTCATGAGAAAGATAATGCCATGTTAGAAGTAGAGAACATAAAAAATAATACAGCTTCTTTTATAAATAACTATTTATGTTCTACTTCTAAAAATGCATATGTGCCTAAAAATGAAGATTTGAATCTTATGAAAAATAGTATTTCATCTTTAGATTCAACTTTGAAAACATGCATTAATAATCATAAGAAGCTTATGGATATGTGTGCTAAATCAAGATCATCCACTCATTATGCACACATGTATAGCAAAACTTATAAGTGTTCTATTTGCGGCCGTCAAGGTCATTTAGCTAAGTTTTGTTATGATGCACACAAACTTAAGAATTCTAATGCTCCTTGTGCATCTCATGTAGCTTCTTCATCACTTACACATTCACATGCTCATTCTCACAAAGTTCATCATAAGCATGCTAGTGTGTTCAAGTGTGATCATTGTGGTCGTTTTGGCCATTTGGCAAAATTTTGCTATGATTTGAAAAAGACTTCACTTTTGCCAAATGATTTTAAAAGACCACAAAAGTTTAAATGTGATGTTTGTGGTAGATATGGCCACTTAGGAAAGTTTTGTTTTGATAATGTTTCACATTTGCAAAATAATCTTAAAAGAAAATATTTATTTGCAAATGATTCACGTGCACGAACTAATGGTCCACAAAAACAAATGGATCTCTTTCATTGCACAAATTGCAATCGGAAGGGTCATTTGAATGAATATTGTTTTGACCATGTTAGTGCACCACATATACCTAAGAGGGTTCATAACCCTAAGGTTTTGAGCTTAAATGATAGGGATCATGTCCCTAAATCTTTTGGTACCAAGAGTTCTTGGGTACCAAAACAAATTTAAAATTTAAACCAAGAATTTTTAATGTTTTTATTTTTCTTTTTCTTGGTTTTAAAAATTATGCTTTGAAATCTTTGAACATGATACAGTGGCTCTTTCTACTACAGAGATAGAGTATATGGCATTGACTGAAGCTATGAAGGAAGCTTTGTGGTTGCAGGGGTTATTGGATGACTTGGGGATTGCACAAGATACCATCAGGGTAAATTGTGATAGCATGTCAGCTATCTATTTGGCAAAGAACTAGGTGTATCATGCCCGAACAAAGCACATTGATGTTAGGTTCGATTTTATGTGATATGTCTTGGATGATGGAGACATTAAACTAGAGAATATCCATGCAAAGGACAATCTGACAGATATGTTGACCAAAGTTTTCACTGGTGTAAAATTTGGTCATTGTTTGGAGTTGTTAAATATTCTTCGTCGTTGTTGAGGGCCTTTGAAGGCTATTTGATGAACTACGTGAGGCTTGATCCCTTGAGCAGGAGGATATGTAGGCAGACATTTTTTGATACAGCCAGTTTAACAAGTTGATACCGACATGGTGGAGTTTGTTAGAGTTCTTATTTGGGCTCCCGACTTGTTGTGGATTGAGTTTTTTTATTGTTGATTGAGTCCACTGCATACTGGACGTAACAAGTGGGATGGTTGATATCGGGGTCGGTTCAGTTTTATTAGAAAACTTCATCGAGGTGGAGATTGTTGGTCAAATAAGGAAGCACTGAAATGGGTGTTTCCTTGTTGACAAAGAAGAGAGAAGGGAGTCGCCGAAGCCACCTTTTGTTGACAAATGAGGGGGAGGAGGCTATAAAAACCCTTTGGCCTCTTCCCTCCACAAAATATGTCCCATCAGAAGCTTAAGATCAAAATCTTGAGCAGAGCACTTCGTGAGTGATTAAGAGAGTGATTAGGGTTTGTTATTTGGGCAATTTTGTGAGAGAGCTTGAGAGAAGAGGTAAAAATCAAGAGTGATTTATTTGTGAGATTATTGAGTGATTGTAATCTCTATTTGTACTCTATCTCTTTCTCTATTAGTGGGATCTATCTCCTCCTTGCCCCGTGAACGTAGGCACATTGCCGAACCACATAAATTTGGTGTCCTGCTTGTGTGGTGCTTGTTTTGGGTGTTGATTTGTGCTCCTATCTTGAATTTTATTTCGATTTCGCTACGTACAACAAGTGGTATCAGAGCTCTAGGTTGGCTTGGGGTTCAATTTGGAGGATTGGAGGAGAAAGCTAGGGTTTTTACAAGGGATTTCATCTTCCAAGGGGTGGTGGAGAAATCAATTGGAGGAGTCAGTGCGGATTCTCATTTGGCGGTACAAACCCTAATTTTGCTCTTTTTCAATTCAAGTTGTAGCTGTGTAATTTAGAGATTGAATTATCAAAATGACCAAAGCAAGTACATTGGGATCGTCCTTGACTAAGGCGATACAAGGGTTGAGCATTAACAATATAAAATTTGATGTTCAAAATTTTGATGACAATATAAATTTTGGTTTGTGGAGGTGTCAAGTGATGGATGCATTAGATGTCCAAAATTTGGAGGAGACTCTTGAATTACAAGAGAAATCCGATAATATGGAGGATAAGGTTTGGAAAAAAATAAATGGTAGAGCATGTGGGGTTATTAGATCATGTTTGATGCTGGATTTGATTTATGATGTAATAAATGAAACATCAGCGAAACGGTTGCGGGAAACACTTAATGACAAGTATTTGACGAAGAGCATTGAGAATATGCTTCATTTAAAAAAGAGGTTTTACTAATTCAAAACGAAGAGAGAAGTTTCTATTAGAGAACATGTTAATAATTTTACAAAATTGCTATCGGATATGGTCAATGTGGATATCATGGTAGAGGATGAAGATAAGGTGATGTTGTTATTATATTTATTGCCAGAGGATGATTATGATACCTTTGTCCTTATAATGATTAATGATAGAACCACTATCAGTTATAAGGAAGCGACCTTAGCATTAGTTAATTATGAGTTGAGGCTGTTATCGTCAAAAATGTTGGCCCTTTGGTTTTGATGATGATTTGCCAAACAATTTACAGCTAATTTGTTTTCTAGTGGTTGTGGTTTATTTTTTCTTTTCAGGACATCAACACATGGTGAAAAGATTTCTATATCAAGAGTTAAAGATGCAAGTTCATATGTGACAATCACCTAGGTATAAGAGAGGTTTGTCTACATATATTGTATGACTTTATTTAAGCTCAATATGTATACACAACACAAGTTTGTTTAAATAATTTTTTATCAAACTTTGTTAGAATTGTTTTTGTTTCATGTTTACATCTCTATCATACTTCATAATATATATAATGTATTCATGAAATATAAATACAATTTCATAAGTCATAATTCAATTCTTATTTTTATGAAAAACAGGTTTTCTGTACACTGTTCAAAAACAGTGAGCTTTTACAAAATAAAATTGCATTTCCAACAATTCCTTTGTCAATTATGCTTATTCTCTCATTTATAAGCTTTCCCGAAAGTTTCATATTTGTTGGACAACATTTGCTAACTTTTACATGCACTGAAAATCCATTTTCAAATCTGCAGTTTTCATGTATATCTGTTTTCGGTCGACCGAGCGTGTCGCTGCGGTCAACCGCAAATTGTCCAGAGACCTTACTCTGGGTTTTAGCCTTTCGCGGTCGACCGGCCGTGGATTTGCGGTCGCCGTTGCATAGTAACGACTAGTTCCCTGTTTTGTTTTCTAATGGGTTTTTGGTCTTTTTACTTGGGTTTTTACTGATGTATTGGGTTGTTATAAATACCCTACTGCATTCAACACTTAAACTATCCAAGAGAATTGATTACTTAAGTTTACAAAGTGTTTAAGAGGTGTTTAGTGCCTTGTTTTCAAGCCTTGTTTCAAAAGAGCAGTTTTTCACAAAGAAGAAGCCTTGAATTCAAATTGAGGAATCCATCCTCATCATCATTTCTTCAGTTCTTTGTGTTTATAGAGAAGTTTATCTAAACTCTTTTATATAGCTTATTTGTCGATTTCATATTCATATCTTGCTATATTAAATTGAATTAAATTTCATTGTTCTCATTTATCACACACACAATATTGAGCTTAATATTTTCATACTATATAGTGTGGGTTGTGGGGTGTGATTTAGTAAGTGTGAGCTTCATTATGTTCTCATTTGTTATTGAGAATAAATCATTGTATTTATCTTTTATTGTGAGTATCACTTGTAATACACTTGTACAACGAGAGAAGTGTGAGGCGAGAGACGGGGTCGAATCCAATAGGAGTGACGTCGGTTGACGAACCTAGAAAGAGGTTGCATCCGAGCACTTGAGGAGGAGGACACGGGCTAGGTTCCTACACTTAGTGTGTAAAGTGTGATTACATAGTGTTTGTTGTGTGAGAGTTTTCGGTAAGCTTGTAAACCGAGTGTGTAGAAGTTCCGGCTTCCAATCCGGATTGTGATAGTGGATATCTCCTCGAGGTGAGGAGCGGGGACGTAGGTCGTGGGGACCGAACCTCGTAAACATATCTTATGTTTGTGTTTTCTTAGCGTATATTTCTTTTGTGCTTTTTCTTATCGTTCTTATTCATATCTATCTTTTGCAAGAACTAATTGATCAATATATTTTTTAATTGGTATTTAATTGGGATTAGATTAGCATAAGATCCTAATCATCCCCCTCTAGGGTCTAACAAAAAATTATCGTTTTCTTTGTTGTCAAACCTGTTACACCGTTTATCGATTACAAGTTCAAATTAAAAGAAATTTTAATCTTTTTTATAAGATCTTCTTACATAATGAAAATTAAAGATTATAACTTTGTCAAACAAAACACAACAATAGTTTATCTCCTATTGCTTTGTATGTGATCTTTGCCTGTGCCGGAGACGCGTTAGTCCGTAGACCGCCGCGGATCAGATCTGGTTGAAAAGTTTAATTATGCTCTTGTTTCACGAAAGAAACAATCACAGCAGCAACAATCACGACCAAGCGAGATTGTGGCTCTTCTCAAGATCAGAATAAAGTTTGATCAGGAGGAAAGAGGGGGAGAGAATCTCAAATCTTTCGAAGGCTTTTTCTTTATGAAAAAGTTCGCCAAGATCTACCAATTCTCCTCCGAAATTCGTGGTTTACTATTCAATTCAACAGCACCTCGCCCTCAGATTTTATATCCTCTCTAATGAAGACCCTGGGCTTCTATTTATAGGCTTTTGTCACCGCGTTTTCTGATAAGATTTGATAATTTGATGTCATCTATAGTAAATAACTGCTCAACCGCACTTAGGAATAACTTCAAAATAGTTGAGGAGGTCCTGGAATGAAAGAATCCTAAAAAATATCGAAATCCGCGTTTTGGGAGTTTTTGGGGGGGTCAAGATACCCGTGGTGGCTTACACGGTTGTGAGCCACCAT